>NC_022022.1:49323832-49327137 GCF_000317375.1 Microtus ochrogaster | reverse complement strand
TTTTCACTTTCTCCTCTCTCTCACCTTCCTCTCTCTAACACCACACACACACACACACACACACACACACACACACAGACTCACACGCACACTCTAGGTTGCTAGGCTGCAGCAACATCGTCAACCTTAATGATAATAACCTTCCATAAACATAATTTTCGAGCCTCAGGAACAAATACCTCTTTGGCACCCTGAGAGAATATTGCACGTACATCATCAATCTCTTTCAAATCACAATTTACAAGCTTTACTTTTGGTGGACTCCAGCCATTTGTGAGCATAACCCCAGGAGTCCGCCTTGGGATGAGCTTCCACATTGTACTCTAAACATCCAGCAGTGTTGCTGGGTGCGATAGTACCCGTTTGGAAGCATATGCTTGACAAAGACATCACTTACAAGCTGCAGATGCTACATTGTCATGGCACCTACCCAAACAGCTGCTTATTGATGCCTGCCTCAGACAGTGGTAGAAGGGAAAGGATATTTCTATGTGGATCCTGAAGCCAATTCATCTGTTTCTTCTGCAAATTATTGCTGGAATACAGAAGAACCAGGTCATGGTGACCCCAGAACTAACAACATGGGAGGGAGAGTTGAGAGAAAAAGGAAATCAAAGATTGTGAAATAATTCTTTGTGTGAGAAGAATTTCTGTTAAGGAGACTTGTATTTTGCAAATCTCAGGCAGTCATATAGGAAATGCCATCTTTTTGGATGTTTCCCTCACAGCCCAGAATGAAGTCTGAGTTCTGCAGCTGAATTCATTTAGTATATGCCTAAACTCACCCTGGCTCCCTGCTCTGGAAACAGATGCACATCCATTATTAATTGTTGACTATTGCAGTCATCATCTGGGTAAAAAAGCTAAACCCCATCAGGAAAACAGGCAAACACTGTGATTACTGGAAAACACAGGCAGATAGTCAATATGTCTGTATCCAGTAAGGTTGTAGCTACTGATCTGTTCAGCAACATTTATGAAGGGACCTGTCCAATGCAAATGTTTACTACAGCCAAGTGATGCAAACCAGAAGAATCATAAAGTCGAGTCCTTGATGGAGAAGTCAAAATTGTTATTCTCCCTTCCCAAGCCTAGCAAATTATGTGCATATGTAGAGAGAAGGGAGGAGAGAAAGAAATACTGTCATAAAACTTCAGTCTGAGCTATAAATCTCAGGAGTTTTATAGTTTTATTATATTATAGAAAATGGTGGGACTCAAATCCAGTCACACAGGAAGTCTAGTGATAAGCAAACAGATAAGAGAAAACACACTTATCAGAAAGATTCAACTGTTCATTATGAGGCAAAAGGGTACATATTTTTTTTTCCTCTTGCTAGGTTTTCTTGTTCTGTAGTGTAGGCTGGGAAGTTTGAGTTTTTCAACTTACTTTTAAATTTTTGAGAGAGAGCACGAGCGAGGAACTCAGGACCGCGAGGGGTGCACCCACACACTGAGACAATGGGGATGTTCTACTGGGAACTCACCAAGGCCAGCTGGCCTGCGTCTGGAAAAGACTAAGATAAAACTGGACTCTCTGAACATAGCGGACAATGAGGACTACTGAGAACTCAAGAACAATGGCAATGGGTTTCTGATCCTACTGCACGCACTGGCTTTGTGGGAGCCTAGGCAGTTTGGATGCTCAACTTGCTAGACCTGAGATCATATTGATATTATTTCTATTTTTCCTTTTCTTTCTTGAACCCTCCCACATACTTTTTTTGCTCTTTTTTTAAAATTCATGACCTCTGTTTATTATTATTACACACACATATATACATATATATGTGTGTGTGTGTATATATATATATATATATATACATATATATGTATGTGAGTGTGCATAGATGTGTGTTTTTAAGTATAACCTGCTAGTCTGTGTGATGTTGCTTGTATATATACTTTCAGGGATTATCATTTGTGAGAGACAGAAAACAAGGGAACTTGCTGTGAGACCTTGTCTCCTAGAAATGCCAGAAGTATTCCCATTAAGTCTAACCAACATGACTGCCTAATGATGAGCTGAAAAATGATGACACCAAGAGACACTCAAAGTGGACGGGGGAAGCCTCAACCCTATAGAAATCAAAGGCAACTAAAGATTGCTGAGAGTGGGAGAAACAGTGTCCCCAGGGAAGAACACACCATAGCTGATCCAACACTCAATGGTCATGTTTGAGTTTCAAGGCTTAATTGATTGAATCGGAAGTAACTAAAGGTTTGAAAGGTACATGTTCTTCTGTACAGTAGTGGGTTTAGAAACTGACAATTGTTGGAAGGTAATATTGAAATAGGGTTTCACTGTTTTAAAATTGTCCAAATACTTTGAAAGAATAATTGTACTTTTGTAACTGATCTCAAGGACAGTATTTGAAATTCAAATAGATAGTTCTAAGGATATAATCATTGTCAAATAATCAAACACCAGGTAAGTATCAATGACAGAAACAGTTAATGATGGTATGGTTATGCTGTCATAACAGGAAGAACTGAAATCGCATATCTTGTTTACTCAGTTATACAACATATAAAAGGTGGTATATGTTATGATGCTAAACCAGGTTTAAATTTAACCACACCTTTTATACAAGGTAATTTTCTTAAAGAAATACATGCTTAGAAAAAGTTAGAAGAAAACATTAAAATGTTAATCATTTTTCTTAGCAATAAACCTAAATTGTTAACTTATCTTTTAATTCAGTGTGGTATACATTTTATTTAATTAATTTGTAAATCCTAATTTAGAATTAGTGGATCTAAAAAAGAAACACAATACACTTATCAAACACTTCCTTTGGAGTGGGGATTAGGGATGAAACAAAATACCCCGACCTTAGTGTATCAAAGTCAAGTGGAGCTGTTTCTGGGTCTCATCTTGGTGACTAGAGAGAAGTATTGGGTCACTCTGTGCAAAACCACCACATCTGTGTGTTCTATCTTAAGCGTCCAAGCTCCTTTGTTTAGTGTATTGAAAGTCAGGGCTCCATGATGGAAGATCAGCCTATATCATTTGGCTGCCACTCGAGTAATGGCTGAGAAAGGCAGAGTTATTTACTCTCTCCACACAGCTGGACAAACCACAGTGATAACTCACTGTGACCTGAAGCACATGGTAGCTTGTTTACTTACCCTGCGAAGATGATAGGTGGTGAGCAATGAAAAGTGTATATGAGCTATAACTGCTCTTGGGATGCATCCTTATTTTTTCATAATTTCTTTTTTAAATGTTAAAAGATTTGCTTTGAGCCGGGCGATGGTGGCACACGCCTTTAATCCCAGCACTCGGGAGGCAGAGGCAAGCGG
>NC_022022.1:49319922-49323732 GCF_000317375.1 Microtus ochrogaster | reverse complement strand
TACAGAGCTAGTTCCAGGACAGGCTCCAAAGCCACAGAGAAACTCTGTCTCGAAAAACAAAAAAACAAAACAAAACAAAAAAAAGATTTGCTTTGGTGATTCTTAACCTGGCTGTTTGTCCACTAACGCTGGTAGTTTGGGGTTGCTGCGTTTAGTTGGGGTTAATGCGTTTGCTGCATTAACAGCAAAAATGGTGACAAAGTATTAGAAATGCGTGTGTGCATCTTTGATGAGTACTTTCTTTAATTGAGGATTCTTTGTGTGCTTGCATACTTTTTGGAAGAGTCCTTTCAGTCTGTACTTCATCCTTCTCTGCGTAAGAAATATCGACTCACTCTTGAAAACTAAACTTGGGGCTCTTTTACTGAAGTCCTGGCTGAGTCCAGATCCTTATGTATCAGAATTATTGTGGTCCAATTATTCTTCATAAACTATAGATGCAGAAATAATGATGCTTACAAGATATGTACTCCTGATTTTTAGAAAGCAGTCTAGTTAAAATAAATAAAAATTAAATTGTTATTAGTTTCCAATATGTTTCTTTTATATCTATGTTTATGAGTCCTACTGTAGCAATGACAAAAATATGAGCATTGCTCTTGTTTGTGTCTCCTATTTAACTTATCTACAGTAAAATATTTATACCTTGGCTTACTATGTTTCTACAATTTTAACATAACTCTCATATTTTCCTTTTATAACTGAGTTTACACTCAAAAGCTAAATCATATCTTTTTACCTAGTATTTTATATCAATTTTAATGTTCCATTTTTACATTAAACTATATTTTATATTTTCAATTTTTATCAAGTAATATCCTCATGTATGAGTGTTAAATTACTTGCATGATTTATGGAGAACTATGCAGTCATTAAAAAGAATGTAGTAAACCAAGTTTTCTGGTGCATTCTAGAAAAATAACGAATGGATATAATCTGTGTGGGTTACAGACTTCTGTTTTTATTAGGTTATAACCAGGAATGATCACCCTCATTACACAAAAGCAAAATATTCAATAATATCTTACCTTTCCTTTAGAACATCAGAATTTTGATTGCACAAGACAATAAAGCAACACAAATCCCCAAGTACCTCAGAGGATTAAAATAAAACACTGCTTTTTGTTTTTGTTGTTGTTTTTCAACCTTCAGCAGAATATGGGAGGGAAACATGACAAAATAGGATTTTGAAAACTAGCTAAAATGTCAACAAATTTTCATAGGCTGAATAAAGATTGATTTAGAGTCCCTGGATGCATGAAATAAAATAAAAGCATATTGTCCTTCAAAGACTCTTGTTTACAGGCCTCCACTCAGAAATGATGGCAAAGACCAGGTTTCCAACATCCATGATAGACAGGCACCAACACCTGCTGATTTTCCCTCAGCCTTCTTTGATGAAGCAAACATGTTACATCTGCAGTTTGGAGGAATTCCTCTGTCCCAGCCACAGACATTACACCACAATGCATCAACTCTCGGTATCAGCTCTCAGGTATAGTGAATGAGTACTCAACACGTCCTCCATTGGTCCCAGGTGAAGGTACTCTGTTCTTGAAGAACAGGTAGAAGCCAGACTTTGGTCTCTGTAGAAGGAGTAGGGAGAATTTGTGTTTAAATGAAATTGTGTTATTTATACCTTGACTGAGCTAAATGATACCCAAATGGCTAGTAACATATTCTTCCTCTGTGTTTTCATGAGAGCATTTCTGGAAAGGTGTTAGGAAGAGAATTTTGAATGCTATTTCTGAATTGTTTCCTTTCTGATCCAGGCACTGGGGATGTGATAGAGACTTGAGGTGAGGAGACGAGGCAAACTCCTCCCTCGTGAAAGGGTCAAGTACTATTGTGAAAGGACTTCAGAGAGGAACCTCATCCCTTTTCGTCTTCCCTCTGCTGTGTGGGAACTACATGTCTCTTCTGGAGAAGGGATCATCAGGACAGCATCTTGGAAATAGGGAACTGTCAACTGGAGTCCCATCTTTACTTCCCCAGCTTTTGGGACTGCTAGAGAGAAATTTATGCCCTTCATAAATCAGCAACTTTAAGGTGTTGTGAAGAAGCCACATAAAGAAGACTAAGACCGTTAGATGTCAAGAAAACTTAATTTCAACAATTCCATAGCCTAATATAAATGACTTATTTATACTTTCTTTATTACCTTTATCATTGAATCATTGTACTTCCAATTGGTCACCTAACTGACAAAACATACAGATAGATAATTTCATACTGATTTACCCTGAAATAGGAGTAAACGATTCTATTGTCAAGGAAGAGAAATGTCAAGAGAAACCTCCACAAGTGGACAGGTGTGACCCCTGATTCCAGACAGGTTTAACTGAAGATAGAAGACTCACCCTGAGCGTACCTGGCAATATTCCTCTGGTTATGGTCCAGAGTGATTATGGAAAGAGAGGCAAGACTGAACTGAAGCCTAGCATTCACCACTGTGCTTCTGGATGGCAGATGCAGTATGACCACTAACACCAGACTTCTATCACCATGCCTCTCTTCAAATTGTGGTTCAGAATAAACACTGCCTCTCTTAAGCCACTTTTCCTCAAGTACCTATTCATAATGATAAAAAACGGGGGAGGGGGGAGCCCAATTCAGGTCTAAGTGGCATTTTGGGCCAAGATAATGGTTTGCACAAAGTACATGAGCATATAAGTTTCCACATGCTAAACAATCTCAATGGAAAGGTGTTTTGTATCCAGTTAATTTGCTTTTCTAGGAGAAGTCGGTCTTAGTACAAAACATAAATAGAGGCAGTATTTAAGACCTGGGAGTACTTCAGAACTGCATCTGGTTGTGTCAGCCAGGAGCAGGCTGTGGGGTCTTCCTGGGGGAAAAAAACAAAGTGATTAGAAAGGCTACTCCAGCATTAATGAAACAAACCGGTAAGACAAGAACGGGAAGGAATCCCGATGATGGTAGCTGCCAGGTAATATGACCTAAGTGAACAGTGGAAGTGATTTAAAATACACAATATAATAACGTGGTGGATTACAGGTATAATTCAACGAATGCCATAGCAAGGTGCCAGTCATCTTTCCAGTTACAATTTCTTGCTTGTTTCAATAGAGAATATTAAATTCAGTCTTGTTAAGTTTCATTAGGCATGAAACATCAGTTGTATATTTTTGGCATTGTAGGAGGCTTAGCATATTGGAAATAGAACTTCAGCCTAGCATTTAACTTTTTGTGTATTATGACACGATAGCATAAAACTTGGAGAGAGCAGAGTGTCCTCTTAGGCTTAGTCATTGGCTAAAAAAATAATATAATAGTGATGATGAGCTAATATGAATGGGAAGTGTCAAGGAATGTCTATGGTATGATTTGACTTGGTTAGCAAGGATTTGTCATTGCTGAAAGTGATGAGTATTCAGACTGCATCAGTTGGTAACACAGGGAAAGGGCTTCTGATACCAGATCAAAGTCCCAGTCACAATAGGCTGCAAAGAAAAGCACCCATGACTTGGAATTTTGTTCAATGAACATAAACTGCCTACCAGATTGGGTTTTATGAGACTAAAGTAAATTATAAATTTTCTCTGCAGCTCAGCCTAGTCATCTCACTGTGGCAAAGGAATTCATTGGCTAAGGACAAGTGTTGTTTGTCTCTTTAAATTATATTCTTATTTATATTTTTTATGGTGCCATCTGCATTTTTTTTATTAAAAATTTCCACCTCCTCCCCTCCTCCGATTTCCCTCCCCCCTCCCCTTTCCCTCCCCTCCCTCTCCAGTCCGAAGAGCAGTCAGGGTTCCCTGCCCTGTGGAAAGTCCAAGGTCCTCCCCCCTC
>NC_022022.1:49318145-49319822 GCF_000317375.1 Microtus ochrogaster | reverse complement strand
GTCAGGGTTCCCTGCCCTGTGGAAAGTCCAAGGTCCTCCCCCCTCCATCCTGGTCTAGGAAGGTGAACATCCAAACTGGCTAGGCCCCCACAAAGCCAGAACATGGAGTAGAATCAAAACCCAGTGCCATTGTCCTTGGCTTCTCAGTCTGCCCTCATTGTCCACCTTGTTCAGAGAGTCCGGTTTGATCACATACTCCATCAGTCCCAGTCCAGCTGGCCTTGGTGAGCTCCCAATAGATCAGCCCCGCTGTCTCAGTGGGTGGGTGCACCCCTCATGGTCCTGATTTCCTTGCTCATGTTCTCCCTCCTTCCGCTCCTCGTTTAGACCTTGGGAGCTCAGTCCAGTGCTCCAGTGTGGGTCTCTATCTCTCTCTATCCATCGCCAGATGAAGGTTCTATGGTGATATGCAAAATATTCATCAGTGTGGCTATAGGATAGGGCCAGTTCAGGCGCCCTCTTCTCAGGCGCTGGGACCGAACCCAACTTGGGAGGGCAAAGGGGAGGGCGGTAGTTCTTATTTATATTTTTTAGAATAACATGAAATGCTATTATTAATCTGATTATATTTGGTAGTGTTCTTCCTTTTTGTTGTTTTTTTTCCATTTGTATTTTATAAAACAAAAGTAAATATCCTTCAAAAGAACTATACTAGTCATGATACAATCACAAAATAAAATAAAGCACAAAAGCAAGATGTGCAAACTCTTTTAAGGATTAACTTCAAATGTGGCTAATAAAAATCTCTCTCATCCAACAGAAAATACTAATCTGAAAAAAATTAGAAGAAAAAAACTTGTGAGTAATATTCACTATTGCATTTGGTCCTACGTATTTTAAAGTGAAGAAACCGCATTCAGAGTGAGAAAGAATCCTGGGCCATTACTGCACTAACCTCACATAGTAGCTGGCAACAAGGTTTCTGCAACATGAATTGCCTGGATTGTTATAAGATAAAATGAAGCCAAATCAAAACTAGAAAGTCTCAGGGAGCTAAAAAAAAAGTTTTCAAAAAGAAGCAAATGTTAAGAATATTTAAAATCTGTCAGAGGAATTTCCCTATGGATTGAAGCTGTGAGATTAATCTGATGTCTGAAAGGTGCTAGAGCAAACAAGAAGGGCAGGATACATCAGTAGACTATAACTAAACAAGATCCCGAGCACTTGTTGGGAACCAAGCATCAAGCAGGAAAAAGAGGAAAGAGTATGTTAATGAGGAATTCCAGAAATATTAATGTATCATTAATATGTCATTAACATAATCAATGTCAGAAGTCGATCAAATGTGATTGACTTTGAGATAAATAGGAATGCTGTGGACAACCTGTTCACCTACAAACAGAATGGACTGAAGACATAAATGCTATTGGAGAGACACAGAGAGAGAGATTCGGTGCATTCGCCGAGATTTGTCAGGTAATGCTGGCCAGCCGCAATCTCCACTGACCACTCGGCCAAATTCACTGTACTAAACCAGGGGAGTTGGAGCTGCTTTCTTTTATCCCAAAACTTCCTGTCTGTGAGTATAATGCCCCCCAACCACAATGCCTGATCCACACCACATGTATCACTTCTCAAAACTTTTCTTTCTTTCTTTCTTTCTTTCTTTCTTTCTTTCTTTCTTTCTTTCTTTCTTTCTTTCTTTCTTTTTTTTTAATTTTCGAGACAGGGTTTCTC
>NC_022022.1:49298974-49318045 GCF_000317375.1 Microtus ochrogaster | reverse complement strand
TGTAGACCAGGCTGGCCTCGAACTCACAGAGATCCGCCTGCCTCTGCCTCCCAAGTGCTGGGATTAAAGACGTGCGCCACCACTGCCCGACTTTTAAAACTTCTTTCTTTATGCGTCCTTTTGCTCCACCTGTGAGACAGTCACACCTGGTATTCCTGGTGTGCCTGAAGTTCTCACTTATCTCAGGACTCACTGTGGTGACATTCATGTCTCAGGCTTCCAAGTGTTTGGGTTACAGGTGTGAAACACCACACCCAATATCAGTTAGCCTTGGAGACAATCTTTGTTTTAACGTGGAGAATTTGATTCTTTCAAAATGCCGACCTATGTTTTTTTTTTTCTCCATGGGTTTACTTATTTAAAATTTGGCTTTTATAAGTACCCCATCCTTGACTATTTTTAAAGGTTTAGGCATCAAGATAATTCTTAATCATATTATAAATTTTAAAACCTCAAGTTACTCACTGAATTTTAAGATGTATGCTATCCATTCCAACTTTCAGTTGTTGTATTTTCAAAAACAGACATTTAGTTTTAATTCTGTCTGTTTCACACTGTACAACAATAGGCTTCTTACTCCTGGGGGCCTCCTTTTTGTGGGCAGTTCTTCCCTTTCAGTGCTTTGTACAAATCTGGCAAGTTTTCATCCATTTGAGATGAGTATTGGTAACTTACAAGCTCTGTTGTAGCCTGTGCTCCTTTCAAACAACCAGGGCTCGGGATCTTCAGGACGCGTTCCGTAAGTTCAACATTTTAGTGCCAATGAATTCTAAAATGGCAACTATTTACTTGTAGCTGTGCTTGGTATTTTCTGTATCTGCTCAATAATGATAAAGTGGGTGGTGTTT
This sequence comes from Microtus ochrogaster, assembly GCF_000317375.1. Lineage (NCBI taxonomy): Eukaryota > Metazoa > Chordata > Mammalia > Rodentia > Cricetidae > Microtus > Microtus ochrogaster. The sequence goes on along the minus strand of NC_022022.1, from coordinate 49,317,197 downwards.
TGTTCTTTAATTCTTTATCATCTCTTCTCTATTTGCAGGTACTGTCAGTGTTTCCAGGTGAAGTCTGATCAAAAGAATGTTGGGCTATAGCATCATTAATTTTCTTCTTATTTATTACTTAATCTGCTTTTCTCTCCACTATTTATTTGCTTTTAATTCTACATATTTGTAAAAACATTTAATTTTAATTAAATTCTAAGGTTTTGATTATCTCATTTGTCTTATTTATTTTGGTTATAGTTTCACAATGAAGATTAACTGAGAAATTATTTTGTTTTGTTCATTTGACAAATACAAGTTAGTCTCTTAATGAACAATAAATAATAGAAAATCAATCCAGTGACTGCCATGCATTTCATGTAAAATCTTTTGTGTCTCTGTAGAGGGAAGGAAAGACCACAGGGAGGACAGAAGCAAGGTCACTTAGGTCTGAAGTTTAATTCACTTTGTATTTTCAGGACCAGTGTCTTAGATTCTTCTGTTGCCCGCAAGGGAATGTGAACATTTACTTTAAATTGGTAAGACTACTAATCCCTTAATAAAATTACACTTTAATTATGAGTTCTATACAAGTACGTTGCTCACCCTGCAAAGAGCAATACATTCCCCTTGAATAAATCTGACAATTTAGAAATCATTATGTTTTTAATGTTTCTCTCTCTCAAGATCTCTCTCTCTTTTTCATGTGTGTGTGTGTGTGGCCAGAAATTGAAATTCAATGTGTGCCTCTAGCACTTTCCACATTATTCTCTGAAAAAGAGACTTTCTCTAAATCTAGGACTCCATAGTTTAGTGATATTTGCCTAACAACCAAGTCCCAGGATCCTTCTGTTTCCTCCTGCCCAGTACTGGGATTAAAAGTTCTTACTGGCTTTTACTTGGGTTCTAGGAAAGCCTTTTAATCAGCAAGCCATCTCCCTGGCCCAAGAAAATTCTTTACTGCTTTTTTTTTCAAGCATAAGCATTGTCTCCCCATTGCTAGTGATCTTTTCCAGAGTACAGAATATTCATATAGAGGAGAGATAATTCTTTCTATGGTGTGAAAGGGAGGTTAGTGTTCTTACTGTGCATTAGAAGAGACCAATATTACCTTTTGCTTAAAGTGTTGTGAATGTAATTTTTTTTCCTTTTCTACTATCCCATATGGGACTCAGAAGCTACCACCATGACCATACATGGCAAAATGTTAGTTTCATCATTGTCATGGCTGTGAGCAATGAACAGTTTATAATCTCAACCCCAAAATATTTTGTTTAAGGCCAACATCTTTAAAAGTGTGTTGAAGTAACCTAGCAACTTACTGGGAGAATAAAACACCAGAACATCTGCCATCCTTGATAGACTATGGTTGCTTTGAGATCAGCTGTTTTGATATTTCAAAAGTACCAAATTGTGTAGCCATGTAATTGCATCCTAGAAACTTCGTTTCTATCCATGATTATCTCAAGTTTGATTACATGTGAATAGCAGGGAGCAGGGATAGACCATGCAAACCAATAGTAAGTAGCCAGTGGCTATAGAAGAGCAAGTCTGCCCAAGAATGACAAAAGTAAGTTACATAAGAGAAGCTATAATCTCAGATGGATGCTGCTAGAGAGTACAATAAGGACATGGTAACCCCTGCAATTCCACTCTCCATCAACCTGACTGGCTGTATTTGCAATCACCCCCTGGACGTAACCTTGAGTTTGTCTCTGGAGCCATCTCCAGAGAAGTTTTACTGAGGGAAAACCCACCTTGTATTTGAGTGACACCAACTGGGATGTGGTCCTGAACGGAATGAAAAGGTGACACTGAGAAAGTGAATTTTGCACAGCAATACAAATTTCTCCCTGCTTCCCAACTGTGGACACAATGCAGCCAACCATTGCTTCATGTACACTCTCTGCTATGAAGCACTGCATCTTCTCAAAACCTGGAGGCAACAGAGAGTCTCCTGGTGATAGTAGCTTTTGTCCCTCAGACAAACAAGCAAACAACAGGAAAATGTTACAGTGTGACTTAGGAGGCACAACTACTGACAGTTTACAATGCAACTGTACAGAGTAGCTGCCATTCAGGATGGAGACAGTAGAGATCTTCTATGTGAACGAGAGCAATAACTGTCTGAGCATGAGCAATGATAGCAGCAGAAGGTCAGCGTGTACAGTGATGCAGCATGGTTCCAGAACTCAGGCTGTGCGAGTTTTGTGGGTAGATCTTAATTAATTAAGGTTTTGCTCGAGATCACAAAAATTCTTACAGTAGCAGGAAGAAGCCATTTATTCTTTATGTTTTGGATATCTGTAACCTAATAAGTATACCAGCCATTTATTATCACATTTACTTTGTGGTTGGCACTGTGCTAAACACTGTCACTGTGCTCCTTAACATGAGAACAACTGTATAAGGCAAGCACTATCACTAACTTCACCCAGTGGCTGGAGATAATAGGTTTAGAAAGACAGTTAGACTCTAAAAAAGGAAGGGACTTCACACTCAGGTCTACTGGTCCCAAATACCTTGCACATAACCATTATACCTATGGTTTCTTTGTGTTCATTTTCCAACCTAAAACTGAAGCACTTTGCTTATCCAGGAAGGGGCTTTGCAATAGCTTCATTTACCTTAATTTCATATTTCTCTTCAATTGACACACATAGAGTAGTTCTTATTGTTATCAAAATGATTTAAGCCTCAAACACCGGAGTATAGTTTTAGCATTAATCCCATTATTTAATTCTGTTTCATTGGTTTTGTGTTATTCTTGAAGGAAGAAAATACTATTTTTCATATCTCATTTGTTGTGTTATATCTATCTAGAATTTTGAAAATGACAACAATTTTTTTTCATGCATTCTAATATTCTTAATTATGTGGTATATTCTGGTAATACTATTGTGTGCTTAGATCTCCGACTTCATAGGGTAAGAACAAATGTTCTCAATTTGTTGGATTTTTTTTTCTATTCTCAAGTCTGGAAAAATAATTTTTTGGAAACTCTCTGCTTCCCAGAATTCAGCAAAAGCTCATTAAGAGTTTGGTCTCTTGAATAAAGAATTAATAACAAGTTGAAATTAGATAGGCTCCAATGATCTATATTTTAATGTTAGGACATGTGCCAGGAGTGCAACTAGACTCTGCTAAATCCACAGAGTCCCCGATCTTATCTATTTCCATCCTTTGCTTCTGTGGAAGGGAACAGGGCACACCTAGCAGTGGAGTTTGCTCAAAATAGATCTTCCTGAAACTTGGGAAAATCTAGCTGCCCTGTGAAACAAACCAAGGTTGATGAATGCAGAGCCAGTACCTCGATCTTGAGGAGAGACCTCTAGAGTGCTCACAGTCCTGTATTGTCCATTTCATTTGATTTCTTGTGGAAGGAAATAGCTTTCTTTTTGACTCTTTATATTATCAATTTCAAAAGAAAGACAACATCTACAACTACTTAGTGTGTTGTAACTTATAACGTTACTCACTTATATTCCCTTTGAAAATGTTTACAAGAATGTATTCCTCTGAATAGTTTTGGTTTATTTCTAGTTGCTGATGAATGCTCTAAAGGACACATCTGAATTCTTTCCATTAATTCTGGATCACTGTTACTATCGAAACACAGGGAAATTATGGAAAGAAATGCAAGGCAATGGGAAACTTTTTCTTCAAATAACAAATGTTAGACATTAATATCCTTTGTTGTCAGGGCATTAGATTTCATGGTAAAATAAGCCACGGTTTTCATTATTACATTTCCATTACTGGTATTGAATGTCTACGCTCTCCTTAGAATGATTACTTTGTGAACTGCTTCATCAATACCTGAATTCTATGGAGCACTGTGGAATGTTCAAAAATATGAGGTTCTAATAATAGCAGATAATTATTAAGTCATCACATTCAAATCCTGTTGTCATGACATCTTAATGAAATTATGCAGCTTTTGGAGAAGGGTTTATAGCAAATAAGCCTCCAAAGATTTTCATGTGTAAAGAATACCAATATTTGATTTACATTTATTAACTTTATGAAGCATAATAATCTCTAATGGTACAAGGCATTGAAAATATGCAATATTGCTATGGAGTTAAAACTGCTTCTAGTTGTGACAGCAGCTGACTTAACGAGCCGGTTCCAGTAATAATTGAGTTTCTGTGCTTTTCTTTTAATTTTGCTACCTGATGCTACCTGAGAGTAGTCGACTTTATTTCAGAATCCCATTAGGTAGCATTATAAGATCCTATTTCCTGGGGTTTTAAAATCTAATTGTCAGTCAATGCACTATGGCAAGCCTGGCTTGCCTTTGATTCTCAGGGCTCTTCGTGGTGGGAAAAAAACAGAAGAAGTACGCTCCATCATCCTGTCAAGGAGGTTTCTTAACAAATTACCTTTCCTCTCAAAAGAAAACACACAGAGGCGTTTTTGTTGCTTTAACAATTCTTATAGTTCATATCTTCCTTTCTGGGCTATTACAGGAACCAGAAACTGAATACCAGTGCCTAGCCCAGACAGGCTGACAACTGATGTCCTTAAGATTTATGAAGAAATATAAGTATGTAATGGCTGTATCAGGCTAAGCTATGCCACTCAGGATTCTTAGACCTGCTTCTGAGCCTTTGCTTTGTCTCAGACAAAAATCACCTACAAAGATTTAACCTGACCTGAAAAAATACTGGGACCTGAGAGAGAGCTGGAATTTGAAAATTAATGTGTTCATTTCTCTTTAGGTGTTTGCTGATAAAATGTGTCCTCCCTATCGATTAAAAGTACATAATTTAAAAAGCATTAAGCTTTCTATTTTCTACTTCTGGCACATGGTTGTTTTTATAAAAATAATTTTAAAATCACACTTTTTTTAGTGCCGTCCAATTAATGGTGGGTTTCCATAAGTCTCACTCTTGCTATGACTCCAGAGTGAACAGCCCAATGTCAGAGAAACATTAAGTCAGGTATTAAATTAGCTAGATATTTTTGTAAACCCAGGGTAGACATATTTAGAGTATAAGGATATAAACTCTGAGAAATTTTTACAAAGACAAAAATATATCTATAGCCCATTTAAATTGTGTGTTCCTTACTAAATCTTCCTTCTGTGTAAGTATACCCCTCTCTGTATTTAAATAAATGTCCTTTAAAGGTCACAGAGAGAAGGGGCAGCTGTTTGAACACTGTGATAGCAAGGTGGTTTATGTCACAGTTACTGATGGACCAAGGAGAAAGAAATAAAGCCATGTCTGTCTTCCTCCAAGATATTAAAGAGCCTGTTCATTTGTTTTTACTTTGAACTGGGAAAATCGCTTCACAAGAGGTTTTGAATTGATCTGTCAAAACACACCGAAGAGGATCTGCTTCCAGTATGGAGTTCACCTGACTGTTCCTGTCTTCCCTGAATGTTTTAGTCCATCTGTGACTTCTCTAGATTTCATTGAGTGCATTAGGCTCCGTGGCTGCAAGCTCAGCCTCCTCTCACAGAGTCTGCGGCAGATCATCTGGATTTACAGTTGAGCTAGCCTGGTTACAGCAGCCTATGCATCTTGCTCCAGAGCTTGCTGGGGCACCTGGGACTAAGACACTGGCCCATATCTCATTTCCCATTGTTTCACATAGGAGACCTCACTCCCAAAGGGGTCAGTTCCAAAATAGTAAAATTTTCCTCATAAAGGTAAACACACAAGAACAGTTATAAAAACAGAATTATATATTCATAAAAACTCCAAGAAACTCCAAATGAATAAAAGTCAAATCAACACACACACATAAAAACAACAAAATGCTTGATTGCCCTAAAATGACAACAGTCCTAGAAATACAGGAAAAAGGACAGTTCTTTAAGAAAGTGTTCACACAAATGGGCACATGATGGCCAAAGACCGTACCAGATGCTGGGTGTAAAATTGTAAATGCTTGAGCCGGGCGGTGGTGGCGCATGCCTTTAATCCCAGCACTCGGGAGGCAGAGGCAGGTGGATCTCTGTGAGTTCGAGACCAGCCTGGTCTACAGAGCTAGTTCCAGGACAGGCTCCAAAACCACAGAGAAACCCTGTCTCGAAAAAACAAAACAAAACAAAAAAATTGTAAATGCTTTAGTTCCTTAGCTCTTCATAGTCTATCTGAACACAACCTTAACTTTATCTTTTTTTAAAACACAATCATGACACCACAAGGGACTTCTTCACAGCTGGAGAGATTTCATAAACCTTGGTCTTCATGACTCCAAAGTTGCAGCTCATTGCAGTCCATATGCCGTGGAGTTCTTGGAACAGAAAGTCAAAGTTTTGAGCTTTTCTCTTTTGGCTCTTTTTAGCTCTACTACATCCCTGTTTTCAGAGCTTTTCATTGACCTGTTTGACTGCAAAGACACTGATAAATGCCCAAGCACACCATTTTATTTTGTAGACTGTGCTGAGTTCTCTTTACTTTAGGCTGTTGCTTTGAAATATAAATAAGTATAAATAGAATTGAAATATGCCATGAGTTTCTGAAACACAAACAAAGATTTAGAACCACCCGCATAACACATCATAAGAAAGAGCAGACACGGATATCAGATCAGACAGGATCTTTTAAAAACTCGTTGCAAACAGAGTTTCAGAGGCCACTGTCTTGAAGTTATTAGGACTAAATGCAGGGAATTGGGAGACATGTTTTTATTCATGTTCTTTGACTTCTGTCTACAGACTGAGTTTCACTTCAGTTGTAGTTAGTTGACTCCTACTTTAACGAAGCAAAAGTTTGTCAGCCACAGATTTCTTATGAAGAAATTGAATGAAAATGAAGTTGCCTAAGCTATGGCAAACAAAAGATTAATGGGGATTTTTAACTAGTGTTGCAAAATAAGAGTCGTAAAAGAGAATTTGCAGGCAAATTATAGGATGTTAGCCGTTTCTACGAAATACCTTCTTTTATGTTTAGAACTGTCTCAGCCCAGTGGAAGGAGCTAAATGAATTAAAATAGGATCTTACAACTTGGCACTACTGTTAGGGAAGTACAATTTATCCATGGGACATGCCGACCAAACAGCTGAGGTTAACAGCTGTTAATAAACACAAGGTAGTGTTTACTTATCCGAGTGACTTTGAAGAAAGAAAATGTCTAGAAAGGCCTTGAAAGGGAAAAACAAAAAAATAAAACAAAGAAATCCACCAAGGATTAGAATCTGAATAAACAGGAAAGGAAAACCAATGCCCCGTGTACTGGACTACTCTAGATCTCTTCCAATCCTAGCATGTGGCTAAGCACTCCAAAGGCCAATAGCAGCCTCCAATTTGTTCTGTGGCTAGAAACAGAATTCTACATAAATTCTCGCACATTCAGAATTTTCCATCTGACTTCAGAATTCTAGATTTTTTTTTAAGGAGGAGAAATTTTAAAAAGATCTCTTATTCTGTTCCAGGCTAGTCTCTGACTGACTTCGTCATCTCGTGTGCCCTGGAGTTCATGACACTCTTCCAGCCACAGCCTGTTAGTGTTCAGATCCCAAGTGTGGAACACTATATCTGTCTTTCCTTCATTCATGAATTCCTCCCACAAAAGCTGTTTTAAACACCTACTGCCACAGCACATTTTATGGAAGCTACCCTGAAATCAGCTTTTCAACAAGGCTATGTCCTCATGTGTGACCTGACATTAGTCAGGATGAAGTAAATGAGGCTTGACCCAACAGCTCTGCTTTGGACTCTATGTTGGGTACACCTGGATCCAAGATATGTTTCAGTTCAGGCATCTACTGTTTGCTTATTCTAATATCTGGACAGAGAGTTCATTTCCGCCTCAGTAGTATTTTCAATCCTAACACACTGTAATATGATGAGAACCAATCTGGTACCTGCAACTAATATTTGTACTTAGCTTCTATGCTCCACAGCATAAGAAGGAATACATTTCCACTCATCAGTGCGAGTCTTTAGCTGCTGTATGACACCCACAATTGTAAGAATTATTTACTAGGAGGCTTTTTAAGCAGAGTATCTTGAATTTCTACATTGCTACTAAAAAATTTGCTGTGATTTCAGAAGAATTAATTATTCCAATTACTTGGGGATCATATAAAACCAAAGGTATGTATCAAGCTGTAGATACATGTTAAAGTAACTTTTAGATTCAAGGAAGAAGTAACACTTGTGTGACAAGGTATGAGGAAAATATTTCTCTTCTATTGAACAGATTTATCCATTCTATAAAATATTACATTTAATATTTGTCCTATGTTAGGTATGGTTCTTCAGAACCAAACACCAAGAACAAAGACATAATTATTTGCCTGCAGAAGTCTACCTGTTTATATATTCAGAGACTATAAGAATGACGGAAAGAACAAATGCAAGCTAAGGGAAGCTATGTATGTTTCCCCAAATCCACACAGGGGCTATCTGGAACATGATGCCAGAAACGTCATGTTTCTGTAGTGGTAGGTAATAGTGCCTTTGGATACTGTGGTATAAAGCAAATTTATGGGCAATCCTTAACAGTCTCTCTTTACTTCCTTCTTTTATGGCAGAAAGATAGTTCCTTAAAAAAAACTAATTGTTTTATAAATAAATATAATAAAGAAAGTTCTTTTCAAATAAATTTTAGCACAATTAATAAAAACTCAGAGACAGATATTGGAGTTCAACCTGAAGGTCCGAAGAGCAAAGCAGCCAGCCACTGGCTCTTACCTTTATCTCAGCTAGAAAATGGTGATCCTGCCTCCAGGAATCCTCAGAATGAGACTTTCCTGAGAGCCGATTCCTCCCATTTTATAATCTGCTCTAGTTTTGGGATTAAAGGAATGAACCACTACCATCCAGTTTCTATGACAAACTAGTGTGGCTACCGGGATTAAAGGTGTGTGTCACCTGTCACCACTGTAAGGCTGACCAGGGTGGGTGTTTTTCTCTCTGATCTTCAGGCAAGCTTTATTTATTAAAATACAAATGAAATATCACTACAATATTTAATGCCATTTAATGATTTTTCACAGTGTGTCCTGGTTACTGAAGGTAGCAATGGAATTTTATACACTACTCTTGCATTAGGGGTTAAAATAAACTAAGATACCAGTTGTTAAAGGTTTTAAAATCAACCAAGGCAAACAGATAAAGGAAACTCTAGGTAAATATTTCAAATACATCAATAGAGACAGATGGATGGGACCAAGAAAAAATGTACTAAGGATCAATTTGTTTCCATTATCCCCATCATGGAGATTAAAAATATTTGTGTCTACATTTATTTATTTCAATTTATTAGTGTCAGTACTGTGACAATGAGCTTGTTTTGTAAAATATTCCTTATTGTTGTCTAACGTAATGAGAAAGGATCACATTTGTAAGCAGAGGATCCACTTACAGCTAAATGAAAACTTGAAAAAGACAGGCTAAAATTTCTCTTAGCAGACAGTCTCTGTAAATTAACAGCAAGTGTGGCCGGGCGATGGTGGCGCACGCCTTTAATCCCAGCACTCGGGAGGCAGAGGCAGGCGGATCTCTGTGAGTTCGAGACCAGCCTGGTCTACAGAGCTAGTTCCAGGACAGGCTCCAAAGCCACAGAGAAACCCTGTCTCGAAAAACCAAAAAAAAAAAAAAAAAAAAGTTAACAGCAAGTGTGTAATTCTTGATCCTTGAGCAGATAGAAATATACTAATCGCAGAAAATTAATTAAAATATATAGGCACAAGCTAAATTGTGAGAAAATTATGTATATAAATTTGTGTGTGTATTATGTGTGTGTGTGTTTGTACACAAACCCATGAATTGAACTTTTAAATCAGAGAAGGAAGAGTTTGAGTTCTAGCATGTGTACTAAACATTTCACATTGTGTCAATGATTTAATGAGATACTAATGCTGTTGAAGTATTCACACATAATGATAGTGAAACTTAGACAATTGTCATCAATAGTATTCTAACAATCATTGCATGACATACTTAAGTAATATAAACAAGGAAAGAGAAATGTACACAGCATATGTTGGGCAACACAATCACTTTTTTAAATAAAATAATAATATTAATTAATAGTATTATTATTTAATTGTGGCTGTGTGTGCCTCCATGTGGTCTATTGCGTCTGAGTGTCATGCTGACTGAGGCTGGAAGATGGAGCGTGGTTATCTGGAGCTGGAGTTACAGGCAACTGTGAGCTGCCCAATGTGAGCACTGGGAATTGAATCTGAATCATTCTTAAGAGCAGTACTGCATAGGCTCTTAACCACTGAGCAGTCTCTTCAGCTTTATTCACAAAATTATATATATAGATATAGATATATATATACACTTATTAAGACGTTAATATCTTTTTAATAAGTTTTTATATATAGTCATTTATATTATTACATTTTCAGTATTAAGAAATACATTTATTTGAGATTGTACAGAGCAACTTATACATTGTATAACTTGAAAAATTGACCCAGAGTATAATAGTTCTTTTCCTTGTTAGTCCTACTAGCTAGTGTGTGTATTTACTGTACTCAACACTATAACGCACTGGTGTCACAGTCTGCCCGGCTAAGCATGTACACAGAGAAATAAGTGACCATTCTTATTAATCACCAACAGTTTCTGTTACTGTCAGACCACAAGAATTAAATTGCATTCCCATTAAATCCCCTTTTTTGATATTAAAATATCTCTAACCTCATCACAGCTTGTTGAGCAGTCCATTCCTTTAAGCTATTAATCTCATTTTACAACCTCCCTGGCCAAGTCATTCACTTTAAAAGAACTTCCCTTTTGCCGTCTTGTAAAGACCAAATAGCTCTTTCTAACCCTCAAAAGGGAAGGAAGTGATCTATTCTTTATTACACTTTATTATGTCCTTTTAAAAATCTTATCATGTATTAGCAGTAATATTCATGACACTGGAGTACACTTACAATAGTCAGCTCTCACGGTTATCAAAAAGCTTCATTTTAGCATTTAATCAACTCTAAAAGCAATTCATTGCTTCGGCTATTCCCCATGCAATGCACATTATCCACAAGCACTTTCCTTTCTACCTAGAGCAAGATGGCATACGGGATGGAGCAAGGTTCCAGGAGGGACTTAGCTGACTTTTAAAAGGGCATTTTAATTTCCATAATAGCTTCTCTAAGGAGCCTGCTGGATGGTACTTTAGTCTACCAAGTTGGGGGAAACTGTAAAAGCACTGTGTTGGTCTCTGTATTCAGGGCCCCTTTCAGGAAATGAGCAGGTGTCTTGACATGGTCTCAAGCAAGACTGAATTATGTACTTGTGGTAGAAGCTTGTTTTATGATAGTATTGATTCATAGAAAGCCCTGCCCAAGTGAAAGCCTCTTCTTTGCGTGCCTGTGATACCTACCACTCTTTCTAATGGGAACACTCCTTAGAAGCACGCTACCTGAGTTTAAGTGAAGAGGTTGGAAATTCTGAAAGTGCATGGACCATCCCACCTGTCCCATAGGGCATTAATTCTAAAAGCCTCAGGAGCAGGTGAGCTCTTCCTTTACCTCTTGCTACCGTTACTGTGATGGTCTTAGCCTCATGAAAGGCCAAACTCAGTCAGTCTTTCTACATAACATCCTGTCTCTTTCTCGCTCTATCGCTGGGGATGCTGAGACAGAAAGATCATTTCTCTGGTAACCTTAAATCCAAACGTATGTCTTAGTTTATCACACACGACTGAATGGTGTATTTAATAATTGTTTATACTCCATGCATACTGGTTTTATTTATTATGATATCTACACCTCTGATGCGTCACCAGCACTTCGATAATTATTGTCTGTATTTATGAAACATTTTGTGGATATTTTACAAACTCACAACTATAAAATTAGTATGGGAAATCTCTCTTTATCAATCCAATCCTGTTATTACTACCAGATCTGAGCTCTAATATGCATGCCTGATACTATTTGGAACCACATGAACTCCCATTAACCCTTACATAGGATAATACACACATACATGTGCTCACATACCAAATATTTTAGTATAATTGCCTCTAGATTTTTCTTTAATTCTTAGGGAAAGAAGGGCACCTGTTTTATTGTATTATAGCCTTTCATTGTGTAAGCCTTACATATGTACTTGGATGGTGTACCATGTCTTTTAAAATCTTGTGATGAATTACATCATTTAATATGACATTCTCATGAAGCGCTTTGTGAATTTAAACTAATTTTGTTTTTAATGAACTATGTTCATATCTTGCAGGAAGACTAAAAACTTAACATGATGACCTTAAAGAGAATAAGATGCAGATAGTAGGCAAAAAGTGAAATAAGAATAAACAAAATAATATTTTCAATGTAATGATGCCTAATGATATTCTGCTATACTCTCAGATTCGTGTCTAGGCCAATTGTCATCAAAAAGCCTTCATCCAGCAACTGATGAAAGCAGATGAAGAGCTGGGCGGTGGTGGCGCACACCTTTAATCCCAGCACTAGGGAGGCAGAGGCAGGCAGATCTCTGGGAGTTCAAGGCCAGCCTGGTCTACAGAGCTAGTTCCAGGAAGGGCACCAAAGCTACAGAGAAACCCTGTCTCGAAAAAAAAAAAAAAAAAAAAAAAAAAAAAAAAAAGATGAAGAGACCCACAGACAAGCTCAGGGAATCCTGCTGAAGAGAGAATGGAAAGATTCTAGGAACCAGAGGAGTCAGGGATATCATAAGACAACATAAGACAACCTACGGAATCAACTAACCTGGTCTTATAGGAGCTCACAGAGACTGAACTGCAACCAGGTTGCCTGCAAGGGACTGATCTAGGCCCTCTGCATATGCGACAGTTGCATAGTTTGCTCTTCTTGTAGAACTTCTAACAGTGAGAGCAGGGACTATCTTTGATTCTTTTGCTGGCTTTTGGGACCATTCCCCTCATACTGTGTTGCTTTGCCCAATCTTAATACAAGTCTTACTGCAACTTACTGATGTGCTGTTTGGTTAATATCCATAGGAGGTCTGCCCTTTCCTGAATAAAAATGGAGGAGGAAAGGATTAAGGCAGGGACAGAGAGGAGGTGGAGGAGAGGAACTGGAAGGATAGGAGGGAGGGGAAACTACAATAGGGAAGTCAAATAAATACATTTTTCTTTGATTTTTTGAGACAGGGTTTCTCCGTAGCTTTTTGGTTCCTGTCCTGGAACTAGCTCTTGTAGTCAAGGCTGGCCTCGAACTCACAGAGATCTGCCTGCCTCTGCCTCCCGAGTGCTGGGATTAAAGGCCTGCGCCACCACTGCCCGGCCAAATAAATAAATTTTAAAAATTAAAAAAGTGCACATGTGATAAAGGAAATTAAAGCATGGGAAAATTCATCTGAAAAAAAATAGGAGAAAACATTTCTCAGCACAGAACTGGGCCCTGTTTCAAATTTCACACACAAAAAGGAGGGGTTAAAGCCAAGATACCAGGTGAGTGATGGTGGAAGTAGAGGGTGAAAACCTCCCATGAGTAAAGGACCTTCCTTGCTGAGGATGTGGCAGCGTGGACAATCCTAAACTGCAGGAAGAATCAATGGATTTGATGCCATGGTTAAGAATTCTCCCTAAAATGACTGAGCAGATCTCCTGTAAAACTTCCAGGCCACACATAGACGGACAGTGAAGCCCAAGGTCAGAGGGTTCTGGAGGAGGGCTTGGAGGAGCATGCCTAGAGTTAGGCTAGAAACAAATTTTTAGTTAATATCCTCTTGCCTCCTGATGACTACAATGCATAAAATATACCCAAATTTGAAGATTTTGTTTTATTCCATGCGTAAGCTAATTAGATTGGTAATTATTTTAATTCTCAAGTTAGGGCTGAATAAAAGTGAGTCTCAGAAGAAGCAGTTGCCCAAAGTCTCATCACTATAAGGCAGAATGAGACGTCAAAACCAGCTCCTGCTTCCACTGTAGGAGACTCCAGAATTTCAGCCTCACAGCTTGTCAGTGAGCTTGCAGACTTCAGATGAGCCTTCATAGTATAGGATACAGAGGGCTACTTTCAAGCACGCATCCACTGGGATTATACCGCTCCAAAAGCTGCAAACAGTGTGCCGTCTATAGGCTCCTCAATGTAATGGCTTTGACATGGCTCAAATAATTGTTCTTCACGGAGTGTGGCTGTCATAAAGTGAGTAAAGAAGTGAGTATTGTTCAACACCATGGAATGCAATTCAGAGATAAAATGAGCTTCATTTACATCAATTGAGACATTATTTTTAAACTATGTGTTTAAGTTTGGAGGAAAGGAAGCTGTGGGATATTTGATTGCATTCTGACATTCTTAGACTGTGTTGATAAAGTTAACTTCAAATCAAGGGGTGGAGCCAGGTTCTAGCTTGCCAGAACTAGGCATAGAGAAGCCAGGAATAGAAAAGGCAAGACAGACAGGAAGGAAAAGGCAGGGACGTGGATTTCGGACACTCTGTTCAGTCTGGGACTTGCGTAGAGAAGAGACTCTGGCTGGGTCTCAGGTAAGAAAAGGAAGCTCAGCTTGCCGCTCCTTCTTAACTTCTTTGCATTCCATTATCTGACTCTTGAGCTTTTATTGATAATCAAACAATTCAGCAAAAGCAAAAATAATAATAATAAACTTTTTATTTTCCCCTTTATTAATTGTACTTTTAAAATGTGTGAACTCTAATAGTTTTACAGAGAAATATTGGGAAATTATTTCGTACTTGTTTAAAACTTTCAAAGTTTCAAAGTTTTGCTGAAGACCAATACTACAGACACCCTCCTTGTATAACCATTTACTCTTCTGGATGAGAGGCTGACAAGCAAAACAAGAAGTTGTATGTTGACATGCAAGCATTAATCTCACTTAAATTTCTGAATGAGTGGATGGGTGGATTTCCCAACAGTAAAGTTGCACCCCAAATTGATCAAGTTCAGCATCATCAACAGATGTCCCTAAAACCATTAACAGCTAATGGATTGCATAAAGGGAGCTAATAGCTCATTTGTCTACTCTAAATCCCATCAACTCAACCTTTAAAAACCCCACTTTCTTCTCATTACAGAATTAAGTCCATTGTCCTTTAATTTTTAAATGATGAGTATTTCAAATCAATTAAGGCCAAAAGACCAATTATCTGTTGAATTTGTGACAGCCAGAGTGTTTTGAATGGCTGCTGGAAAGAGCAGGCTTGGGTAGAGCAGGCTGCAGACTGATGAATCAGGAAGAGGAACCAAAAGCAGATGCATGTAATGTTACTGTATGCATGTTTGTTCCCAAAGGACTATTAAAGAAGATGTGTGTGTCTCCTTCCTACAGTTCCCAGGGGTTTTTAATAATGAAAGCTGATATTTAAAGGTGTTTGCATTTTCTCTACCTATTTGAAGGGCTTAAAATTTTCTCACTTGTATCATATTGTTATATAGCCCCCTTAATGTTATAATACCCATGGTTATCATCTGTGACTTGTTCTGTAATTAAACATAGTGCTCATTTATGCTACTTATTATTAGACCAGAACCACTAGATTCCTTCAAGTTCTTTGTTTATCCTCTAGAAGGGTCCTTCTCCCTCCAACTGCAGTCAGATAAATGCACACAGCTATGCAAAATTGCGGTATGCTTATTGCATTGCTTCAGAAGGTTCTAGTCTTGGGCTTTTAATGTATTTTTACTTGTCACTCTGTCACTGAATAGGAAGCTATATTTAGTTAGTTAAGAATAATGGCTTTACTATTTCTCCTAGTAAACAATGACATGAATGCAAATCTCAGGTAAGGAAGCAAGTTTGGAAATGTGAGATACTTCAGCTACATGCTATATTCTTGAAATTGCTACTCTGCAATAAGCATTCCCTTATTTTTATGTGATCTGACTTCGTCTAACATATTTTATTGGAAAAAATAACAAGCTTTTTACTTAGAATTTAATTGCTTAACTCTTAGCATATGAATAAGGAATATTTCAAATTTGATTTAATACCACCTGATTGTTAAACTTAATTAAAATGAGCTAATTTTGAAGGAGACTAAATTAAATGGGGGGATATGTAAGTGGAAGCCTGTTGAGTAAAAAGCCTTATTCCCTATTTTTAAGAATTAAAACATAATTCACACACAGGAAAATAATATTTAACATAAAATTATGCAAGTTTTGGCAAAGGCACGCAATTCCATGACCATTAACAAGAACAATAGAACATTACCATCAAGCCAAAATCTCTCCGTGTTACTCTGGAGTCAGTCTCCACATTTACACACTGGAGCATTTTCTGAATCTTCTGGTGAGTATTACAAATGCAATGTAAGGGTACAAGCACATGCACATGAAAGCACACACACACTCACGCACACACCCATATACACTCATGCACACACACACCCATACACAAACGCACACCCATGATCCTGCTCAAAGTCAGATTGGAATTGTGTAAAATCTTCACAAAAGTCAAAGAATAACAATCTCATAGATAAGCCACACAATCATGAACAAAATAAAGTTGCATTTTTTTTATGTTTAGGCCTTCATTAATCAATATTTTATAGCTTTGTTTGGGTTAGTCTGACATGTTCGTAAATGAATCTATACTGGATATATAACTATGTGATAGATATAGTAGAAATAAATTATATATTTGGTGGTCATTGTAAATAGCATTATTAATTTTAATACCCTATTGATTTTTCTTTTCCTAGTAAATGTAGCTTTTCTACCTTGCCCCCTGTATGTTATAACTTCATTAAACTCACTACTAAGTGTACTACTTTTTCATATTGTTTTTATAGATTTCTCACAAAGTTTTGCATTAATAGTGTCCCTTTCCAACTTGTTTGCAACTGTGACTTACTATTTCCTTCACAAACACACACAGTATCTGACAGTGCATAAGGTATCAGTGTTTTATGATGAGCATGCCATGTGTCTGGCCTCAGCACAATTAAGGTGTCGTCCTTGAACCACCTCAATTTTCTTATAGGTCTGTGTTTCCTTTCGCATTTAATCAATATCAGTGATGAGTGGATGCCAATTTCTTTCATTCTATTGCCCACACTGCAACTATTTGTATCATTTTTCAGATTTTATGAGGTACTGTTATCTTAAAAATAACATTCCTGGAGTAATCCATTTATATTCCTGATGTTTTGATAATTTGATTTCTGTGGCACTCATTTTGTTAGTATTTTGTTGAGTCTCTCTACCCCATGATCATGATCGATATGAGAATTTTATCCCTTTTTAGTGTGCTTTTCTTTAGGATATTTTCTTAGTGTCTTTGTCTTTCTTCCACATATGTAATTTGATGCATAAAGTGAATTGAGAAGTACTAATTCTTTAAATTCTGAAATAATTTATATAAAATATATTCTATTTTTCTTAAAATATCTTAATAGAATTAACTTGTAAATTGCCTGAAACTGAGGTTGTCATTTTTTTGCAAAACTTTTACTTACAAATTGAATTTTCTTAGTAGATTTAGAAATATTTGGGTTATTTATTATAACATGAAGGTGATTTGTGTCTTTCAAAGAGTTTGTCGATGTCATATGAAATTGTCAATTTTATGGTCAAAAAATTATAAAATGCTACCATTGTTTTTTAGAGTAGCCAACTACATTTTTACTGAATTTCAGGACCACTCTGTAAGACAGAACCAATGTTTGATATGATTACTGAAACAAAGTATCAGACTTGATAGATCATGGGCCCTCAGGGAAACTTAATACTATTACTCTGCTATAATCTCATAGTAACAAAATGATACTTAATGAAATATCGATGTACCCAAAGATTAGAGAACTACTCAGTTCTCATTAGAGAAGCTTCTTGCAGTGATGATAATTAGCACACAGAACCACATCAGGACACTGTGGAGAGAATGCGAGGCTCTGGGGTCCTCAGCCCTGAATGGGATGTCTTTGTTATTCCCCTTCACTGGAAGATCGGGGATCTATTGGGAAAAAGGGGTGGAAAAATGGGAAGAATCCGAGGTGGTGGACGATCTTAAGGAGACAGCTTTGTTCAGGCAAAATGGAGGAACAGAGACTATGACAGCACGCACAGAACCTAAAACATGCTCAAAATAACTAAAACCTCAACACGGAGGAGGAAAAATATGCACAAAATCTCACCCCTGGCCAAGAAGATTGCCACAAATCATAGCTTTCGAGAGAAATCAGTTTTAATCAGTGTAGTAGCACAGGATAAATATATTAAGCACTCTAGTAGACCCCATGCTCAGGAGCAGATGACAAACACAAACTTGAATGTAAGGTTTTTAGTGGATTTTTTTCTGTTCTTTATTATTTAAGAGAGAGAGAGAGACAGAGAGAGAGAGACAGAGAGAGAGAGAGAGAGAGAGAGA
>NC_022022.1:49282373-49298874 GCF_000317375.1 Microtus ochrogaster | reverse complement strand
AGAGAGAGAGAAAGAGAGAGAGAGAGAGAGAGAGAGAGAGAGAGAACATAAAATTGATTGAAGAGGAAGAGGAAAGGATCTGAGAGCAGTTGTGGATGGAACGGATATAACACAAATTACAAAAAAACTATGAAATTCTCAAAAATAAATTTTAAACAGAAAGAAAAGAAATAAAGAGCATGAGTCTTCTTCTCCAGGTTGACTCTACCTTAAGGGTTGAATGAGGATCATGGGAAACTGAACTGTGCTTGATTTCTGATTCTGTGGCTTCTTTCAGTGTCCCATATGTTTCAATTGGTGAATATTTTGGAGAGAAGTGTAGAGATTTACCTATCTCTTTTTCACTTTTCACCCTTAGGCATGACCCAACCTCTGCCTGACAGCAACATGTTGCCGATGGTAACTGGGACTGTGGCTTGACAAAATCTCAGATGTATTTAAAGCATTGTGACACAACGTGTGACTGATTTTGTAATTTTTTTTGCACACACTTCAGGAGTGTGGACTTTGCAGGTGACCGTGTCCTGTTGCAACATCAGAAGACAGGACTTGTTGCTAGCTGACCTGTTGTGCCTGACCTTGAGAGAGGGACTTTGGTCTTTTTATCTTTCTCTGGGATTATTATTTGCATTCAATTTTATTCCTAGGCTGGTGATAGGCGTAGGCTCTTATAGTCTGGTTCAATCCAAGACTCAGGCCTCTGATTTCCAAGGGTGGAGATTGCCCTAGCCTCATTCATATATAGGGGAATTTCCAGAGACTTGCCTTACAGATTCTGTTTTTCTATCTTAGTATTAAACATAGGATCTTCTTTTCTGGTTCTTTTCTTTTAGATATAATGAGTTTTTAATCCATGGCCCTTAAATGATACCTTTTGTTGCCCTGTTCCTAACAGCTTTGTGCTTTTGTTCTATGGAGGACACTAAGGAAAGGGCTCATGGTGGTGACTTGTGCCTTTTGCATGGTGATCTCTGATCCCTGAAAACTTAAGTCAGTGGGACTTTCCATGAAAACATATGCTATGGGCATTCTCTATGTGATTATGTCTCAGTTTAGGTTTCTATTGCTAAGAGGAAACATGATGGCCAAAACATGCTGAGGAGGAAAGGGTTTATTTAGCTTACACTTCCACATCACTGTACATCATCAAAGGAAGACAGGAACTCAAGCAGAGAAGAAACCTGAGACAGGAGCTGATGTAGAGGCTTTACTGACTTACAGCCTTCTTTCTTGTAGAACTCAGGACCACATGGCCAAGGATAGCACCACCCGCAGAAGGCTGAACTGTCTCTCAATGATCACTAATTAAGAAAATGCTTACAGCTGGATCTTATAGAGGCATTTTTCTCAATTGAACTTCCCTCCTCTCTGATAACTCTAACTTGTGTCAAGCTGACATAAATCACCCAGTATAGAACAGAAGGTGTAGCTTCTAGATGCTCTTCGAATTGGGCAAGGATTCTTCCTATGATAAATGTGTTCCTATTCCATGTTCCGTCATAATGTACCACACCCAGGCTTTATATGCTCATTTAAAACTGTTGGAGACATCTTCTAATTGTCCAAATGGGTTTTTACATCTCCTGTAGAGAAGTGAGTGAAAATTTTGGGTCATTAGACTTTGTTGAACTGATTTATTTATTGTTACATATGTGAATGTTCATTAGATGTAAATTCTCCCTAGCCGCCTACCCACAAAAGAAAGACAATAGCAATAATGTAAAGAGCTTCATAATTTGTTATATCTGAGTTAGAGATGTACACGATACAAGACAGCATAACAAGGAGAGGGCTGACATTCATTTATATGCATATGTGTAAACAGAGGAACGGGAGCGTGACTGTCAGTAGGTAAGAAAGTACCATGGATGGTAGAAAATGCCAGACTTATGTGGTCAGAAATAAGATGCATTTATTATTAAGTGGGGTCAACCTAATAGCTCCTTCATATCTGACCTAATGATGTCCCTATAGTTTAACAGAACAAGAATTTCCTTACAAATATGAGAGCATGTAAGATCTGAGTTGCTCATTGTGTCTATCTGTAATTTTGTGGGATAAGAATTATTGAAATGTTTAACTGAAAGCCATTTTGAATTCCTAATCTAAACATTTTTGATACAGCATATGCTGACATATTTGATGGCTCCCAAGTTTCAAAGACTATGGGAATTTTTTTCCTTCATGTTTTTAGAGATTTAGTAGCTGTTACGAGAAATTTGGCATAAAAGTCTCATAGGGAAATATGCGTGGTATTCTCCAAAATGGGTCTTTGCTTTAAATATCCAACATTTTATAAGCTTTGAAAAATTAGACAATTTTTTTCATGAAATAAAGGTTATGTGTTCTGATTGTGCCAGAAAAACTGGCGACAGGATTGATTTGGGGCACACATGTTGAGCTGGCTTCCTTACCATGGGTGGTTCTAATAAAGAAATATTTAAATATGAACCTTCTGGCTTTTATTCCAAAGATGGAAATATCAGAAATTAAATAGCTGTCCTGCTTCAATTGTGTTATATAATACATAGAGTTTAATGGGCCACAGCTTGGATTGGAATTTTGTTTGTTAATGAAATCAAAATTCATTATTCATAGACAAAAATAGGTACGAGCATGAATGTTAGATATGGTATTCAATGAAAATTATGGGCACTGTAATGAATTCAATGCAGTTTCATCTTCTATACAAAAAACAAAACAGAACAAAAACTTTTTACTGAATTTTAAGCAGCACCTTGGAAGCATACCATACAATGGGTACACAGATTGATATATTTTCATAGCTAAAGTTTCCATTTAATCAGCTTTGAGATAAAATCAAAAATGAAACAGTTCCTGATATCATCGAAAGTTATAGGCACACCCTTAAATTTTCAAGTATTCCTGTTTGAGAGAGCCAGGTCCTACCTTGACTTCTATTAGTTTTTGTGTTTTATATGAATTAAGCCTCCCCATGTGTGTTCTTTGTTTTCTGATTTTGTTAGCTATATTCACTGTATCCTAGGTTATTAGATCTTATTTTCATTTTGCACACAGGCATTATTTCGTGTAGCTATGGCATGTTTTCTCAGATAGCATCCATGGAAGGACCATTTGTTGGGGTGGTGAGCACTGGAATGAACTCTATCTTAGGTAGACAAGTGCACATTGTGATAGGCACATGCTTAGCAAGAAATTTTTGAGATAGAGCATGCCTTTGCGTTGGTAACTTTTTCCACACAGACTTAGGGTTCAGGTCTAATAATTGGTGTATCCACTTGTATGTTCTTCATGAAAATTTCAGGAACCTGATGCCCTTGTTAAAATATTTTCCATTGTGTTCATGTTGGCAATTCTGGTGTGTTTCCATGGTGCTAATTTTCATCTTACGTTGCATTATCCCATTGTGTCATGTACTTAAAAGTCTGTAAATTTCAAATTTATAAGCAAATGTTTTCCTTGTATGAAATGTCTGCCGCAAGAATCAACCTATGTGTAATGGACAAACTGTGTCTTATTGATTGGTTATTAAGGATATTCATGCATTTGGAGACTCGAAATTGTCGAACATAAAGAGCCGAAGTCATTCGGTCTACCAGCTTTTTTCCGTCTTGTGACAGGTGATTTTTAACAAACTAAACTTCTTGAGTTTAAGAACTTCTAATTCAGTAAGTTCCTCTCTTAGGATCAACATTGTTTTGTTTCTTTGAGGAATTTCTTTCTGCGCATTTTTATCTATCTTGTTAAAAGCTACAGAGATTTAGTATCCAGGACTTGATATACCATGGATATTTACTTGATTTAAATAAAACATTAGGTAGGAATACAAGCATTTTCTTGGAAAAGGAAGTAGACAGCATCAAAGAAAGGGCTCAGTACCATAATTTCAAAATAGCATAATTTGTCTTAAATCAGTGAGGATTTTTCTGTCGATATCTTCCATCGCCAACATAGTCCATGATAGATCAGTATGTCACTGTCCACATGCCTATATTTTATAGAAGATGTTAATGTGTAGAGTAAATAAATCAGCAATGCCTGTCTTTAAGTTTTCTTTGACCATTTTGTTTAACAAGCTCTTATTCCCTTATAGAATTTAAAGTCTATTTTGCCTCCTACAAATTAAACACACATACATATACAAACAGAGGCTGGTATACCATCATAAGCATACTGTATCTACGCATTAATCTGGAAAAAACTGATACAGACTTGTTAAATTTTAAAATATTCTCTGTGATTTTTCTGTTCTTTTCTAGATTTTGTGTCAACGTTACCTACAAACCTCTTTTAAATTCATTTTTACATTTAATTTATTTGCTACTGCTGTTAAATGGAATCAATAGTAGCCTTATGCAGGCTTTATTCCTAAAATTGAAAACTATAAAGATATATATTATAACTTTGATGATGCATTTATCCTATTCGGTAATCTTTTTATTAATATTTTATTTAATCAGGTTACATTTAAATATTTTACATTTACTAGATCGATTTTCATATTTGGATATGAAAAGAAAAATGGGATAAAAGAAAATGAAGATAGACATCACCAGTTATTTACCTATTCTAGCTGAATTGGTAAAATATTAAGACAAAGTACTTAATATTTTTACCCAAATTACTGAAGTGTTGCCCGTAATTTTGATGCAAACGTCTATAAGTGGGCCAGATTTGATGAGAAGATTTTGAACACATAATATTTCGAACAGCATGTGTTGTGAATGCAGTTGGGTAAGTTAGAAATTTAGAAAACAAATCTGCATTGCCAATATTACATTGGAAGCCATTCCTACATATATATTATTTAAATCCATTAAACAAAATTAAATAACGGAAGGAATGAATAAAGATGGAGACAGGAAGAGGGAAATGCATTTTTCTTGGAAAAAAAATCAACAAGAAGAGACTAAGAAGAGATTCAAGTATAGTGAGGGAGAGCATGGGCCATTTGAATATCTGGGATGGGGACCTCACCTAATGTTTTTTGTAGTTCCATGCATTTACCTGCAAATCTCATGATTTTACTGGTTTTGTCTTGTTGTTTTGTTTTGCAATGTAATGGAACTCCATTGTATGTACGTGTGTGTGTGTGTGTGTGTGTGTGTGTGTGTGTGTGTGTATTTTTCATTAGCTTCAAAACTTTAGATCTAAGCACAAAACCCAAAGAACCGGCAGAAACTAAGAAAGCAAAGGGGAGCCTGAGTTGGAGGAAGACGCTAAGAGTGATGATATGCATGAGAAACATGCACAGTCTCTGGTTTTGAAAGCATGGCTTTCTCAAGCAGATCGAGGATCATTAACCACAAGTGGATAGAAAAGGATGTGTGTGGAGATTGAGATTACTGCAATACATTCAAGAGCAGCAGGAATGTCTGGGCTATGTTCCTATTATACAACCATTTTTCACCAACGGGAGATAAGCACAGAGCCATAGAACGGAGGTCTGACCCGTTCATTCCTTTGTTTAGTTCTGCTAGCGTTAAGACTGGCAGACATAGATTTACTAGTGAGCAATTTTCTTCTGCTGCTATAGACCTCTGAAAGAGTTTCTAGTAATTGCTCATTTTTCCTTTTACTTCAAACCTAAGCTTGATGTTCCATTACCATGTCCTCATTGCTCTTGGGTGCTTCAGGGTCCCTTGCTGGTTTGCCTAAGCCAAAATGCTGTCCACCTAAAGCTTCTCAAAAGTGCTTCCATTAGATTGTGCCATCTGTTTTCAGAGTAGAAGAGTAATTGGTACCAGATGTAGCCTCAAGAAAGAAACTTAAAATCAAGATTGTGGGTTTTTTTCCCTGTTTATATGCTTTAGAAGTGCATGTATAATCTAAAGTGTAGGGTGATAGACAATAATGAGCAAATACTGGCACCTCAATTCCAATGAGCAGTGAGCCTCGGTAAGGAAGAAGTGACAGAAGATGAGCTTTGGAGTCAACTGTCTATGGCATGTAGTAGCTATGCTAAAACTAGGTATGTCATTGTTTGTAACATGATATCGCTTCTCAGTAGATCCAAGATAGAAGACAGAAAATTGAAATGCTGATCATCTTGCATCCTATTTTCAATGTTCAGATGGATGTTTTAGAAATACAGGTTCCTTGTTTCCTGAAGTAATAGAATGTAATCCGAAGCCGGACTGTAGCAATAGTCAAACTTCCAAACTAATTAAAACTACAGCTTTGCCCAAAATTTTGACGAAGAACAGGACCTTCTTGGGAAAGATTAGAAGACTGGGTCAGAGGGTAGACAGAGTGGAGAAGAAGTAGACGACATTGATAAATTTCTGTTTCATAAGCATCTAAAATTAGCGACGAATGTGTCTCCATTCTGTATAAACTGGACCAGTTGCCTTTTCGCTAAATTTTGCTTATCATATAGACTCATCTTACCAACCTGAATATTTCATAGGTCTCCTGGCAGAGTAGGATATCAGTAACATATAAAAGGAGAGGTGCAGACACCAACCAAGGAGAAAATAGGTTTTGTTGGTTAAGAAGTTGTAGGATCTTGTCAATTTGTATAAAGAAAAGCCCGGAGTTTTATTAAAGACAGAGGTCCTAATGGTGTAGCCTAAGAAGCATGACACAACAATTGAGAACGGGTTAGATTTATTGAAATAAATGCAGTCTCTTAACATACAAGATTTCTGTCAGTTTAAACTACAAGTGAGCATTAATAACATGTGTGGATGTTTAATTTAAGACAGATTTACAATGGGCGAAAGTGAGTTGCTGGAACCTGCAGGAAAAACTGAATTGGAAGGGTGCCTGAAGGCAGAGGAGATATTGAATATAGAGCATTGTATACTACTATTCCCTAACTTCAATTCTAGAAAAACCTGGAGAATCCACATTTCTCTATATCTTCTGGGAGAATATTTGCTAATGCTATTTTCAGAAGCTAGAGGTCATAGTAGAATTCTGTCAGGAATTGGGTTTCCCAGTTCTCAAAGGAGTGGAATCCAGAGAACGCAGAGTAGAGATAGTACTGGTTTGCTGTATCACAAACAGGCAGCTACCATAACACCCTTCAGAGAATATTCCCAAACAGAGCACCATCCAAATATAACTAACTGATCATTATATATTTGGAGATAAACATATTAGGGATGGCTACTAAGGTGTGGCTTGGGATGCATGAGTGGAAAGAAAGTGAGGCCAAGAAGAAGAAAACACAGCTCAGCTTGCTATTCTTGACTCACTGCCTCTCTTTCAATTCTAGATAGGGGCTATTTCACGAAATTCAGGTGTGATCATGAGAAAAAGCAGGCCTCCTTGAGGAAACATTATTCGGTGTGGCTCCAAGAAGTCACCAACTTGCTTCTAGCAGAGAAATATGATGTATTTTATATGATAACTGTCAATAATATAGAATAAAACACAACCCCCTAGATTTTGTAAATTCTGTCTATAAAGTTATCCTAATGTCCTGAACTGTAAAGCAACCTGTAGATTTGGGCATGTAGACTAAGAGATATTTTCACTTTATACCAAACTCATGATAATTATCTTTACAGTCTCAAAATAAACTATGAAAGTAGATAAGTTTAATAGACATAAAAATAACCATGCTGTCTACTTATCTGGAGAAATGTGTGCTATTAAGATGAGCATTGCCTACAAGAGAGTACTAGAATGCCAAACTTATCTGTATGTCTTAGCGGGGGTTTTTATTGCTGTGAAGAGAAACCATAACCATGGCAATTCCTAAAGTAAAGCCTTTAATTGGGGCTGCCTTTTAGTTCAGAGGTTTAACTCTATGTAAATTTCAAATATTACATAAACCTGCCAATGAGATACAGAAATAGGACATATAGTACATTTTTACTATACCCCATACCTATCTGTTTAGTCAGGAGAATCCTCTTGAAATATTTCTTGCATTGGGAAAATGTGGAGGAATTGCTGCAGTCAATGATGCTGCTGGAATAATCTTCTGGAAAACTCCAGATCCTACTATATTCACAGATATCTTTGCCGAGGATGCAGATTTTAGGCTTCTGCTAGCCTTTGATAGAGTCTAGCATACTCAACAATGAGACACATAATACTGTGTGGGACTTACACTTTCTGCTGAAATGAATGATAATTACTGCATAGGATTCCAGAAATAAATGAATCTCAAAGCATTCCATGTGTGTGTGTATGCATGTATGTATGTATGTGAGTTTTTTAAAACAGTTTCTCTGAAGAGCTTTGGTGACTGTCCTGAAACTATCTCTTTTTGACTAGACTCTCCTTAAATTTAAAGAGATCCACCTGCCTCTGCCTCCCAAGTTCTGAGATTAAAGGCCTGCACCATCATCACCTGGCTATTTCACTTAAGACAGTAAACAGTACCGGGTGTGGTACCACATGTGTTTAATCCCAGGGCTGGGGGGGCAGAGGCAGACTGATCTTTATGAGTTCTAGGCCAGCCTCTAAGCCATTCTTGCCTCTAATCTTTGGTAATCTCATTTTTTTTGTATATCCAAGGCACTGTCCTAAATACACTTTACTGGAGCCACCAGCCCATGCGGCCCTTGTTTTCCAACACTGATTATATATATTCTAGTCTATAAACATATTACCTGACATTTTGAAAATTTCTAGCAATATTTGTTAAATCAAAGAAAAAGGTATCACCTAACATTAGGAGACATTGGAGGACATGCAATGGAGTTACTTGCTTGCTAAAGGACTTCTTTGTATGTTGGGATGGTGCTGTTTGGTACCAATTTACTGTATAATAAAAGATGTTGAAAGCAAATTTGTGGTTTCTGTTTTGTCCGCAGAGAGCTTTAAGTTTTAATGCAAATGCTTTGGTGTGCATGCATCTTTGGTTGTTTTCATCTCTGACTAAGCAGTGGCAAGAGAATGAACTCCCATATGCAACAAACAGTATCTTAGAGATGTGAATATATACTCAGCCCACATTATTCCACTGGGCCTTTTCCTAGGGAATTTGAGCCTGGGGCAAAACATTTCTCAAGATCTGTCTGTTTCCCAATCTAAGTGCCCTAACTAAATGCTAAAGACTGCACAAAATTTAAGCAATTAAGAATTCAAGAGAAATCTTTCTGAACATTTTAAAGACACTTACTTCTGATTATCCCATGTTTCCATTAAACACCTGATCTTATTTGAAGTTATGAGTATAACTTTAGGAATTGTCTCCCCACACATTAGAAAGAAGTACAGTGAGTCATATCGATTTTTAATTGTGTTTTGAGGTATACTCTCTTAATTAAATTATCCTATGATAAATTAAAAGGAGCTCAGTAGGAAGTTGCTTTTGTTTCTAAGAAATAGTTTAGTGATATATATATGATGTATATCATCAAAAGGTAGAATTCACCCAAAGACTAACAAAAATTGCTGAAACTATGTAAACTCTATAAGCCCTCCAGGCCTCAGAGGTTAGCTTTCAAAGTGACCATCACATGTGCAATCCTAGGTAATATTGGTGGGACATGAATGTGAGAGAGAAGGATGTGGGAAGAGGACAGACATTTGTGACAGGGAGCGGAGATTAGTCATCATGTGAGGATGCCAGATGGACAAAGACGTGTCCAACTCTGAAGTTCCAGGTCATATGTATATGCATTGAAAGTACCTTTAAATGATCTTTTTCTGGGTCCTGTGGTTGTGCCTGGCATCTCTTTCAACCAATGTATTAAGTTGGCTTTGATATTCCATTGCCATCCTCAGAAAAATTTTTCCTACACTAATGCTTAGAATTAAATGTGCTTTGGTGAGCAATACAATAAAGTGTGTTTCTTACCAAAATGATTAATTTTCCATTAATTGTATACCAGTGGATATGATTCATTCATTCCCTATACAGACAAATTAATACGTATATTTGAAGTATATTTCAAGACAAACAGGAAACAACAAGAAGATTTTAACACTTTAGGCATATTTTTTTCTATAACTTAGTGAACGGTTGTTTCTGTCCTGTGCGGGGGTGCAGCATCTTTGCAGACAAAGACAAGAGCATTTAACCTGTCCTGCAAATAAAATAACTTCTTTTAGTGAGCCAGCTTCCTCGTTACAAATGTCCTGCAATGACTTTGCTTATACAGAACACAGAGAACTCAAAGTTGAACAAAGGCATGATTGTGTCCTTAAAGGAAACTGACACTCTGATGGAGAGGCTTGGGGATCACCGTGGGATATTCAGCTCTTTGATTGTTTGCGTTAAGGTCTCATCATGCAGCCCTGGCTAGCTTGGAATTTGATATTTAAGCCATGCTGGTCTTGAACTCATAGAAACTCATCTGCCTTTATTGCCCCAGTGTTTGGATTAAAAGCATGAAGCACCATGCCTGGCTTCACCTCTTCTGTTAAATGCTACTTGTTAAGTTCTACAAATATGTTCACCACAATACTTCCATGATATATGGACATCATTCTGAAATTGTCTATGACTCTAGTATTAAATCCTAAATAACCACAGCTTATTTATCAAAGCTGATTAAGTAAATCACATATTCTAAGTAATACTGCTTAAAAGAACAACAAATTATTTAAGACACCTCCACTGAAAAATTTTTATAATGTAATAGTGTTAAGTATATTTTAACTCTTATGTAGTCATACTAAAACTAGATGACAAAACAGTTTTTGATAATTCAAAAATTTGGTTTCTTTTACATCAAAAATATCATGTATTGTTATAAATACGATATGACAGATTCATTTATCTTAATAAGTGGTCTGTGAAGAGCTAAAAAATATTTCTCCAAAAATGTGTCTGAGGTTGTCTGACTTAATGTTTAATACTTCTGCCTAAATTATGAGCAAGTATTCACTTTGTCAAATTTTCAAAATCAAATTTAATTACATTAGAAGACATCCATCATACTATGACATTCTATTATGTCTTCATTTGCGTTATTTCCAAAATGCTTATGCAAAAATTACATTGTGTTTCACTCTGGATTAAATTATCTCAGTCATAACACCATTATTCATTTTACAGAGAAATAAAAGCATGAGACATTTCTCCCTTCTATAGTCGAGATCATACACAATGTGGCCATGCTTTTGACATTGTTCAGAAAATAATCCTCAAACTCAGAAACGCAAAAAACTGACACGAAGTTGAATGGGATAAAGAGAGGGATGGAGACATTGTTCAGATTTATATGAACACAACCAGAAAGGGATGGACAGGCTGTGATTGATGCTCTAGAGGCTCTGACACATCCTGAGATTAAAAATTGGTTTTGAAAATGGCAGGTACCTGCCAACAACCTGAGAGAAGTAAAGATATCTTTGCTGAGTATTTTGTTGATCGAGTATGATGTGTCAGACTTGAACTTATGTACGCCCAGAGATTCATCAATCTGTCCAAAATTTTTAGCTCTCAGGAAAAATGAAAATCATGAAAAAGTTATATTGGGGCCTGCAAAGATTCTTTTATTGGTCTGTAGTTCCTTTTCAGAGTGGAATCAATAGGGATGATATAGTTATCTACTCTAAGCTGTTTATTTTTTATTCTGTTTGTTTCTGCATAAAAACTAATGTTGTGGGGGAGGGGAATCCTGCTTTCAGTATTAGACAAGATAAATAACTGTCAGGTGATAAAAACCACAATAATAGACTTTTAATATTGGAAATGATTTTAGGGTGTGTTCAATCTACAAAATGAGGACACAAAATTGAAATTCCCAGAGGTATAAACTATTGTTCTGCAGTTGTTTAAAATTAGTCAGTAGAAGGCAGACGTTTCTTTATCAGCAACTGGCTCAAGACTATCTAAGGAAACCCAAACAGTGACCGTCGGTGTGGCTTAGCCTACTATTTTCATGTCTTTGACAATGTTAGGAATTACTTTATCACCCTTTTTAGTATAAAGGAAGAAGGATATAATTCTCATATGATAATCAACTTAGGTTTGATCCTGTAATACAACCTCATTTGAGTCTGGATTATATAGTTGGGTGCACTGTCATACATGCAAGAGAAAGCTGAGGAGTTGGTGACTAGGTGACAGAGAAAAATGGTGGGAGCAATCAGAGGCATGAAAGGAACTCAGCTCACTGTTGATCTTCCTGAATTAATATATAGTCATTTCATATATAGCCAAAAATGTATATATACTTAATACTCATAAAAAATTAGTTTAGAACCTGAAAGCCAGGGAAGTAGTGTGGAATCCTTTGCATGGTGTCGTGAGGCCAATAACAGAGATGTTTTTTTTCATTTCCTTTTACTTTATTAATTCAATGACACCAATTTAATGTTGAAGTAGAATATAAATTAGTGAGACACATTTTTTTCTTAGCCATTGCCCGCTGCTCTCAGTTCACATTGTGTTGAAATCAGATAATCTAACTCTAATTTTTATGCTGAGTATCTTCTCCTGTTCACTAACATGCATGCTCATGCCGTCTTCACTCTTCCGTCACGCTGACAGTCATCTGGTGGACATACAAAGGACACTTTCAGTAACGCTCTCCCAGCTGACGTGAGCATGGCCTCTGCACTCTGCACATGATGTGCTCCAAGCTCTCTACAATGGCTGAAGCCATAGCTTGGCTTGATGTTTTCTAATGTATGGTACCAACTTCATCTTTATTTTTCTATTTACCATACTCCAACATTTTGTCCAAATGTTGAAGTTTTACTGTAGTTCTCTCTGAATTACTTTACTCTTCTATTTACATCCTACTTTGGTATGTTAATATCTGTCTCATCATTCTGTCTGGGAAGATGAAGTCAGTATTTCATTTCTTCATTATTCTGCTTTCCCAGTGAGATGTTAACATACAGTTTTCTGATAACAACCCAGGCACCTTTGCAAACATTTCTACTTTTTTACATTCTCTGTTCAACATCATTTGTGCATTTTTATCTTCCTGTCTGCTCTCTTGAGCCTTGCAATGAAATTTAGGACTGTAGTTTCAAAAGGAATATAAATAAAATGAATAGAACATTCTAGAAGGTAATGAAGCTATAGTCATTTCTTTTATGATTAAGCTCTTCACTGTAAACCTCAGTGAAATCACACTTCTATAGCCAAGCAGCAATGGCACAAGGGTATCCCTAGAAAGCATACTTTGATGCATGCAGGGCCTGTGTGGTAGCTCTCACTAGAGGAGAATAAAAACCCAAAGTCTGAATAATCCAATGTGGTGATATTTTGTTTGCGCAAATAAAGCTTGCCTGAGGATCAGAGTATGGAGCAAGCCACTAGTTAACCAGAGAGGCCAAAAAGTGGTGTCACACATAGTTAATCCCAGTACTCAGGAGGCAGAGGCAGGGAAATTTCTATGAATTCAAGGTCACGCTGGGCTATACTAGATTGATCCAGTCTCAAAGAGAAACAGAGCCAGGAGGTATTGTCTCACACCTTTAATCCAAGTACTTGGGAATCACATGCCTTTAATCCCAACACAAAGGAAGTTGAGAGAGAAACGAACGTGGCTGGGCGGAGAGAGGGAGACAAGGTGGGAGGAGACAAAAGCTCAAGATATTTTATCTGAGGACTTGTAGAGACAGGATAACACACTCATTCTGAAGATTGATGAAGACAGGATCTTGTTCATCTTTGTCTGAGGACTCGGCAGAAGTAAAAGTTCTCTCTAGTGCCTGGCTCCTTTACTTCTCTGATCTTTCAGCATTTACCCTGATATCTGACTCTAGGTTTTTATTATGAAAACCAATTAGAATTCTTGCTACAATCCGAACAATTTATACTCCCATCTGTCATTTTTATCCCATAAGAGTACACACTAAGACAGGAATCCAGAGAAGAACTGATGAACCCATGACAGAGGGAAGCTTCAGTAGATACTAAATAAAACAATAAGGTTGGCACAGCCCATAATTTTTAAGCTGCTTAGCGATTAGTCAGGTTTATTTAAGTAATGGCTGTTAGGAATTTTTCCCAACACGAGCTCTCTGTTGATGCAAAATCCCCAATCAAGCCAAATCACAACAAGCCAAATTTTAAAATATACAAATTTAATAGAATTCCTGTGCTCTCAGGTGGCCCCGAGAGGGGAACTGGGAGGCGCAAACTTGACCAAGGTGAGGGGGGAAAAAGAAGACCACGTGTTCCTCTTTTGAGAGCTCACTTAAATGCCCTGTGGGAGTGGTGCTGACCCCCCCACCACCATAGGGAGGGGTTAGGACCTGGCATGCTGGGATTTGGAGTCCAGACCAATATAAGTCTCAGTCCTGGAAACTGGGATAAATGCGAGGGGCTGGCATTTATCCCAGCTTAACCATGACATGTTAAATTCTCTTATATAATTAAAGAACCACAATCTATTTTCATTTAAGAAAAATAACCAAGCATAGTGGTGTACCCCTTTTATCCCAGCACTCTGTCAACCTGGCCCATGGAAGAAGTCCCAGGGCAGCCAGGGCTATATAGAGAATAATCATCTCAAAAATTATAAATAAATTAATAAAATTAAAAGAAAGAAAATAATGAAGATTTTATAGCTGATAATTTAAAGATTTATGTGAAGGAATTTTTAAAAATAACTTCCACTTTTTAAAACACAAAGTAGCAGCAGTGAGTGGGACAGAATGACGTCATGACGTGAGTAAGCACAGCATACCCTTTACGGTATCTCTCAGAATATGTGACTTTTCTATGCGCATCTTCCTTCTGGGCCATTTCGGAGAAATGAAGATTTTACTGATACTGCCTCACTCAACTTTGGCTTGCAGTATTTTGGTTCCTCGGGGTACCATGTTTTAGGACAGCATTGGTATGCCATATTATATTATGTTCTAAAATCTCTCGGCTCATCTCTGAATGGCATCTGGTCCCAAACGTTAACTTATCTATTGGCTTAAGGAAGAGGTACTAATTACCTGGTAACACTGGGTAGAGGCTAAGGCTCCTGGGGAAGTAAGGTGTAGTCTTAAAATCAAAGTTTTCTGGAAAGACTTGGAGAAAATGGATCTCGCCTCAACATACAAAAAGCTCCACCACAAACTTGTGAGGGTGAATGTGGACACTGATTAACATCTTATGTAAGATAAAGGAAAATCACGCCATAAAACAACCTAAATATCATATGCATTACCATTGTGGGGGTGCTGCACTTTTCAAACTCAGTATTCATGCATTGGATCAATATTTTTTTTTTAAAAAAAAATATTAGGTGGAACATAAATTTAAGGACATAAAATTTAATGTGCCCTGGTTTTATCCCAAGTAAAATGAAATAGAAAGCCTCAGGATGATGGAATTCCATGTAAATCTCTTAGGCTGTTTGCACAAAGCCGTCTATTTGATCCAAAATAGTATAAATGTGAACAAAAATAAAACAGAGTACAAATGATTTCTTTAAAAAAACACAGAAACATTTATATAAATTAAAACTCTGAATGTTTTGTTTATAGGATAAATAGAAAGAATGAAATTTGTTTAAAGAACTAAAAATATATACATATCAATGAGGGTTTTGTAATTATATTTTATCTTAACAACTTTATTGACATACACTTCAAAAATAGAAAATTGGAAATTTTGAATTCTACATGCATCCATCAGTCCATTAACAAAATATAAAGTTCCAATGTAATGGCCTAATGCCTCTCTGTGCTACTTTAATCTCATCCTTTTCCATTTCTACTCAATCCCAGACACCAAAAAATCTCTTTAAAGTTACTATAGATTTAAATTCATTTTCTATAATTTTATGGACACCATATCCTATAAAAATAAGCACTTTTCACTCACTATCATTATTTTGAGACTCATCTATGTCATAACAAATAGTGTTTGATCATTTTTATTTTTGCTGTGTATTATTTCATACGATTAATATATTATGGAAGAACATCACTTTTATGATAATTTGCGTTGTTTCCAATTTTTAAATATCATTAAATACTAAAACTTATGTTACATATGTTTTCTTTTGTGTGCATGAGCTTTCTTGGATAACCACCTAGATGTACAATGTCTAATATTTGTGAACCTATCAATTTAGGCAATTACAAAATTTGCTTTCCTAGCAAGTACACTGTTCTATTTTGTCTGATTGTAAGAATTACAGTTAATTCATGTCCTTGCCAACCTTTGGTGTGGCCAGGCTTCAATGTTAGCTATTCTGTTTGGTTTGATGTGCTTATTAATCCTGGGTGTTAATTTGTGTTTTCTGATGATTAGTAGCAACTAACACCTTCTCATGAATTTTCCCCATATATCTTCAGTAACGGATTGGTTAAAAACTTCTACTGAGAATTTTATGTGTTTCTATTCTGAAACTGACTTTTACCAACTATAGAATAAACTAATATTTTCTCAGGTCTGTGACATGTTTTTCTTTCTTTTACAGCAAAACTTGAAGTGATGATGTTTCTATGTTTTTATCAAGTATAATTTTTATGTACTTTTCTGAAATATACTTTTGAAAACATCTAAGCCTAGAGAAGCTAATTAGAAGGTGAATCCAAAGACAAACATATAGGCATCCTCATGAATATTAACCTTCATCAGGCGACGAAAGGAGACAGAGACCCACATTGGAGCACTGGACAGAAATCTCAAGGTCCAAATCAG
>NC_022022.1:49274508-49281952 GCF_000317375.1 Microtus ochrogaster | reverse complement strand
TGCTTTTAGACTTTTTTAGAAAAAAAAAAAAAAAAAAAAAAAAAAAGAAATGTTGATGCCCGGTGTGGTGCACTCTTTTGGTCCCAGCACTTTGGAGGTAGACCTCTGTGAATCTAAGGCCATCATGATCTCTATCCCAGGTTCCAGGTCACATAGTGAGATCCTGTTTATAAAAAGAAAGGTGGAAAATATCATTTAAATCTCCAACCATTTTGAGGTAAATTTTGCATTTCTTGTTTCCCTTTTGCAAAACATAAACAGTTTGTTTTTACAGCACTGGTTTAAAGAGGCACTCTTTTCTCAAGTGAATCACCTTTGAATTTGTGTTTAGAATCAGTTTCCAATCTACCTGTAGGTCTGCTTCTGGAAAACTGATTTGCAGCAGTGACATATTTGTAAGCCAGCTTGTACGGAATTTTGATCTAAGTTTACTCTTAAAATCTGATTGTGATAGTTTCCCCAGTATATTATTCTTTACAGTTTGAGCTGTATAATCTCATTTGACTGTTTGGGAGAAATTCTGAGCATCATGTCCAGTTTGGCAAGGAAATTAGCAAGACAGAAATCTGCTATGGTCTTCACTGATGACATACTTATTAACATTCAAGAATGTTGGCATTTTAGCTGTATAGTGCTTAATTCATCAAAATATTGGGCTGCCTGTTAGCTCAAGTGTTCATTGTAATTTCTCTCAGTAATGCTTTGAAGGCTTTTTGCATTCAGATCTTGTATTTAGATTGTTAAATTTATGCTGAAGTGCCTTGTAAGTCTTAACACAAGTAAAAATACTATTTAAAATATTTTTATATCCAGTAGAGATTATTTCTATCAATCTTGTATCTCACAACCTTGCTAAGTTCAGTTCTAAGTTTCTTTACTCTAGAAAAAAGTATATTAAAACTTCCTCTGTATAGACTACCCTCCTTTTTTTTTAATAAAATCTCTTGCCACTTGTTCTCATCTATATGAACTCATGAACTTCTTTTCTCTTTCTGTTCAGGCATGCAGAGGGTAAGTGTTGATGAATTTGTCAGACTAGAAATTCTTGTGTTATTCTTAATTTAACTTAGAAAAGAATAAGTCTTTTGAAAGTATATATTCTGAAAAGCATAGGATTCTCAGAGGCTTTGAATGCTGCCATCATTTCATATTTGAAGAGTAATTTTATCAGTAGTCTGTATTGGATTTTTATTTAATTTTTGGTAGCAGTTTATTTTCCATTTCAGGACAGCATTGAACCTGTGAGCTCCCTGCCTGTTTCTAGAGTGCTGTTTCTAGTTTACAGGCAAACAAACCATATTTTGTTTAATTTATATTAAAATTTCACAATGGTTTCTTTATATTTATTGATATAATCATGTGGTTTGGATTTTAATGAATATGGTAATTCTTGGATATTAAATGAATCTTTTATTCTTGGGTAAACCACTTTGTGATAATGGATTACCCACTTTCTGTTTTCTGGAAGAAGTTTGTAGATGATTTATGTAATCTTTGTTCTTTATTTTATAGAAATTAGAGAATGAATCTATTCTGGGCTGTAGTTTATTTTACATTGAGACTGTCTTGTCAGTGCTTTTACAATAGGGTTGTTTGAGCTTATTTCTCCTAAGAGTAAGCTCCAAGTCTGCATATCCTCAACCAGACTCTGGTTTATGAAGAATTCTCACATAGTTATTCACAGGTTTTCATTTCATTATACTCAAAAGGGTTTCATTCTCCAATTTTCTTTCAAATCATGAGTTCTACTCCTTTATGTGGTTATAATATTTTTTCTTTCCTACACAGTTCTACTGTCTCTCTGTTCTTCATTCTTTACATGACATTTTCTACTCATAGAACACAGTATTTTGTGTGGGATTAGAAAAAATGTGTTCATGCCACCAGATAAGACTAAAATCACAACCATAATTTTTGAGACAAATTTGAAGCAAGCTTTATTAACTAGGAGCCAAAATGATGGACACTTTCCAGGTGCATACTCAGAATTCTCAGAGAATGGCACAAAATTACATAAGGCGGGGGCTTGTAATGGCAAGCCCCACAAAGTTAGGTACTTTCTACCTTTATCCAATCGAGGTCAAGCATACATATTGATATACTTCAAACCCATGTCCCTCCTACTTACATGTGATCAAGTGCATTCTGTGCACGTGTGATCAAGTACATTCTGTGTAGCTGGGCAATCAATCTTGTGTATAGAAGTGGAATCATGTGGCTCATTATCGTGCATAAACAACATTTCGCAGCATTCCTGGAAATGATCAGTTCTTGAGCAAGCTGGGCTTACAGGTTAGAGGCATTTTTGTTGTATAGATCTCTTAAGCACGATAATTTAAATTTACAACATAACTTTAGCCCTCACAAATGCTCAACTGTTTATAAATGCTCACTGCTTTCATAGGACTAGAGTTCACAACTCAGGAGCCTCCAAATCCTTGTAACGTCAATTCCAAGAGTCCCAACGCCCTCTTCTGGCTTCAGTAAGCCCCTCATGTGGATATGTGCATATGAATGCATATGTAAACCCATCAATAAGCTTTAAAAATCATTTCCACATAGTTTTAAAAGATATTTACAACGTATTAAAATATAAAATCACATTTTCTCTTCCTATTTAAAAGTTTTTATTTTACTCCTTATTTTCTTTCATTGTTTCAATGATAAATATTTTTCCACTGCTTCTATTCTGTGGATTGTATGTTCCCTAGAAAAATTGTTATTTTTCCTCTTTACTGCCGCGGGAGCTCCTTCCACTCCTCCAGCCAATAGCCTTTGAGATACCATCCACTGGGGTGTGGTCTCTTTCACTTTAAAAAGCAGCAGCAGCCCTCCTCTTGCTTTCTTGCTTCCGACTCCGGTTCCAGCAACTAGACTCCTTTCCTGGTCGTGTAGACGGCGTTCTGTAAGTTTTATCCCCTCAAATAAGTAACCCCTTTATAATTCCAAACTGGTGTGGGATTTTTTTCATGCATTACTTTACCAATGTTTCTTACAAATGTTTTGAATCGTGTGTGTGTGTGTGTGTGTGTGTGTGTGTGTGTGTGTGTGTGTGTGTGTTGAGGTTCAGTAAACTTCTTTATTTTTTAATTTATTTTTCAAGACCATTTCTCTGTGTAGCCCCAGCTGTCCTGGAACTTACTCTATAGATCAAACTGGCCTCAAACACAAATATCTGCCTAACTCTGCCTCCCAAGTGCTGGGATTAAATTTGTTTATCATTACCACTTGGCAGTGACCGTCTTTAATAGATATTAATTTTTGCTTTGATCCATTTACATGCAGTAGAGAATTGTTAAGTTTCCATGAGTTTATAGGATTTCTGTTGTTTTGAACATCCAGTTTTAATCTGTAGTGGTCTAATGTGATGAAGGGAGTCTTTTCAATACTTTTGTATTTATTGAGACTTGCTTTGTGTCCAACTATGTAGTCAATTTTGGAGAAAGTTCCATGAGATACAGATTAGTAGGTGTATGGATTCTTTTGTGTTTCTGTGAAATGTTCTATAAATATCTATTAGGTCCATTTGTATTGTCTGTTATCTCCAGTATTTCTCTGTTTAGTTTTTTCTAGAGGGAATGTCTACTGGTTAGACTTGGGTATTGAAGCTTTTTCTTTATTAGTGTGTGAGGATCAATATGTGATTTAAGCTGTAGTGCTGTTTTTTGTTTGTTTGTTTTTTACAACCTAATACTCCTGACACAAAACATTCAGGGAATTTGGGACAATATGAAAAGATCAAACCTAAAAATAATAGGAATAGAGAAAGGAGAAGAAAACAAGCTCAAAGCCCCAAAATTATTTTCCACAATAGCATAGAAGAAAACTTTTCTAACCTAAAGAAGGAGATGTCTATAAAGGTACAAGAATCTAATAGAATAGCAAGTAGACTAGATCAGAAAAGAAAGTCCCCTTGCCACATAATAATCAAAACACTAAACACACAGAACAAATAAAGAGCATCAAAAAGTTCAAAAAAGACCAAGTAACATGTAAAAGCAAATATATTAGAATTCCACTTGACCTCACAATGGAATCTCTAAAAGTAAAAGGGCCTGGACAGATGCACTTCAAATTCTATGGGACCACAGATGACAGCCCAAACTACTGTACCCAACAAAACTTTCAATCACCACAGAAAGTGAAACAAGATATTCCATAATAAAAATAAAACTTTAACGGTATTTAGCTACAAATCCACACTATAGAAGGTGCTAGAAGGAAACCTCCAACCTAAGGAAGTTAAACTATACACATGAAAACACAGGAAATAAAATAACCTCACACTAACAACATCAAAAGAAGGAAGACATACAGATGTACCACCACCACCATCACCATCACCTCCACCACTACCACCAACCAAAAGCAAAGTAAGAGAAATTGACAATCATTGGTCATTGATATCTCCCAGCATCAATGGTCTCAGTTGCCTAATGAAAAAAAAAAACACAGGTTAACAGATGGATATGAAATAAGAATCTATCCTTTACCTGCTTCAAAAATTAAAATAAAATAAGCATCACCTCAGGTTAAAAGTTGGAAAAGGGTATTCCAAGAAAATGGATATAAGATGCAAACTGGTGTAGCCATTTTAATAGACTTTACACCAAAACTAATCAGAAGAGATGTGGAAGGACACTGCATACTCATCAAAGAAAAATCCACCAAGGGGACATCTCAGTTCTGAACATCTGTGCCCAGGCACAAGGTCATCTAAGTTTGTAAAAAATGTTTCTTTAATTCTAGTCATGCAAAGTTCTGTCTTTTCAGATGACTGATTTAATTTCCTATAGATAACTGACAGTTTTCTAGAATTGAGATAAATTTATAGAAACTATCCAATAGTTATGGGTCTTGTTCTTATTATTTATTGAAATAGACCTGCACTGTCTAAGACTAATTATATTCATTATTTAAGTATTCTGTGTATGCATGTTGAGTATGTTATACAATGTCCTTTGATGGTGACATTTTGTTCCTTGCTGGGGTAGATGTAGATATCCTTGTCAATCTCTTGGTGAATTATTGATACTCTTCCATTTAGCACATTATTATCTTTAAACATTTTTATACATTTTTAATTAAAAGGTATTATGTCACTTTACCCTTTACTTTTTTCCTATCACTCCCTCCTGGTGACCTCCTTCCAGCTCCATCCATGTTCGTCAAAACTGATAGCCTCTTTTATATATGCATATGTATGCACACATATAAAAATATAACCTGGTTTTTTTTTTTTGCATGTATAAGGTTTCAAGGCTGACACTTTCTATTGGGTAACCAAGAAGAGTGCTTATTCTGGCAGAGGCTAATTCTCACTCTTCTAATTGTCATTAGCTGCTTGCAGTGATTTTTCCAGGGGTGAGGACCCCATGAAACTTCCCAACTTCCATGTTAACAGATGTACTGATTTTGCCACTGTTTTGCTCTTATTTGTGCAGCCATTTCTAGGCAAGTCTGTTTTCCTTGTTTTCAAACTTTGGCTCATTGTACTACTTGTGAGATGCCCAGCATTCTGTCATGTCCAAAAGGGGAAATCTCTGTCTGCAGTCCTCCACTCTCCATCTATAGAACTCTCTTATACTTCCATAGGTCCTCTGATTTGTCTACCTGTTCTCAGAGACTTTGTAGAATCTATAGGACCACGATCATACAGGGTATCCACAGATTCTCCATACACTGCACAGATCACCAAACCATTGGAAGTTATCTCCCAATCTTCATTACTCTGAGGTCACTGTCTTGAAATACCTGGAAAAAAACATAGAATAACCTTTTTGTTTTGATTTTTTTTTGTTTCTCAAAAGAGAGTATTTTTTCTCTATCTTGGCTAGAAAAATAAGGCTGCATTAATTTTATAAAACCCACTGCTGATGACTCAATTTTCCATCAATATAGAATTCAACAGTGTAATAAATTATGTTTTCAAAGACAGAGAATTTTCATAACTTTTTTAACTAATGTATACAACTTCATTATTAAAAAATATTTCTTGGGATTCATGACTTATTTTTGCTTTGATCTCTTGAACTAGGCAAAATGTTCATGATATAAACTTTTGATTGATGGCTTTTGTGAATAAAACAGCAAATGATAACAGGTAAAAGAAAAAATAAAAATTAGAGTTCAGAGTTGAACTTCTGATATGCGTCTAATTTGTGTTTTCTCCAACCTCTACATAAATTACCAGCTTTGAATGGAGCTATATTTCTAAGGAAGTCACCAATGTCGAGTGAGGTGGAGACCTGATTGGGAAGAATTAGCTTCCTTATACATAGAGATGATTTATCCAGGACACACATACAAAACATTATTTATGAAGGGCTAGATTTGGAGGATTGACTTTCAGCAGGTTGGAAACTTTAAATAGCTATGGAGACTCCAATAGCACTGCCCATAGATAACTTTTGCCTCACTATGGTCTACTCATCAGGTTTCAGGGTATATTAAAGTAGATTGAGATATTTAGTGTCAGAAATTCATGTTTGTAAAATTCCCACCCCTCTCTTTCTTATTTTGGTTTTAGTACATTGGGTAGAGAAATATATGGCATATCACTACTAATTAAAAGGAATTTTCCATGGGAAGATTTGGTTCTTGATTTGCCCCTGAATTTCTAAGGTTTATATAAGAAGTGACAGGAAGGACTCTCATTGGGATGACAAGCCATTGAAGTTTGCGAGCATCTCCTTTTTCTCATTTCTTCTCAGTTCTAAACATTTTAAGTTTACACATTAATGTTCAAAACAATACTTGTGTTTAGAAAATAAGTGTCATTTGTTAAACTAACAAGTTGAGTCTTTCTATAGTTTTTGTTTTCTTCCAAAAAAATCAAAGACCTCTTGTCTTTTAAATGGATCTCATGGAATATGTTCTTGGACCTACTGTATATATGACTAAGGACCGAAACAATCTAAAGTAGGACCTCAAATTATTTCTACTATAATTGGTTTAATTTTTATTACTTACAGAAAAATATCTGCTAATTCTCCTAACACATTTTTGAGTTTACAAAGCAATGGGGGTTCACATTGCCCTTTAAACCACCCCCATGTCATATGCCATATATATCTGTCAAGCCATGGCTTCATTTCACAAATGACAGGATTGGGATTGAGAGAGCATAAATGACTTATCTATGGTCACTCAATTAAAAAGTGGTTTTACTCATAGCTGTGATCTTGCTTATGTATACAGATTTATTCAGTATCAGTTCTTATCTGCTGATATACAGGTCAAATAGAAACTTTGCACATTGCAAGTCCAAGATTAAGGTTATAGCTTTCTTTTGCACGACCCAGCCCCCCCCAGCACCCCTCCCCAACCCTGCCCTGCTCTATGCTAGGACCAATGCTCAAGAACAGTTTTAAGCTCCTACTCTAAGGCTACCCACCCAGAGCAG
This sequence comes from Microtus ochrogaster, assembly GCF_000317375.1. Taxonomy (NCBI): domain Eukaryota; kingdom Metazoa; phylum Chordata; class Mammalia; order Rodentia; family Cricetidae; genus Microtus; species Microtus ochrogaster. Next base: position 49,274,547 of record NC_022022.1, on the reverse strand, counting down.
TGAGTGCCTGCCTACCGGGCAGGCCTCAGGGTCCCCTGT
>NC_022022.1:49239381-49274268 GCF_000317375.1 Microtus ochrogaster | reverse complement strand
CTAGCTCTGTAGACCAGGCTGGTCTCGAACTCACAGAGATCCACCTGCCTCTGCCTCCCAAGTGCTGGGATTAAAGGCGTGCGCCACCATCGCCCGACTTAAAATTTCTTTAGAGGCTGAGGAGAGTTCTGAGGGATTAAGAGTACTTGCTCCTCTTCCAAAGGGCCAGAGTTCAGGTCTCAGCGTTCATGATGAGCATCTCCCAATCACCTGCAGCTCTAGCTCCATCAGATTTGATGTCTTCTGGCCTTCACAGGCACTCACAAACATGTGTTGTGTGCACATGTGTACACACGCAATAAAAATAAGATTTAAAAATTCTTCTATAAAAATAAGCTCTGCTTCATACAAATTTCTGATAGCAATTTCAATTTTATGCTTTTTATTGAAATCACAATATTTATTCATCATCAAGTTATTCATTTATAATACATAAATCTATAAGAAATCACTCTACTGAAAACTAGCCCCCACATCTTTGTATAGATTATGTTTTCCCTTTAGTGGAATTAATTAACTGAGGAGAGTAAATAAGTATTTGAGATTTAAAGAGAAAAAAAAGTCAATATATCATATTTGGCAAAGCCCGGTAATAATTACCATGAACTTACTCTAATGATATCATAAGTAAGATCATAGGTAGCTTCTCACAGCACCACACAGCTCTTTTAGTGATCCCAAGATGAACCCAGCCTAGCAGCAAAAGCACATGACTGTTTCTCTGTGTGTGCAAAGATGTGCTAAGGTTTGTGTCCTTGACCTTAATAGAACAAATCCTAGGAGATACTTACTTCTTCACTGTATACTGGGACTGAAGATTTGCATCTGTGTGTCAGAATAAAGTCGTATAGATGCTTGACTCTGGCTATGAAAGGTGCTGGAGAAACGAGTTTCTTGCATGATCTCAGAACATGGGAAATCCTCCAAACAGAAGAACTGGAAAAAGCACTATTGAACTGAAAAGCAAGAAGAATGTTCAACAAACTTTCCTCTTGGTTGGCCAATATCAACATTCTCTTCTCTCTTCTTAAAATTAAAACTAAGAAATGTGATCAATTGCATATAATAAAAAATTCATTATTTTAAATATTTTAAGAATATGCTTTATAAGTAAATATAGTTATTTTTGTGCAAAATTCAGATGAATCTAAGATGATCCCGTTCATTATTTTGTGAGCTTCACTACTGTTGCCAATTTTCTTTGCCCATGGTTACTCCTGTTCTTTTTGCTCCAATTGACTTAAACAAACCCTATCAAGCCAACCAACAAGCCTTAAAGGGTTAGAGAAAGGGATGGTTTAAATGTTCTTTTGGTGTTACCACCTTTTTTCTTGTTTCTTCCTTTTATCTCTGATTTTTCTTTACCAGCGTCTTCTGGTTTAGTTTATCACTCTGGCAAGTTTCTCGAACTTCACAATTTCTGGAAGATCACCAGGCTCACATTTTCTTAATCCTGGCCTCCAGCAATGAGCACTTGTCTTTGTTGCAAACCTAAGAAGAAGCTTCTGTGGTTGCTTAGCCTGGGTTTGCTGCAGTCAATGACCCGAGCCAAACTGTCTCAGATGAGGCAGCTGGATTTCACCATGTTTGGTCCTGGGTGAGACAGAGCATTAGGCCTGTCAGTTCTTCTCTGGTGTTTGTGTTCTGTGGCTCAAGGAAAGGCACTAAAGTCATTCCTCAGTACACACCCTCCCACAGTCAAGAAGGGTCCACTGTACAAGTTGCACATACCTCTGCCTTGTCTTCACTAAATATTATGTCCTTTCTATTTAAATAGACAATTAATGCTTTCTATTTAAGATTTGCTTTTCAAGTTTTATCTGACTTGTATTATTGTTAATTGTTTGTGGAACTCTCTGGTGTCCTCAGAACAAAATATTCATTCCTTATAAGAAGGCTGTGTCTACAGTCAGGACACAATAACCTTAAGTAACCTTAACCCAGTCTGATTGAGATTTTTAAAATTTTAAACCTAACTCTTTACTGATTCTTTGGAAATTTTGTATCATTCACTGCAATCCCGCTCACCTCCCAGCTCACAGTTCTCTCATATCTATCCCTCACTCCTGAAGAATGCCTTCCAGATTAATTAAAAACAAAACAAATTAAACAGATAAACAAAAGACCCACCTTACTCCTCCATCTTTCCGGCCCCTCTTCATTCATCCTAGTGGGCATTGGGAATTATGGCATTTCATACAGTATATTCTTTTGTTCAATTAGCCCCACCAACAACATGTTCATTGCAATGAGTCACAATGATCTGGTTCAAGGCTTTTGGTTTCTGGTACACCATCATCACTGGACCCTAATCAAAACGCCTCTTAGATATCATGTTGTTGCCATGAGTCATGGAGACCCTGTGGTTGTTGTTCAATAGGACCAGTCCCTTGTTACACTTCAGCAGATCATACACAGGGCAGCTTATTAGGATGGGCCAACTCAAGTCCCAGAATGTGTCTGGATGGTAGTTGAGCTGGTTTGTTGGGCCATTGGAACCACACATTGAGGTGAGGAGCAGAGTCAGCTCTTCTAGGCTTGTGACATCCAGGACAGTTTTGCCATTCCTATGGTGAGGGGTGGGGTGACCCCCTAAGTGCTGGGGTCATCTTTCTTATTGGGGGGCACTCCAGCTTTTCTGCTGCAGAGTCCAATGAGGGTTAGGCAGCTGTCACATGGACAGTGAGGGACAGGACTGGCTTAGCACGTCCTTTGGATTTCAACACCCATGGTTCCAATTGTTCCTGTTGTAATACAAGTCATGAACAGTGACCTAGACCCTGGTTGCTCTTGGGCCATAGGCCTAGACATGGCCCTTGGCTACCACGTTGGTCCAGGTGACACCACGGCCCCAGCAACAGCATAGCTCTTGAGTACCAACATAGCCACAGTACATACTCTAGACCCTGGCCATCTGTGTGACCTTAGGCAGGACCACAAGCAATGGACATCACAAATACTAACTGTGATAGGAGTGTGGACCCATACATGGTACCCAGAGCATCCCAGGCTTGGATGTGTCAATGGTACCAGGTGGCAGCCCAGACCCCAGGCATCAGCCTAATCTTTGTTGATATTAGGAGCTACATACAGCAACTCAGACTCTGGCTGCAGTAGGGCCACGGATCCAGACATGGCCCTTGACAGCTGTCCTGGATCACACCATGGCTGCATAGGTCACTCAAATTGGCTTGGCTCTGTTGGTGGCAAGGCTCTTGGGTGCCAACCTGGCCCATGTTTGGATGTCACCTTGACTCCAGGTAGCAGTGCAGCTCACTCCCATCAGTAAGGCTTCAGTGGCAGTGTGGAATTCAGACATCAGCATAACCTGAGGTGTCTGATTGAGTTTGTTCCTTAAAGTCAAGGGCAGACAATATTAATTACTCCATGAATAGGAAACAGCTCCTCAGCCCAGGTCATCTGTTTTAACTTTGGTCTATTTCTTGTTTATGAACTCCTATGAACATTTTTTAGGATAGTAAAATTGAGTGCATGCACTGTGCAGATGTCTCTGACTAAATGATTATAGGACAATTCACTAGAACTGGGAAATAAAAAGAATATAGGAAGAATAAAAGGATATTAACTGGCTAATAAAATTTAATGACATTGACAAATCAATCACTTAAAATGTGCACAAGAAGTAATATGAAGCAGAATGCAATTATAAAGAACTAATTAGAAATTCAGAATATGAAAAATAAAATGGTTGGCAGCTCAAGCAAAGAAATAAAAAGAGAAAATCTCAGGAGTACATTTTTTTTAATGGATTTAAGTACTCTGTGAAAAGCTATAATGACTCTGGAGGTATGATTGATCTTGGGTTTCTTTAATACCTATTCATTGCCCAGCTCATTGTCTGACATAGCATCCTTATGACATTCATGCAAAAAATCTTCAGGCTCTATTATTGACCACTAGTTTCTCCCAAAACCCAAACTAAGAATGCCATCAAATAATGTCTGAGGCTTACAGCACAGGTTTCTCCACTTTGCTATCACCTGTCTTCTTTATGTCTCCACCTAGATACTCATAAAAACTATGTGTTGGAGCATGCTATTTGGCAGAACAGGCATTCCTGTCAAGGTCACTCATATTTGGCTATGTGTGCTGTGTGCTGACAATCTGCTAGATTTAAATTGCTTCGACAATTTTACTCTGTCTCTCAAGGTTCATACATGTTTTTGTAGTTAGCAGTAAGACAATTTGAACCTGTAGGTCTACAATCTCACAACCCCATTGTTAGGTATCGAGTTCTAAACAGGGATCCTTAGCCATCCACTTTGTGATGCCAGTTGACTGTCCCAGCCACATTCTTATCTGCACATTATTGTCTGAGTTCTAGAAGCAGGAAGAGAGCAGAGGTCCTACCCTCCTTTGAGAGTCACGCCTCCTCTCTGCTTCCCTCACACTTACTAACAGTATATTGATAAAATAAAGCAGATGACAAAGCCGGATTCGAGAATAGGGATAGAAAACCCTATCTGTATAAAACAGGAACATGACAGTCATGTGTGAAGTGGTTATTAAAGGAGGAGAAATTACATGACTATCTGTATAATCTACCACAGTGGTTCACTTAGAACAAGACATATCTAGTGTGTGGAAGTCTCTAAGAACAGTGGAAAAAAAGTGTCTAAAAGTGTCTAGAGGGAGAAAGCAGAGGAAACAGGGTTGTTATCTTTAAACACATATGATGATAAAAACTCGGGCTACACAAAGAGTCACAAGTTTAATGCAAGATCAGTGCAAAGTCCTTTTGATCAATATCTCTCAAGAAAGGAAAAATAATCAATAGACATGAGGAATACAATGAAATATATTTAGAGGATGGAGAGATGCCTCAGCAGTTAAGAACACCTACACCTTTAGTAGAAGACCCAAGTTTGCTTTTTAGCACACATATAGTGGTTTGCAGTTGTTAGAACTTCAGATCCAGGATCTTGCTCCCTCTTCTGGCCTCCATGGGCACCATGTAAGCACACAGTGCACTTATCTAATTTCAGGCTAAATACTCATATATATAAAATAAAAAATATTTTTTAAAAGATCAGAAGAGGAATTATATTTAAAAATGATAAATAGAAATATAGTTGTTGGAGGAGGGTCTGCTTGTTCATCCTGGCTGCCCAATTAGCTTGGCCCCAAAATAATTGCACAGAAACTGTATTAATTAAAACATTGCTGGCCCATTAGCTCTAACTTCTTATTGACTAACTCTTACATATTAATTTAACCCATTTCTAGTAATTTGTATGTCATCACATGGCAGTGGCTTATCGGGAAAGATTCAGCATATCTGTCTCTGGCGGCTTCACGGTGTTCCTCTGACCCTGCTTTCTTCCTCCCAGAATTCAGTTCCATCTTCCCTGCCTACCTAGTTCTGCCCCTATCAGGCCAAGGCAGTTTCTTTATTCATTAACCAATACAAGCAACACATAGAGAGAAGGAACCCCTACATATAGTGATTTCTAAGGACTACATTGATGAATTTCAGTATGCATTCATCATTTTAAGATTAATAATAAAAGAACTCCCAAACAGGTGTGAATAAGAAAAACAGAATAAAAGTAGAGAACATAATAAATCAGAAAATAAAGTAACTGTAGATCTGATTAATAAATTACAAATCTCTGACATTTAAATTATTTAGAATTGCTTCAGCGAGTGAAGATTTCAACAATGTAAGGGAGGCCTCTGCTTCTAGGTGGGATGGGTAGAACATCAACATGCACACATCATAGAGATGCTAAGCATCCCAGCATCTTGAAGTGGCTATTCCTCTCATGGAATATGATACGGGAACAGGACCTAGGACTGAATCACCTTTCTATTCTGTATATAAGGAGAATATTTTACTTTTCTGGTGATGTCCCAAGAACAGCACAGATCACACACAAGAAAAATAATAGTGCAAATTTGACAGCTAGCTGACACATCTGTCATATGCCATTTTTCTGCTGTCTTTGAAAGTCTCTGTAACTGATAATGAGCAGGGTTTTACCATTCTGAATAAATTTATACCAAATTCTATTTTATTTTCCTTAAGAAGCTACTCTACTACTATGCTGCTCAAGTATCAAAAACTAAAATCTAGTTCTGATGAGGTGAGAATAAGTTTGAATTAATTCCCTACATACATTGTGGCATTGTTTCCATTTATTCAATCAAAGTAGAATCTGAAAATTTGTTCTCCTTTCTCTGAGCCTAGAAAGGTGATTACCAAAGGACAGTGCGAGTAGGAAGCAGTCAGAAAGGAAAAAATTTGATCAATGTTATTATGGTTTGAGTAATGTGTTTGGGTGCCAAGTTGACAAGGGGTAAGCTTGCGATAGTTAATCTTCACTGTCAACTTGACAAATTTAGAATGAGCCAGAAGATGTATTTGTAAGAGTATTTCCAGAGAGATGTAAATGAGTAGGGAAAAAAACCTATTCTGAATATAGGTGATACAATTTCATGTGCTGGAGTCTGGGCTAAATAAAAAAGGAAATCAAGAGACAACATGAGCTTCTTCATTCATTTTTGGATGCACCTTGACTGTGGGTACAGCATGACCAGCTGCTTCATGCTCCTGCTGCATGTCTCCCTCCATGTAACTGTATCCTCAGTTGGTTCAGATAAATCCTTGCTATTATTGGGGGGTTTTGCATAATAGCATGAAAATTACTCAGTACAAATAGATTCTAAGCTATAGTCAAAAGTAAGAAGTTGTGAAGTGCCATTGGGCAATAGGGAAGGCTACACATACTGATATCACACTGTACATTTTAAAAAGGCGGAGGAGAGAGCTTTAAAGGTAAAGAAATAAAAATTGTTTGAAGATATATTTTTTTGTCTGACTGAAAAAGTATACAATGCAGGCTCACATCAAAACAATATGACAATATATATCTATAATTTATATATAATTTATGTTTTGTGTATTAACTGAAAACACAGTCAAGTAAAAAAATAAAGAGATGAGATGTTGTAAAAAAAATAAAAAAAAAAGATTAAGGTTATACTAGAAACTTTTTTCTCCGATGGTAAACGTATGATGCACAGCAAGCTAATAACACAAAACATACATAGGTCATGAAAGTGGAAAAGAAATAATATTATTGTTCAGAGTGTTAGAACTATGCCCTGACATAGATACTTCTATTCTAGAAAGATGGCTATGACTTACAACCAATATGATAAAATTTAGAAATTTTTAAAAATGTCTCTGATAGTAATGAAATTGGTTTAAAACAGCTCAGTTTTTGAAGGAAAGTCCTTTACTAATTGACAAATGGTCAGAAAGCCGGTCAGAGAAGGTGAAAGGAGTAATGAGAAATCCCAGAGGATGCATTTACATATTTGTTAAAAAAGAATATAAAGTTCAAATTGATTTCTTGGCCACTAAAAGAAGGTGACTCATCATTAGAAGCTAAAATGTATACACTTTTCTATACTATTGACTGTTGTTAATTGACTCTGACTTAAACGTTGTTCTCATGCATACTAAAATGTGTGTATACAAACATGTATACATATGCATACAATTATACATACATGGAAAATAGACTTGCTATATAATTTCTAAATTTTTAATAGTAAGTAAATGATGTTTTGTGAATCTCATTTAGAAAACACATACCTGATGCAGTTTTGTTAAACAGTCTATATAATATTGGAAAATTTCAAATTTGTAACAGAGAATAAGAGCAGGCATGGACTAATTTACTTTATGCTTTCTAGCCTAAAACAATCCAAGCATTGGTTAAGTATCACACAAATATATGGTTTCTAATCCTTCTTTTTATACTTACAGGAAGGGGTTCAGTTAGAAAAAAAATTTCTTAGTATACATAAAAATGTTCATGGCAATATATATGTTTGATAGATTCTTTAGTTTATTTAAATATACTGTATACACTGTATTTCATTAATAATTATATTATTATTTTTTATTGATAACCAACTTTTACATTAATTGTGTAAAAAGTGTACATACTTAAGGAAAAAAAGACCTATAAATAACAGAGGAAATACTTGCAGTTGGAATTCAGTCCCAGAGATTCAAAATGCAGTCCACTGAGTACGTCACAAGTAGCATTGTGTATAATCCACATTGCATATTTCAGTTGGTGAGAATTTACCATCCTCAAGATCTATGATTTATATGTTGTTTTTATTCATAAATTATGTGTTTAAAATTTATCCATGTTCATATTATTTATTTTATTGCAAATATTTTGCAAATATCTTAGATAAGTCAAAATGTTTGCAAAATTAATAAATTAATTAATTAGCATCAGTTAGAATGAACTGGCTTTGTTAATTAAAATGTTTCTTTCAGAAGCTTCAAGAACTCCCCTGAATCTGTATTCTTCCGTAGTGAATAATGCATCTTATATTTGGAGATTTCTCTCCCACCCACTAGTTCCAGAATAACTACTCAGAGGCTTATTGTTACTTATAAATGCTTGGTTGATTGTTCAGGCTCATTATTAGCTAGCTCTTATATTTATTTTTTTATCTATGCTTCCCTGCATGGTTCACATGTTTTTACCTTATTTTTACGTGTCTGTTTTACTTGGCGGCTGACTGAATTCTCCCAGGCTCTACTCTTTTTCTCCTGTATATCTGCTTTCATCCCTTGCCTGGCTCTATTCTGCCTGCCATAGGCCAAAACAGCTTTATTTGTCAATCAATGAGAGCAACACATATTCATCACATGCAGAAAGACCATCCTGCAGCAACATTTAGTGAAGTAAGAGTATAAAAAATAATCATTGTAAAAATATCAACTCTACCTTCTAGCAACACACTACAAAAGGATATCTATGCACCTCTAATTTAAGCCTTCTAATTAATATTTCCCTTGCATTTTAATGGTTTTTGACCTAATAGCCAATTTTCCATTGTCTTTCAATGTTTGAAAGTCTTTTGTTTATAAAAAAATCTAAAATATTTGGTTCCATGATTTTTAGTAAGACATAATGGACTTAGTTATGAGAAATATTGAGAAATGTGATGATATTTTTGAAACAAATATGGAGTTTCTGTATAGAAATATATTGCATCATTGAGCACTTAGTTAATTCCTAAGATACAATAGAAATGCAAGAAGAACGTTATCTCTGGCCTATAAACAAAGTGACTTTATAAACAATTGGTCATTATCATTACTCATACACTGGAAAGCTTGCAGGTTTTAAAGGGTTATATTCATGTAAGATTAAAGTCCTGAAGGACTTTTTCAAAGAAGAAAGGAAAGCAAGGGAAGAAACTGCCTGAATCATCTCTCTTCACTAGAATTTAAGTCTTGATGGGAAGCAGCTGAGTGAGGCAGACTTGGGAGAAGATGACACCAAACGAGGTAGGAACATCTGAAAGTTGTCAGGCTCCCACCACCAACTGGTGGCATATGTAAATTGAGTTGCAGTCTTTGAAAACTCATGATTAAGTGCTCAGACAGCTCAGTAGCAGATGTTCCACTCCGCTATCATCCATGTTGAAACCCTCATGCTAATTAGGAATGTGGACAAATGTCACATATGGATTCGAGTGGAAATTTCTGAAGGATATTAAGTACAGATTTGGCATCTGATTGAAAGGACTCAATGGGAAGCAGAGAGAAGAAATCACCCCGTATGGAGATTATGATGGCAGAGTCAATAGTTTTGGGGGTACCTTATTAATTTTATTTTACCATGGTTTATTGCTAACACCTGGCTTTATTTTTTGAAGACTGAATTTTAATAACCTAGAGCCAGTCATCACATATGGGTGAAATGGTCATGTTGAGAAAGCTTATGGTATGTAAAGAAATGGTTATAACCAGATTCTAACCAAGGAAGCCCACCATTATTTCCACAATAACCCTTTTCTTCAGCCATCCTTATTTTCCTTATACATTCCTAATCTATTTGGAGTTTGTTAAGTTACAGAAAGTGTTTATTAATGGCTTTATTTTTTAACTGCTGTTTTTTCTCTTGTTAAATAAAAATATCATTTCCTATAGGCTGTGGAAAGACATTGGCAAAAGTCCAAGGGCATCATAATAAATGCTATTTAATATATAGGCAGATATTTTTGTAGGTGAGACTAAACTTTCTATGATAGGAAACGGTCAAAAAATGCAAAGTCTTTGACATAGCAGGCCTATGATTGTGTAATGTAAGATAAAATGAAATAACACTATATGGACTCAATAGGTTATATTTGGAAATAGACATGTAAATACAAATACGTACATGTATATAAGAACTGGAAAAAAAGAGGCTATGAATTTAAAGAAGAGTGGTATGAGTAGGTTTGGAGTTAGAATAAGGAGGTGATAAATGTTATAATTAAAGTCCAGTCTCAAAAGTAAACAAAAAAGTGAGCTTTATATGCAACAGCTCTAGTCAATGACCTGGGTGATCCTTCTGTTCACCCATTTTATCAGTGAGGCCCCTTGGCAGGACCATAGCATCTATTTCATACTGCTCCACATCTGTCAGTATTATCCTTGAACCTGCCATAAGTCTCCCTTAAGACTAATGCAACACCAGCTTTTAAAAGGGTCACTGAATCAACTGTCCTTTTCTGTGTGTTTCTTTCCCTATCTCATCAATCCTCTAAAACAGCAAAAATGGAAATCTTCAGACCAATTCCTTTTCTGTTGAGAATCTATCACTGACATCCACCAAACACAGTGAAGTGCAAAATTTCCAACTATGAGGCCGGGCAGTGGTGGCGCACGCCTGTAATCCCAGCACTCGGGAGGCAGAGGCAGGCGGATCTCTGTGAGTTCGAGGCCAGCCTGGTCTACCAAGGGAGTTCCAGGACAGGCTCCAAAGCTACAGAGAAACCCTGTCTCAAACCCCCCCCCCAAAAAAAAAACCCAAAATTTCCAACTATGGTCTTTAAAGCTTTAAATAAGCCATTCTCTGTCTGTTTCATGTCACTTCTTACCATCTTTAATTCTCCTGGTGTTTTTGAACCAAGCCACAACAAGTTTAAGTAATTTTGTATACCCTGTGTAACAAGGAGCCTGGACTGTGATATCAGCCATGATCTCCGAGTATCAAAGTCTTTTTGTGTTTTTTTTTTAATGTACACTTGGGGTTAAACAACTTCTCAGTCAGGTTGTTTTATGAATTATTGTGTAAAAAATGACTTCATATTATAGTGGCTTAAAACGTGTTTTCTATATGACAATTTCTTTGAATCAGGGGAGGCTTAGTTCAGAGACTGGTTGAGTACTTGTGTCTCAGAGCTTTTAGCAAGTATATAGCCAAGATATCATGTAGAACTCTGTCATTCTCATGAGCTCACTGAAGGATAGTCTACTGTAAATGCACACATGTACAGCTTAATATTACTATTGAGTATTGAACAGGGTTTCACATTACACGTGCTTTTTTATAGTGCTGTTTGCAAAAGAATTGGCTTTTGTCTGGGTAAGTTATCCAGAAAAGGGAGAAAAGGGACTAAGACAAAAGATGTCTTTTGTAACTAGTTTCAAGTTCATAGCTACTTCTGTTGTGTTATATTCTATAGGAACTGATCAGTGAGTGTAGTCCTAAGTGTTGAGTTTGAGTACATGGGTTTTACTGTTTTGACACAATATTATCAATCTATTCTGAGATTCATGTCACTTGCATATGAACATTTCCCAAAGCTTCCAACAACCTAACACTGGATCCTACCCAGAGTTCAGATTCTAAAAATCTCACCATTTAAATCAGTTCTTGGGGAAGATGAGGCTCTTAACACAGGTTATTTAAATAGTGTCTGTTTGTTTAAGCTAAAGACTATGAAACTTAAGATACAGTATCTGCTCTCATCTCCCCACATGTATTTAAAGTTGATATAATTGTGAAACAAGTGTAAGATAACCCCTAAAGGCTTTTTCTTCTCATGCCAGTGATAGTGAAGACACTGAGGTATGGAGATTCTGAAATCTACACAGATAAATTGAAGAAAATCCTTGATTACTTTCCTTACTGGGAACACATTTCCTTCAGGTGGTCAGCTCCGCACTAGAGGGCACTGGCCTCAGTCTCTGAGCATCGCAGTTTTGTAAAGGGAACTGATTATCTTTGATAGAACACTATCTGGATATAGAATTGTTGGAAGCATCTGTATTTCAGCTTATTGTACTAGTTCTATCTCTCTAAATCATTGGTGGTATCATATTAAAACATCACCTTCTAGCTATTACAAATAATGCTACTATGAACATAGTTGAAGAAGTGTCACTGTAGTATGATTGAGCATCCTTTGGGTATATGCCCAAGAGTGGTATTGCTGGGTCTTGAGGTAGGTTGCTTTCCAATTTTAGGCAAAACCACCATATTGATTTCCAAAGTAGTTGTACAAGTTTGTACTCCCACAAGCAATGGAGGAATGTCTCTCTTGCTCCACATCCTCTCTAGCATAAGCTATTATTGGTGGTTTTGGTCTTAGCCATTCTGACTGGTGTAAGATGGTATCTCAAAGTTATTTTGATTTGAATTTCCCTGATGGCTAAGGATATTGAACATTTCCTGAAGTTCTTAATATTAAGAGATTTTTCTGTTGAGAATTCTCTGTTTAGGTCTGTACCCTATTTTTGAATTGGATTATTTGATGTCTTGATATTGAATTTCTTGAGTTCCTTATATATTTTGGAGATCAGTTCTCTGTCTGATGTGGGGTTGGTGAAGACCTTTTATCATTGAATAGGCTGCCTTTTAGTCTTATTGACTGTTTCCTTTGCCTTATAGAATCTTCTCAGTTTCAGGAGGTCCCATTTATTTATGGTTGTTCTCAGTGTCTGTGCTACTGGTGTTATGTATGGACATGTTTTATATATATATATATATATATATATATATATATATATATATATATATATATATATATATATATATTAGTGGTATCCTGTGCCCACGCATGTGGTCAGATTTATATTGAGTTCTTTAATTTATTTGGACTTGAGTTTTGTGCATGAGGACAGATATAGATCTGTTTGCATTCTTATACATGTTGACATACAGTTATGCCAGCACCAACCTGGAAACAACCTAAATGCCCCTCAACTGAAGAATGGATAAAGAAAATATGGTACATTTATACATTGGAATACTACTCAGAGGTAAAAAACAATGACACCTTGAAATTTGTATGCAAATGGGTTAAACTAGAAAAAGAAATCATCCTGAATGAGGTAACCTAGAAAGATGTAAATGGATGGCTAACTCTTACATATTAGTTTAAGCCATTTCTATTAATCTGTATATTATCACGAGTTCATGGCTTACCAACAAAGTCTCACTATCTCCAGTGGCTGGTCCATGGCATCTTCCCGACTCTGCCCTTCTTTTTTTCAGCATACAGTTCTGTCTTCCCTGCCTACCTAACTTCTGCCCTGTCAACAGGCCCAAAGCAGTTTCTTGATTAACCAGTGAAAGCAACACAAAGACAGAAGGATCTCCTACACTATTTCCCCTTTCTGTTTAAACATAAAAAAGGCTTTAACATAGTCACACAACTGCCAAGAACCATACATTCAATGAAGTGATTCCTATTGATATTCTGCTATAACAGTAGACCAGAAGACCACATAATAGTCATCAAAGGGGCTTCATCCACCAACTAATGGAAGCAGATGCAGAGACCCACAGCCAATCATTAGGTAGAGTTTGGAAAATTCCCCAGAAGAATGAGAGGAAATATTGTAGGAACCAGAGAGATGAAGGATATCACAAGAAAACAGTTTATAGAATCAACTAACCAGGGCTTATAGGGGGTCACAAAGACTGAAGAGTCAGCCAGGGAGCCTCTAGGAGTCTGACCTAGGTCCTCTGCATGTATGCTATGGTTGTATAGCTTGGTATTCACATGGGACTCCTAACAGGGGGGGAAAGCGCTGCCTCTGACTCTTTGGGAGGCTTTTGGGACCTTTAGCCTAATACTGAGTTGCTTCATCTAGTCTTGATTTAATGTATCTAGTCTTATTGAAAATTGTTTTGCCATATTTGGCTAATATCCCTGAGAGGCCTACAATTTTCTGGTGATAAAGGAGGGGGAAGGGGTATGGAGCAGAGGGGAGAAGGGAGAGGAACAGGGAGATGAGGAGAAACTGTGGTCAGGATGAGTGAGAATATGAGGATATGAGAGAAGAAGAAATTCATTAAAAAGTTGAAATGCAAATATGTTAGAAAATAGACTATTATAGATAAAAATTATTTGCAAAATTTTGAAGTTTTGTCTATCTGGGTGTGGATTACCTCACTCTGGATGGTTTTTTTCTAGTTCCATCCATTTGCCTGCAAATTTCATGATGTCATTATTTTCACTGCTGTGTAGTACTTCATTGTGTAACCATACCACATTTTCTTTATCCATTCTTCAGTTGAAGGGAAATTAGGTTGTCTTCAGGTTCTGTTTACTACAAATAATGCCACTGTGAACACAGTTGAGCACATGTCCTTGTAGTATGATTGAGTATCATTTGGATAAATACCCAAAAGTGGTATTGTGGGATCTTAAGGTAGATTGTTTCCTAATTTTCTGAGAAATCTCTATACTGACTGCCAAAGCAGATGAAGTTTGTACTCCCATCAGCACCGGAGAAATGATTCACTTACCCCACATCCTCTCCAACATAAGCTGTTGTCAATGTTTTTGATATTTACCATTCTGACAGGTAGAAGATGGAATCTTGGAGTTGTTTTGATTTTCATTTCTCTGATGATGAAAGATGTTGAGCATTTCCTTTAGTGTCATTCATTCAGTCATTTGAGATTTGTCTTTTGAAAGTTTTCTGTTTAGATCTATATGCCATTTTTATTGGATTATTTGTTCTTTTGATATTGTTTCTTGAGTTCTTTGAATATTTTGGAGATCTGTCCTCTGTTAGATGTTGGGTTGGTGAAGATCGTTTCCCAATCTCTAGACTGCCATTTTGTCTTGTGGACCATTTCCTTTGCTTTACAGAATCTTTTCAGTTTTAGCAGCTCCCATTTATTAATTATTGTTCTCAGTGTCTGTGTTACTAGGGTTATATTTAGGGAGTGGTCTCCTGTGTCAAAGTTCAAGTGTGCTTCCCACTTCTCTTCTATGAGATTCAGTATGGTTGGTTTCATATTGAGGTCTTTGATCCATTTGGACTTGAGTTTTGTGTATGGTGGTAGAATGGATCTATCTGCATTATGCTACATATTGATATCCAGTTATGCCAGCTTCATTTGTTGAATATGCTTTCTTTTTTCCATTTTATACTTTTAGCTTCTTTGTCAAAAATCAGGTGTTCATAGATGTATGGATTGATATCCAGGTCTTTGATTCAATTACATTGGTCTCACTCATAAGTGGCTTCTGAACATAAATCAAAGAAAAACCAACCTACAGTGCACAACCCCAGACAACCTAGAGAACAAAGAGGACCCTAAAAGAAACACACATGGATCTTCATAGGAAGGAGAAAAAGAAAAGATCTCTTGAGTAAAATGGGAGTGTGGGGGTCACAGGAGAGGATAGAAGGATAGAGGGAGGCAGGAAATAGAACATAGAAACATGTATAGTTCATAAAAACAATAATGATATGTTAAATAGGCTGTATAGAAGATTTTTTTCTTTCTACTTCATACTGTTAACATGTTTACGGTTCTTTTTCATCCTGGCAATCAACACAAATATCACTTCAGGATAATTTTCATTGTACTTGAGATAAGCAGATGTGAAAACCATCCTAAATAGGTCCAGCCTTCCTAATGTAACTGTCACCATGTTCACATTGGTAAATGCTATGTCCATGAGCATTGTCATGCTGCTATTCATTGCACTGTGTATCTTCCACAAGCAAAAACATTTTTACTTCATTTCTTCTTCTTCTTTTTAACTTTTCTCTTTTCTTTCTTATTGTTTTCAAGACAATATATTTGATCAAGAACATGTCAAGTCAATTCATATATTTACTTTCTTTGCACTGCAGTGTGAATTGTGTTACCAACATATTGCTTATAGAAATTTTTTCTTATTATATATAGGTTTGTAAACTCAGAGTTGTAATGAATCTAAAGAAATAATGTCAACTCAAACCACTTTGTGCTACTTTCCTGTGTAATTCATCTTTGGAGTTTCAAATAAAACTCCATTGCACTGTAAATAAAACTCCCAGGGTCTGAGCAAAGACCCCAATGGGTCCCATTCCCTCATAGCTAAAGGAATCATCTATGATCTTTGCTGACACTTTATGGATCTGCCCTTCTTCCCTCCTAACCACCTGCAAATCCCAGTCCATTCAAAGTACCCCCTTCTGAATCTTTAGCTGGGGCTCTATCTGTTTCTATATTGAATTTATAAAGGATGTGTTGACACGATTTTAACAAAAGCTCTGTTATAGCAAGGGAGAAGCTAGGAAGAGGAAGAAATGAGTTTCTTTGTTCAAACCAGAGCAAACCAGATGGTTTTATAAGCTACAGTAACTAAATAATATATCATTGATTCCAGCGTGAATAATAAAGGTGTTCAGGGACTGCTAGCCTCATATGTGAGGTTTTAGTTTTCAATATCTAGCAATCTGGAAACCTGCCATGGTAATAATTACTTCATGTGGGTCACAAACCACTTCAAAGAAAAGCCATGATACAGTAGAAGCACTTTGAAGAACATTTCATGAAACTGAATAAATGGGAACATAAATTTATATCTTATTTTAAAATATCAAAGATCATGTTGGTTCTTAACATGACTCTTGCAGTGGACTGAATGCTTCTGTTTTGTTTTGTTTTTTTTTTCAGCCTTTTTAATTGATAGAGTTCTGTGCTATACTGAATTAACGTCCCTTGTAATCGGGCACTGGTCTGTTGTTTCAGTGAAATATAAGGTTTAAATATTGATGCATGAAGCAGTTTTAGAGTTTTTATTAGCACAGATTGTGATGCTTATTACAGAAATCTTAAGCTGACAGCTTTATACCAGCAGTCTAATAATTTCTCTTGGCAATCATTTTTTATTTTTCTTTTTTGTATTTTTTAATTTTTTATTTATTTCATATAGCAACCACAGTTTTCCCTCCTTTCTCTCCTTCTATTTCCTTCCTACCTGCTTTCTACCCCACCCATATACTCCTCAGAAAGGGTAAGGCTTCCCATGGGGAGTCAACAAACCTGGTATATCAAGTTGAGGCAGGACTAAACTCCTTCCCCGTGCAACAAGACTGAGTAGAAGATCATTTTTAGGTGTAGAGTCCATTCTTATTTGAAATATTACAAAGTCCATAAGGGTTAACTTTTTTAAAAGAGTGCTTCAGTATTTATATCAGCAAGAAAAGCAGTCTTCCTAATACATCTCTGGAATTCCATCAGTTTTCTCATGCACCTCATGATGGCATAGCTGTATCTATTACATAAATGAGAACTTCAGATAAGGAAGGCAGGATTTCAAACGCTTATGCCCACCCAGAAGGAAATTCAGCTAATTCAACTGGAAAAAAAAATAGGTTGCCACACATAATAAACTATGTGTAAATGGCAACTGCTCGTTCGTTTCCCAGCTGTTCGGACCCAAATAATTACACAGAAACTACATTAATTACAACATTGTTTGTCCAATAGCTTAGACATATTCTTAGCTGGCTTATGTCTTTAATCAGCTCATTTCTATTAATCTGTGTATCGCCACGAGGATTTGGTCTACCAGTAAGGTTCTGGGTGTCCTTCTCCTTTGGCAGCTTCATGGTGTCTCCTTGACTCTGCCTACTCTCTCTATATATATTTCTGTTAAGATTTCCTGCTTGGCTTTACTTTGCTAAGTCATTGGCCAAAACACCTTCACTTATAAGCCAATAAAAGCAACACATATACAGAAGTACATCCTACATCATCTCCCCTTTTCTGTCTAATTAAAATGAAAAACTTTACTTAACATAGTAAAATTGCATATACAAAACATTTATCAAGCAAAAATTATAGGTACAAAATCTAGTCCATTTACATTTAACAAATTAAGGAAAGTACTCTATATTTACCCTATCTTTGTGAGTCTAAAGTTTTATATCTACTTTATCTTTTATTAAACAACACATACACAGAAGTACATCCCACATCACTTATGAAACAATTTTTAGCCAGATTATCACATAATTTTAATGTTTTATTTATAAGTAGATTACTTTTCCTATATTTAAAAGAAAAAGAAAATGAATAGATAGAAATTATTTATTCTTTTTCCATTTGAAGGAACGTTATTTATTTCATTCTATTTACTTTTTCTAATTCTTTAATTGAAATATGGACTTTTTAGTGAATATGATGTTCAGCTTTTTAAAATTTCAACTCTCTGCCTGAAATTTTTCTTATATATGAGTTTAAATTGGACAGTTATGAAGATTACTTTTAATGTATTACATAGAGTTTCCATCACTGTAACAAAATACATGAAGCATCAATGGCAGAGGAGGAATGATTGACTGGATCTCATGGTTTCATGATTGGTTAGGACTTTAGGACATAGTGGAACACTGTGGGAGAGCATATCTATTGACTTCATGTTATCAAGGCAAGTGAAAGAGAGAGAAGTAAGTACCTGGGTAATAGTTTTCCTCTCCAAACATATTCCTAATGATCTAACTCTCCCCTCTCACCCAATAGTAGAATGATTTAAGCACTTTTGAATTGTCCTACTAGCTAAAAACTAAGCCTTCGACAAATAAGTTTTGTGTGATAATCAGGATTCAAAACAGAATATTTATCATTTTATTATAATTGAGAAAACCAAATGCTCTACTAAATATCCAACAATGCATTGGCTAAGATTTAAAGCTATTGTTCCTCAAGCCTATTTCAAAAATATGCATGAAATGTAAGAGTGAGCACTCAGGGACATAAGTCTCTTGTCACTATGGTGTCTGGTGTCTTAGCCATTATTTACATCTACATTCTAACACAGTACAATTTGATAGTTGAATTTTTAAATAAATGACACTTTTAAAAAGTTCTAAAGAGTTATTACCAAAACTGAATTCTTGGTGATAAAAACACCATTATCTAAAATATCCATTTACTGCCACTAATGTCAAGTTTATTCTAAAGGTTATTTCAATTTTTTTCTTTTTCTATACTTCAACACCCAGAAAATAATAGTTTTAATTAAAGTAACTCAAAATATAAGTGACAGTTGAAAAAGATATATTTATCTATCACGGAATGAATATGGTACCAAGTAGATATAGGTAGTCAAAGGCAACAATAGGTGCTGCATATTTCCAAAGAGTGAAGAGGCTCAGGGAGTGTCAAAGAAGGGATCTATCGATATATTTCCTAAGGTACAGATTGTCTAAAACTTAATGTTTCCCCTTTGCTCATCATTGCAGAATGACTATATTACAGAGAAAAAGAATATATTTAGCATAGGTAACACAGACTGCTCACTCTAAGATACATTCCAGAAACTTTCAAAAAGCCTGAAAATGTGAGGAAATATTGGTTCATGTGCACATGAGTAGAGCTAAAGCAGGAAAATTAATTCACAATGTAAATAAAAAAAATAGCAAATGATGTGCAAAAATATTTAAGCTCTACCTGTGACTTGTGTCTTATTGGTGGAAAAGTGTCAGCAGACCTCTCCTGTGTTAGATGAAATCCTAAGGGTGGCCCCTGTGATCTTATCCTTGCATATTCTTGACAGCTTTAACATCTGTCCTTTGCAAGGGGTTGACAAGGAGACAGGCGTCCTACGACTTTACAGGTGACCAGCAAATGGCAGGGTTGACTAATCCAGTCATGAAACTCATACAGGGACAGCTATTGGAGAGAGAGGGATTTATTCCATCACCACTCACTAGAGAAGGTCACAACAAGCAATGTGCAAGCTAAGAATGACCTTCAGTCCACACAGGCAAAGAAAGAGAGCCCTCTCTCTCACAACCAGAGGAACTGAATTTGATCAAACCATGAAGAACTTGTCTGTTCAAGGCCACAAACTGTAGATAGAAGCTTACCCCAGTAGAGGCTTGATTTTACCGCTGAACGCATTCTCCCAAAACCCAGTGGAACCATCTCAGACATCTCTCCTTCAGACTCTTCATAAAATACACAAATAGCAGTTCAAGTCAGAAAGTTTATGGTGATATCTAGCAAGAGAAACTTAATATTAGCAAGATTAATTTGTGCATTAAATATGATAATATTTGCATCGACAAGTTGTAAGCATCCAATAATAAGCAGCACTTTTGTTGTCCTGGCAGCAGCTGTTACTCAAATAAATACTCAAGGCATCCCAGGTATCTGTGTTTAAGAAGGTAACAATCTTGCTCCATGGAGTCCTGAATATTGTACAGTTTCCTAGACTTTTAGGAGCTGTCCCAGATTGTATACTAATAGAGTCCTCAATTATGACCTCAATTATGATCAGTAATTAGGAGTGACAGATGATGATGTAGAAAATACAAAGTTAATGTTGTCATCGAGACCTGTACTTGAAATGATGGGGGTTGTATTTTGGTCACGGAAAAGATAAGAACTTGAGATGAATCAGGTCCAGAAAGGAGAATGAGTATCTAAGCATCCTCTTCTGCCACAGTGATGATAGGGAGAATGTCTGGATGTGAAAAAAAAAATATCTTTTACTGTAATTCTATTGCTATTTTATGCTATACTTCTGGGTCATTGTAATGTGCTTATAATAACTAATTTCCAAGTAGGAACTGTGGCATTTAAGCTCTGTCCTTTTTTTCCCCTTCCAATTTTTTTTATTGATTTATCAAATCTTTATCTTAAAATATTTATAAGTTGTGGGCACCATATCAGGCTTAGTGACATGATTGTGAGATCCATATAATTCTAAGAATCACCAAGATAAGAGAATGCATTTATGCCCTAAAGGCCAAAGGTCCAGGTAGCCTACGTCGTTCCTTCTTTAAAACTCATAAAATTAAAGATAGCTTATTTACTATTTTCAAAATTTGTTAAAGCTATGTTCTACCTAAAACTTTTAGAAAATTTGAATATTTAAAATGTTCATATTCTTCGAAAAAGCTATGCTTATAGCTGGCATTAGTGATGATAGAGACATTTTATGTGGCATTGGAAAATATTCCTTAAAATTATGTCACAAAGAATAGTCCAATATCAAGGTGTTATACAGTGAACACTGTCTATTGTTTCTTTTTAAATTTTTTTAGCTTCGATATTATAACTAAATGTCAGTGGATAGCATGATGTCCAACCTGTGGGTAATGACTGTGAATATACCCAACACATTTGAAAATGACAAAATCCTGCCACAGTGTCAACAGCTTGGATACTCCTGGAAAGTAAAAGTGATGGAAAAAGGAAGTGCGTATCTCTCGCTTATGTGGTTTTAATAGTATTATTTCTAATTAATCGTTAAAGTAATTCACTAGAGAATGGTTCTTAACTGCTCCTGGAAGAAATCATATCTTTATTTTGACAGTTTCATCAATGTCATTTTCCCTGTCCCATTTAACAATAATTGTGGTACAGAACACCATGAAATGTAAAGTCTTAGTTCTAGAAGACTGCTGATAATGTGAAGTCATTTTCAGAGAAATGAGTCACAAAGAAAAGTTTCCAACTGTGAGTTCATTTTATTACAGACACAAGGTGCATTGTACAGGCCTGGATTTTGTGTGTTCTCTGTTTTCTTCAATGACATTTCATTATGTTTATAGCCTCTATGATCATTTACATTGCATTGCTTTAATAATTTTCTTTTAAAACCCTTAGGAAGCAATTTGTCATTAGACAAGCTAATTGTGTAAATCTACTGTTTAAAAACATGAATACTTAAATTATAAAAAGAAGTATTTTATAGACTTTCGTTAACTTATAAATAAACACTCGAGAGGCTGGAGAGATGGCTCAGAGGTTAAGAGCATTAACTGCTCTTCCAGAGGTCCTGAGTTCAATTCCCAGCAACCACATGGTGGCTCACAACCATCTGTAATGAGATCTAGTGCCCTTTTCTGGCATGCAACCATATGTGGAAGGAATGTTATATACATAAATAAACACTCGATTTTTATGTTTAAAATTGTTTATTAAAACATTTCTGTGGAGATCTTAAAAATGAATGTACAATTTTTTTGGTGCTCCTTATGAACAGAAACATCTAAATTCTTTTCTTCTTTGTTCTCTGTGATCCATTTCAACTCTACTTGAATGCTTCTTCCGAAGAAGACCCTTGGTGAGATTCAATGGGAAAAGTAAGAATAAGAGGGTGACTAGAGAAAAAAAGAAGATCCCAATAAAATATGATGAAGACAAAAAGAAGTAGCTGCTCTTTGTGGTACCTGTAAGAGTGAAAAACAAATATCAATAGTCAGAAAACATCTTCAAATTTTAGAAAGAAATATTTCAAGAGTCACAGTTTATATGATATAAATCTTAAAGAAGGTGGGGTATCTAATGCAGAAAGAAACAGCTGACAATGTACAAAATCATTGTTGTATTTTTTTAGATATTTAATAGAAAACGATATCAGATTGTAGATTTGCTTATTAAAATTGTGATTTTCATTAAGGGCATAAATCATTATATATTCAATACTAGGGAATAGTCATTCATGTAGAATTAATATTAGTTGTCATGGGTCCATTGGTTCTTTTCTGTTTACTATGTTTTAAAATCTTTGCCACCTCTTCACATCAAATCTGAACCTTCTGGAATTATTCTAACAATATTTTATTCATTTCCCCATTCATTTCAAGGGAGGAAATAAATTGTGACATTGAGTTAGGCAGATGTCATAGTTAGCTACAGTTTTCAGCATAACACAAGCCTAGAGTCACCTGGGAAGATGAAACCACAACAGAAATACGACTCTGATCATACTTATTGACAGCCATGATAGAGGCATTGATTTTGGATACAGATTGATGTTGGAGAATACAGTCCACTGTGGATGGTACCTTCTCTAGGAAAGATGGACCTGATTGGAAAAGAAAGGTAGGTGAAAGGAGCTGGGGAGCAATACACTAAGCAACTCAGCATGTAGCATTTCTCTGTGGTCTCTGCTGCAAGCTCCTGCTTTGAGTTCTTGCCTTGGCTTTGCTTGATGGCATGATGTAACTTATAAGATGAAATAACTCCTCACCAAACTGCCTTACACCAAGAAATATATCACACCATTCATAAAGCAAACTTTAACAACAAGCAACATTTCCTATGCTGGGTCTGTCATTTGTAGACTGTATTATAGTTAGCAAATTGCTTAGTATCACAGCATATTAAGAGTGATTCTTACTATATGCTTTGTAGAAGACTGAATACCAAATCTCTCATGAAAAGAAAGTGCTTTTTCCCTGGCAAGTAATTGCTAGTGATTTATTCCTTGCGATTATTTCTATATCTCACAATAATAAGAAGATATCATGTATCTTAATATATAGTTATTTTTAATGATATTCTTAACAGCCTGGAATAAGAAGGTACAAATTTTATCTCAGTGAATAAGTGATGTAATTCCAGTCAAAAGATAATTAGCTTAATCAACTGGGTTACTACACTCTAGATCAGTCATCTTGGTTTTGAAGTATGGGAGTCTGAGGCCAGGGTACTAGCATGCTTGGTTTCTTTTGAGGCACATATTCTAACTTTTAGGCATGGCACACCCCAACATGTGCTCCTACGATCTCTATCTGTGGGTATAGAGGAAAACATGAGTGAGCTCAGAAACACGCCCCTCAAAGCCTAATGAAACTCTACTCTTATGAACTCAATTAATCTTGTAGGCTACATCTCTGACACAGTTGCACTGGGCATCAAGACTACAACACAAGAGTTTCAGAATGCCACAACTCAGTACATAATGAAAAAGATATTGCTATAATTAAGGAAAAGAAAATTAGGTTGACAATCTCAGATGAAAGAACTGTGAGGAAAAACAATGTCTTTCAGGTACCCCGCCATAGTAATTCAGCAATTAAGACAGTTATTTTCTTCTGTGAAATTCGGCCATCGATAAAGATCTATATCAGGATGTTGGCAGTGAGGATGAGACATGAGGATAAAGGCAGATACGACTCAGTTCTGCTCCAAATGGATATAACTGGACATCTACTTGGCCAAAGGCTGAAAAAAGCTATTCAATCTGGGATGTCTTTGAGATTGCTTGTCTAGAAAAGAATGATGTAATATCAGAAGTAGAAAAAAAATTAAAAGAAATAGATTAAAGAGGAAAGGACAGAAGAATGTGTTGGGTCGATTTGCACCTCTTTGGAAGTCAGTTGACAACTTGCTCATTCTTATCTGCTCTTATTCCTAAGCAAGAACCTCAATGAATAGTAAATTACAGACGGTCCTGAACTCAGGGATACCTTATTGGTGTTAGCCAAGAATCCCCTGAAAAGCCAGTGAATTTGGTGTCTCATATATACAATGCGTTATTTTTAGGAATTCTCTATAGTCAACAGAATCAAAGAAACAGAATAAAATATGGAAGGATGGTTTGTTCAGTTGTTTCAAATATCACAGATCCTTGGTGATCTCTGATGAAAAGAAAATATATAATTAAAAAAATTAAAATAGTTCCATTAACAAACTATAGAAATGATTCATGGAACGCCTTTAATCCCAGCACTTGGGAGGCAGAGGCAGGCGGATCTCTGTGAGTTCGAGACCAGCCTGGTCTACAAGAGCTAGTTCCAGGACAGGCTCCAAAACCACAGAGAAACCCTGTCTCGAAAAACCAAAAAAAAAAAAAAAAAAATAGTTCCATTAAAAAATTGCAATTATTTTTAACTGTATGTGGGTAATGGAGGTGTTTCATATCAAGGAAAGTTATCACAAATCCATCCAAAATCTTAATAACATATAACTGGTAAACAGAGGTGATTGTCTCAGAAATGAGGGCTCTTTTTGAATTTTTACCCATCTTCTGTCTACACAGCTTCTTTTTTTTTGCAGTCATTCATGTGAAAAAGCACAAAGTCTTGCTCCAGACAGCTGCAGAACCACATGAATCTCCCCAGGGAGGCCCGGATTCCTTGAAGGATACTCTGTGTAAAATGGCATCCACAAGGTTCATGGGCACTTTTTGTTTTACTTTGTTATCTAATAAAAACTCTTCGTGACCCAGGGTGAAAATGGGAGGTAAGTGGGGATTTTATAGCAAAGTGCAGAGAGAGCTCACAGGAAAGAGTTCATAACTTCTGTTTAAAATGAACTTGTCAATGGGAGGAGGGTAAGAGCCATTTGTACAGCTGCAGCAGGCACTGTGAGAAAGTCTTTAGCAACTTAAGAAACACTCTAGTCTTTGGCCACTGGGTAGTGAGAAATAAAATGTATTTTAAAAAAAAAACAACCTTTCTTTCATTTTTTTTTTCCTACCAATGAATGAATTAATGGAAGAAAATAGAACACTTCACTATTCACGTGTCTCTGAGAACTCTCTTGTCATGAAAGAAAATTATAGACAATTTTCTTTGCCACCTCTTCATATGCACAATAAAAATGGAAGATACTAGACATACGTTGTTTTGTTCAATGCTTGATAGCTCAGGAGTTTTGACAGTTTAATGATTTTATTAACGACTTTATTTTGTACTAACTTAAAAAAATTATTATTTCATTTCAATTGGTTCTTGTGGACACCAAGGAATAACATTGTTCACAGGAAATTCAAGTGAAACCTTTGGGAAAATTAATAGTTTTTCCAGACATCTTGCCCATAAATAGGCAGAACAAACTACAGAGCATCACAAAGGTGCTTTATATGCTTGTGTGTTTTAAGCCAATGAAATGACTTACTGACTAAAACATATGTACTTCACGGTCCAGATAAAAGATTATTGATTGTGCTAGTCATATGTGGATATACCAATAATAGTCGAACACCAGAGTATATAATTGTGTCTCCACTCACATGGTGTGTGCCTGTTCATGTGTGTGCACATGTAGTAAAGTGCACACCCCTATGGAAAACAGAGATCAACTGCTGTCTATGTAACCATGCCCGACTTCTTTACCTATATGCTACCCATCAGTCTCAGTGCCTTATCCTCGGGGAATAGGCACTTCACCAAATGATTATCCCCTTTGCCCCCCATATGCAATTTTTTCAATTAACTATTAAGTACCTCAGTTGCTTTGTTCTTATTCTCAGTGATCATGTGGATCTTGGGACAATGGCATGAACTGGCACAGGATCGATAAAGCATAGTTCTATTAAACAGTCCTGAATGATCTAAACAATATTTTAGACTCAGGCACTATCCTCTGTAGACTGATCACTGAAAAATGCAGTTGAGATGAACATGTCAATTAAGTGAGTAAAGTCTCCTTCAAGACAGGCTAGGAGGTATGACTAGGTATATGACCTGTGATCACTTTTTAAAACTCTCAAAATTACTATTATTTGTTTCTTAGAATTTAGTATCGTTTATTAATTTAAATAGAATGCAGAACTCGATACTGTGGGCCATTATCAAGCTGTCTTTGTAGAACACCACACTCCACTTCTCATGCTACATCAAATTCATTTGGGAACTGTGTATGACACCGGAATGAAATGAGGTCTAAGTTGTGGCCAAGTACTCAACAAATGGGGTCTCCTGCATGCACTTACGGTGCCGCTGGGCATTGGATGATGGGAGAAAGTGAACTAACTGAGGTGTGGGAGTTGCTGCGAACAATCTTGTGAGTGATGTAGAGAAATGTTTGCAAACTTCAATAAAATTATGTAGTCCTGCAACTGAGAGCAGCAGGCAAATTCAGCTGGCATATAACAAGGGAAATCAGATGGCTGTTTGAGGTAAGGAGCCTGGCAGCCTGAGCTATGAAGAAGATGAGCTACTGAATGTGATGGGTCTTAAGTATGGTGATCTGGGTAGCTTTCTGTATCTTAGCACAGCATTAAGGATTTTCAGCTCTGTTTTCGCATGTGTATCATGATGTCGTCATCGATATCTAGAAACAAATTAGGAACACTTGGGAAAGCACTCAATTAGAGTTTGCCTGAATGATTTTCCTCATCCCTTAATAGCCACGATTGAACAGGTTGTGGAAATAAAGTGGGCCATCAGAAAGGTCACCGTCAAGTTTAATTATAATCGCTTGCTTCATTTTATTTGGTGCAATGTCTGTGTGTGATTGTGGTATTCACAGCATTCATAGTCTGTGATCTGATTCCCTGAATGCTGTGCCCACAGAGAGCTATCAAACCATCTGTGAATGTCATGAGGTTTTTCACCTCCATCCCTCACTTACAATATTTCTCAAATGTCAGTCATCCAATCGTCAGTCTTTGCTCATCCTTCATAATCAAAGTCCAGTTCCACCTCTGTGTTCATTTGTAAGTTCCAGAAAGCATGTGTCCTGTGTTTGGTGTGTGTCCCGTACCTTGCTAGGCTCAAGGGAATATCATGAAAAAAATAATTATAATAATAAACGTAATAATTAAAAAACAAAGGCACTGTCCTCATGAAGTTTGGTGTCTCTGTGAAGAGCCAGAGAAATATGAAATAGGCATGCAACATTAAGGAGACAGTTGGTGCATGAGACAAACCACACATAATTAAGTACACGAGTTGGCTCCAAAAGCAGCTGTGGGAAGAATGCTTAAAAATATTCTAGAATGAAATAATCAAAGAAGCCATGAAACTTTGTGAGGAAAGAATGCCTGGCAAGTACAAGGCAAAATAAAACTTTTGCAAAAAGAAAGTGGGGAAGAAAATGGAAGCAAGCGAGGCCTTAAGGAGGACGGTGGGTCCAAGTGGACTAGGAACTTGCCAAGCTCTTGTATTGAGTTTAAATGCATGTGACTAGAAGCCGCTGGAAGTCTAGAAAAGCGATGATTTGTTTTAAGATTTAGAAAGACCCTTGCCTTCCAAATGTGGCATAGATTAGAAGGTAAGGCTTAGAAATGGGGAACCATCTGGAAAGGATTGAAGTAGGAAGATAATAAAATGAATGACTACATCAAGAGAGATGAGCAGTATGAAACTCATCAGATTCAAGATCCACTTGAATCAGGGTACACTGCCTGCAGCATGTGAGCTGGAGAGGCCTTGTAAAGGAAAATTTAAAGGATTTTTCTCAAAAGGTCAAAAAGAGCAGCTCTCTCTCTCTCTCTCTCTCTCTCTCTCTCTCTCTCTCTCTCTCTCTATTTTATCTTTGAAAATCTTGGTTTTACTAGGAATTCTGGTGGGAAGTGAGTTGATAGCTATGTAGAAACAGTTATAGTTTGAGAGTCAGTAGATAATTGATGATCCTGAGAAGACAAGGGTTTGATTGAATTCTTGAATTCCCAGGGATAGAGGAAAATGTAGACCTATTTACCTAATAGGTCTCTAATTTACTCTTGTATCAGAAATGTTCTTCCTGAATATACCATACACCAATCACACATAGCTGTTGGATAAATATCTACTTGAAAACATTCTTGTAACTTGGTCAAGATATTTTGAAGAATGCACTTAGGGAAAAAATAAATATTATAAAATAAAATAATATATTGAAACATAATAATATTTTTTCAAATCTAATGTTTTACTTTTTCTTTGTTTTCCCATTACTTGATATTTGTAGCTCAACTGTATTTCATTCGTTTGCATCTTACTAAATCTGGATGAAAACTTGTTCGTATTCTGTTGTTTCTCTTATTAGAGACCAGGCTCTATTTCCGTGATGACTTTTGTCTGTGTCACGAACCACCATCACACAGATCCGCCCTTTCCATACATTCCCCAGTTTGTAAGGACTGAGAATCAGTCTATTGGCTCCATGAGTCCCTCCTCATGTTCTGCACAGCATGCAATAGTGAACGCTATAGATAGACTGCACACTCCGGGACAGCACACCTCTGCCTGCAGGCAGGTATCTGCAGATGATAGGCTGCAGGTGTTTGCCTGCAGGAACTCATTGAAAGTCAATGCAAATGAGGCCATTTTCTCTAGCAGAAGACATTAACCTGCAGGAACCTTGTAGGCACAGGTGTATTTTGAGACCATAATTGTGTACTTCTTAAACATATGCATAGCACCATACATTACTCATAAATACTAGGTCAACAAAGTAAGGAGGCCCCAGTAAAGCAGGGAAAAGAAAGAGTCATGACAAGGAGTATGGTCCAGTTTGAGATGATGTCTGTATTTCCTTCCTTCCATCTAAGCTTCATGTGTCCACCAGCAAAAGCACTCTGGTTCTGCCATGATTGTCAGGAAAGAAAGTCTTAAGAAATGTTGAAGCGCTGTGAAGAATAGAAAATATAAGAAAGCTCGCTATAACTCACTTGGAATTCTGCCGCATTTTAAACACAGCAATATTGTATTTAAACTAAGCTTTAAAAAATTCAAAATTGTTTTTTTTTTTTGGTTTCTGAGTTATACAAGTAAACATTACTAAGCCTCTACAATTCTACAAGGTCACATTGAGTTGCAAATTCAAATAGGAATTGAAAAGATGTTATACATGTTCTGCCTTTTAAAGTTGTTACCACTTTCCACTAAATTTTATCAGGGAAATCTGTGAAAAGAAACTCACCTCAATCTTAAACTAACCACCTCATGGTGATCTTTGTCTAAGCAAGAAGACTTGTACTGTTTCTAGGGTGTGCTCTTCACAGTCACCCTCATGCTGATATACTGCCTTAGGAATCTGTCATTAAAATTGGATAATATTCCTACCATCACCTTTTACAGTGTTACTGTCCCAACCTGAGAAATGCGTTGTCTGTTTCCCACACACCTTCTCACCCTTGCCCTCACAACGTGTGCTCTGATAGAATCAAACTCTATAGCAAATCCTTAAAATGAAAGCCGTCTTTGAACGCTCACTGGATTTGAATGCATGTGATTTTTTTTTTTTTTTTTGAAATTTAACACAGCATTGGTGGGGGTTGAAAAGAAGCTACAAGGCCTTAAGCTTATCTTGCAACATTCAAATTAAAATATACATTTGACATTTGGAGGCGATTTAGCTCTGCTGAAGTTTCGTGTGCATGTGGGTGCTTAATAAATAATTTTTGGTGATGAGCCAGGACCATGCTGCATATAGGGACTGTGCATATGCTCTTTGGTATTAATGAAGAAACATATGTTTAACAACACTTCCCTCAAAGCATGGGACATATTGCCTCCACCCTTTACTGAGCATCTCCTCCAAAAAGGCATCCTCATCTTGAAATAGAAGTGCTTTAACATCTAGGAAAGTTCTCCTCTTGTGGTTCTTCTTCATGCTTGCCAATAGTGTAACCTTCAAAAACACAAATCTGATAGTGCCTGTGTAGCTTAAAAGCTTTTGCGATCTGTCGCAGGGCACCTGGGACCTTTCCCGCATTTACAATCTGACTCTTATGCAGTTTCCTGTCTTGGTTTCCACAGGGCTCTAAAGCAGCCTATTAATAGCTGTATTGTTCACCGTTCTCTGCACACATCATGAATTTTCACACGTCAGGGCCCTTTTTAGTACTATTTAATCAGCCTGGAATGTGTTTTCTGAACTCCTCTCCGTGATAAAGTTGACTCTGACTTGGACTGTGTTTTTGGAGCATTCTTCTCAGACTCCATGGCCCTTTACTACTCCATCCTGATTAATTTCAGCTAATTTCCAAGTAGGCTACTTGGATGTGCACTCACATACTGTTACTGTCCTGCATTTTCTTTACTGAGTGAGGGACTATACCATAGCAATAGACGTTGCTAGGTCTATACCGCATCTTTGGAAATATTCTTTTCATCTGCTCAACTAATTCTCGATCCTCGATTTTATCAAGTAGTTTTGGTAAATAGTCTTTAATTTCATGAAATACTAGGCTTTTTTAAGAGACAGTGGAATACTACACATGAATAACATAGTAATTTGTAAAATATATAGAGCGAAAGGAGAAACATGATCAATTATCTGTGTTCCCAGGGTCAGGAATAAGTGTTTTAAACAGTAAATATATTCTGTTAGAGAGATTTGAGCATGTTTATTTGGTGTAAGATATTTTTTACGTATTATAGTGTAGCCTGTAATAATTTGATAGACACACAAACCTAGAAATGATCAAGTCAGGGTGGTTAGCATGTTCTCTCTTCAGATGGTTGGAATACTTTTTTTGCTGGCTTCTTTTTCTTTTCATTACTTTGAAATATGAACTAATTTTAGGATTTTAGTGACCCGTCTGTGTTGTATTTTTTCCTATGTGGTTGCTTTTGGTGTAGATATGTAGGCACTCTCCTACTCTCACACCTGGCTTGTCCGCTGGTCACTGTTACGCCCTCTAATTTCGTGAGATCATCTTTTAGATTTTGTACAAAATGACTAAGAACAAATGAAATTTGTCTCTTTTTTTTACCCAGCTTATTTCATTTAATGTGATATTCTCCAGTTCCATTTGTGTTCTCAGAAGTAACAGAATTTCTTTCTCTTTGCGACTGATAACATTCACAGTGTATGGATGTCTTTACCTTTCACCACTAGTCTGTCAATAAACAACTTGGTTGGTTGGTTATCACGGCTATTGTGAAGAGTAGCTTGTTACAATGACTTCATTTACTTTAAATACACAGCCAGTAGTAGAGTTGTTGGTTTAAATGACTGTTCTCTCTTGAGTTTTTGGTTTTCTTTTGTTTTGTAGAATATCCAGACGGTTTCTTATATGGCTATGCTATTTTGCGTTTTTCTCTGTCAATGGTATTTATTCTCTTTTCATCATTTCCCCACAAACATGTTTTATTTTGTTCTTTGTGCTCAGCTTTTTATTATTTGCTTTTTTCACGCAAGAT
Organism: Microtus ochrogaster; assembly: GCF_000317375.1. Lineage (NCBI taxonomy): Eukaryota > Metazoa > Chordata > Mammalia > Rodentia > Cricetidae > Microtus > Microtus ochrogaster. The sequence goes on along the minus strand of NC_022022.1, from coordinate 49,242,593 downwards.
TTTGCTTACAGTTTTATAGGGTCTTTAACTTGTTATCCTAACACTTTAAATTTACAATGTGTTTTGATCATAACAACCTCTACTTCTCCCCCTCAGTTTTTCTAAATTCTCTTCAACCCCTTCCTCCCTCTCCCAACTTCATGCCTGCTTTTGTTTTGTTTTATTTTTGTTTAATTGTTGTTGTTCACACATCTTGGAGCATAGCATGAAGAACCTTGAGCCCACAGATCTCCAGAGAAACCAGGAATGTTAAGCATACAGGATTATATTTCCAAAGGGAAAGATGAAACACCATATTCTTCCATCCAGAGAACTAGAAGTGATTGACAGCCTGGTGATCTGTGTTACCTGCTGGACCAGGCCATATCAAGCTCTTACCATAAACACCTGAACTGGCTTTAGTAGTTCCTTATAGCCAAACCCTTATAGCCAAAGGCTCCCCCACATCCCCACAATCAGGACCAGAGGTGGCTAATAGTCCACGTGACCTCTACGTTATCTGTCTGACTGAGACCAGGCCAGACACTTAGGCCCTGAAGCTAGTAAAGGTAGTATATTTCTAGAACCAATCTTGAAAGAGATACCATGGACCCTGAGTGGATTTTTAACGTAATTATGCTTCTTTGTGTACTGGGGATTGTATTACACCAGTACATTTTTTTTTTTCAAATTCTGCTGGGCTTAACTATATTGGGAATAAGCTTCCTATTCTAAGACTCTTCAAGGTGTGATCCAAGTTGAGGAAGTCAGTCTTCACCAGGTTTTCGTTTCCTACTGAGACAGTGTGCCTGTTCTAATGGGAGCTCACCGAATCCAGCTGGACTGGGTCTGAAAGTACATGTGATCAAACCGGACTCTCTGATTGTGGCTGACAATGGGGGCTGACTGAGAATCCATTGATAAAGGTGCTGGGACTTGTTTTTACAGCATGTTCTGGCTTTTGGGGACCCTAGTCTATCTGGATGCACAGCTCCCTAGGCCTGGATGTAGCAGGGAGGGCCTTGGACTTCCCCCAGGGCAGGGTTCCCTGCCCTCTCTCAAGCAGGGAGGGGGAGGGAGGTGGGTGAGTAGGGGAGTGGGAAGGGATTGGGAGGAGGGAAGGAAGTGTAAATATTTGAATGAAAAAATTAAAAAAAAATTAAAAATTAAAAAAATAAAAACAAAAACAAAAAAAAGTTTATTCTTCCTTCTCAGCAGCTCCTTGCCTTAGGGTGGAGACTCATGAGTTGCTCCTGGTCCCGCTGAAGTTTGGATTGGGTTGATCTTGTGCAAGCCTTGTTCAGGAAACCAGAACTGCTCTAAGTTATCTGTCATAATAAGGCCACTTTTGTTACTATACATTTTCTCACATATAAAAAAAAAAGTTGCTTTTCTTTAGAAAATTTATACATTTTAACATACATACAAATTTTATCTATTCGTCCTCTTCTCTTATATGAGAATGTAAGCTGTATCCACATTTCTAAATTTTTTTCTTTCCACTTACACTGTAAAATCTTATGTTCATACAGGTGCTCTTAAGTGATGGATTGCTTTAGACTCATACTTGGGTAGTCATCATCTGTTTTGTTGTTGTTGTTGTTGTTGTTGTTATAGTTACAGGGTTTCTTTGTGCTCTTTGTCTACATTTGGGGGTCCATTTTATTGATGTGAATAACTAGGCAGTAGTTGAAGGAAATGGTTTCATCTGAATTAAGGAAATATAGATTTATTAAATACATTCTGTGCAACACAGACTGAACCCATTGCTTCTTTATTCAACAAAAACCAGGCATAGAAAAATGTGAGTATTAAATCCCAGAGCTTTCAATTTATATTTCAATTTCCCCTTGGGTTATTTTTTCAGACCTTTAGCTCATGTGAAAAGATACACCGCTTTAGACCTGAGTAACCAGCAATCTTCCCAGCTCTCTGAAAAGACACACAGGCTTCCATGAGATACTTACATCCCACTGCCTAGACGGAATATTATTGTTTCTTGGCTCCTACTTCTCCTCCTCCGGTTCCTCTCTTCCTCTGCGGCTAGTCCACTCCTGCTCTAGCCCTCACCTCTTTCTTCCCTCCCTTTACTCTTCTTCCTGTTCTTGTTAGAGATTACTCTGGTTCCTGCCTCACTGTTTCTCGGAAGTCAAAGGCAGAATTCCCAGACTCTGTACGACCTGCAGTGGTTACTCCCCTTTATATTACAGAAGAGGAGCCTTTTTGTCAGGATTTGAAGGCTGTTGCTATCCGCAGGGCTCTGAGGCATTCTGTTTTCTTCTGAATGTCTTTCACTCTCTGAGTAGTTGTCTTTGTGAACAGACAGCTACATCGTTTCTTTTCTCCCTGCTATTTTACTGCTCCTCGGGCAAAGTAAGCAGCACTCTTTATGAGAAAAAAGGACAACTCCCAGCGTTTGAATACTTCATTAGGCATGTCTTCCTGCAGTACCAGACTGCCAGTTTCTCTGGCCACACAACAACATTTGACTATTTAACTACTTCCTTCCACCAGTTTTATTCTGACCTGTGGTGGGTGATATTGTATCTTAAATACACAGGTTTTTTTTTTTTTTTTTTTTCCTTCTGGAAAGAGAGGTATAGGTAATAAGGTAGTGTTCAGTGTTGTTCCTGTCCTCTTGGAGCATGAGGCCCAGTTTGATTGCTTCATTCCCCCTTTGATGAAAGGACCTAGTGAGGACTAAATTAAGAACTCAAGTTGTCATTTTTTAAGGGAGAGTTTTATGCAAAGAATACACAGATCTGATAGACTCAGCGAAAATCTATGCTCTATTTATGAATAGAGACAGACATAGCTCAGAAATTTTATCTCAAATAAAAACTTTAACTAGTATGTAAAGTAGTGGACACCTTCCAGTTTAAATATAACTATTTGAAGAATAAGGAAGAGAAGACATTTCTAGAAAAAACTTCTGTACACAAAGTACTGACAATTAGGGTTCAGTTTTTAACCTCTTGTTTACAAACAAGATATTTTTTCTGAAATTAGAGAAGCATTTGAATGGCAGAAAATCAATTAGAAAATTAATTTTGGAGTAAATAACATGTATTCGGAAGACTGGGTCTCGTGTTTCAATGTGAGGAGAGCGTTCCATTGTCTTCATTAGGTTTTGGCTTCACAGTTATGATATTTATTATAGAAGACAATGTAGAAGGCAGAAAAGCTGGACTTATTTATTTATTTATTTATTTATTATGTATACAATATTCTGT
>NC_022022.1:49209921-49239281 GCF_000317375.1 Microtus ochrogaster | reverse complement strand
ACCATGTGGTTGCTGGGAATTGAACTCAGGACCTTTGGAAGAGCAGGCAATGCTCTTAACCACTGAGCCATCTCTCCAGCCCCGAAAAGCTGGACTTTTCTGTCTTGTCACATCCAAGTGTCCCTCCATTTGACTGCGGACACGGAAGCCATCTGACGGTAGCAGGAGCATGCCATGGCAGAGCAAACTCAACGCTTAGAACCTTTGCTTGCATGCGTGCTGGCTGCATCAGCTACTATCCTGAAAATAAATATTTCTCTTTATAGGAATGATTTCAGCTGTCATTGCTCCTCATGGCTTCTTTAAATCTAACCTTTGATAATTATGGCTGGAAATGATTTTTTAAAAAAACCTATACTCGAAAAAAAAAAAACCACCTATATACAACGTTTTCCCCTCAGAACCCAAATGTACCTTTGCGTGTCTTAAATTATAGAAGAAACTAGATAATAGGATTTCCCTGAATTCTATTTTCTCTGTAAATTTGAGGGAAAAACATATGTTGCCCTCTAGATTTACTTCTATCCCCCAGTAGTAGCATTTACTATATAGGATTTCTGTTCAATAGTTTTTTTCTAAAAAAAAAAAAAAACAAACAAACAAAAAAAAAAACTATGGATTTGAAAACCAACAATGTGCACTCAGCTCTGTGTGCACCCCAAGCTACTTTCTGCATCTTATCATTTCCTAACAAGCTCATGGGTGACTGACCAACTCTCTGTTGTTATATTGTCACCAAGTAGCTTACTCTTATAAAACTCTAAATGAATTGTAGCAATGTAAACCTGTACCCATAGCAGTTAGAAATATTGCTTGCAAAATTTAATTTTTGATTCATTGGTCAAGAGGATTAATTAGTTTTTTTCTTATCAAGTTATCTTGTTTGTGCATGTCTGATTTGGGTAGGGAAGTCCTGTTTACGTGGAAGCTAGGAAACATTTGGTGTCTTTCTCAATAACTCTGCACCTATTTTCTGCAGCAGGATCTCTCACTGAAGCTGAAGATAGACTGCCTGGATAACAGACCAGAAGAAACCTTTAGTCTGTACCTTTCTAGTACTGGGAACACAGATGTGCATTGCATCTTGCTCTTTCTTCTTTGTTTTTTAAATTAATATTTTGGTTTCACACAAATATATTACTAAAAATATTGTTAATACACTGTATTCTTATTGCAATTTCCCCTCCTCAAATTTCTCCTATATAATCTCCCTACCCACCAAACTCTAGGCTTTCTCTCACTCTCTTTTTTAAAGAATTGAACATACAAGAAAATAAAGAAACAAAAAAACAAAGCAAATATACATAAAAATGCACATATAAACACATATGTAGACACACAGGTACACACAACTATGTTTCTAAAGTGTTTCCTTGGATCAAAACTCAGATTGTATGACAAGCCTGTTATCAACTAGGCCAGCCGGGCTGTGGTGGCGCACGCCTTTAATCCCAGCACTCGGGAGGCAGAGGCAGGTGGATCTCTGTGAGTTCGAGGCCAGCCTGGTCTACAAGAGCTAGTTCCAGGACAGGAACCAAAAGCTACAGAGAAACCCTGTCTCGAAAAATCCAAAAAAAAAAAACAAAACAAAAACAAAAAACAAAAAAAAGCTAGGCCATCTCCCCTTACCATGTTAATTGCAAGTAAGATGCTGTCAGCTGCACACAAGATGATAGGCTTCCAGCCTTCGGATGTTCATAGTCTCATATAACTAGCGTTTGATCTCCATATGAATTTCAGGGTATATACATGTATGTATATATGTATATGTGTGTGTTTTTTCTCCTAGTATACCAGAAAATTGGGGGAAGGGTAAAAAGTTTCTAAAACATAGTACTAGAATTAAATATTAAAATAACACACTAGAATACTACCAGTTTGTGTTAACTTTTAACATAATATATTTTTCAGGTGGCAGAATTCTATCGAATAAAAGATACTTACAATAAAGTCTTTACTGAAGTGTTTTAGACCCCACATTGAAAGAATTTGTTTAAAAGTCTCTGAGCCCCATTGACTTCTACAGCGCGGGCGTTAGACATCCAGCTGCCTGTTTTAGTTGACATATCAATCTATCTTTCCCTTGGCTATGCTTTGGTAAGTGAACTCTCTTGTCTTAATCAGAAGGCAGGGGGATGAATTTGGAGAGCAATGCTGTTAAGGGTGAACCGTGTGGGGAAAGTAAATGTAACTTTACATTTGAGTTAGCGTTGAAGTAAAAATGCCTAAATAAATCTATGGATAGACAGTCAGTTCAAATAGTCTAACATCAGAAAACAGAATTCCCAATGATACTGGGTAGATTGATTGAATGGATCTAGTTTTAGTAAATCTGGCCTTGTGGTAGGAAAACTTTTCTGTGAGCAGGCACTTCATGCTCAATTGCACATGTAACTCAGAGGTTTCAACGAGTTCTCCTTTCCCTCACTCCCTGGGGTAAACTATTCAGCAGTTGCAAGTTTGTCCGTATGTCCTGTTGTCCTCCTCTGTTAAATGCTGTTGGAAAAATTCCTGGCAAATTTTTAAGTTGTAGCTATTGTAGTTATTGGATGTTTGGGTCATTAACACTTTTGAGGCTATTAATAATTCTGCAAGTATTTATGAATGTTAAAGAAGAATGTAACAGCATCAACACTGCTGGATCTCTCTGCAGATACACACTGTGTGGTTTTTAACAAGTTAGCACAGCTTTATGACTCAGTCAGTTTCAGGTGAGAGAACTTCCACATTCTATGTTCAATGGAAGAAAATTATTTCGGTGAGAAATATTGTTCAATTTTTTTTACAGACTTTTGATATTTCCAGAAAGATAAACACAAAACACTCCCTTCATGTTTAGTACCCATGTAGCCCCTCTGACAGATGTTGTCAAATTGAAATGATACACAATTGGCCAGCTTCATTTCTAATCACTGTGGTATATAGCTTATAAGCTAGAAAATGTGGGGAGCAATAAATAAAGTCGTGGTAAACAGATCTTGCTCAGCACTTTGGTTGGAGTGCATAGTTTGAATTGTGCTTTATAAAAACCATTTTGCAATTGTAGTTTGTTGTTGCACTGAGCTGTATGCTAAGGTATGATGGAGGAAGGTCATTGGTTAAGTAATAAAGAAACAGCTTGGCCTCGTAGGTTAAAACATAGGTGGGAGGAGTAAACAGAACAGAATGCTGGGAGGAAGAGTAAGTGAGCTCAGAGGCCATGAAGAAAGCTGCCAGGTCAGACATGGTGAATCTTTCCCAGTAAGACTGATGCTACACAGATTATTAGAGATGGGTTGATCAGGATATGAGAATTAGCCTGTAAGGGCTAGAGTTAATGGGCCAAGCAGTGTTTAAAAGAATACAATTTGTGTGTTGTTATTTCTGGTGTAAAGCTAGCCATGAGGGAGCCGGGCGGGATGAAAAGCAGGCCCGCAGCTCCTATAACAAAGGTATTTTAATTTAGATGACATAAGACAGCATAATTTATGATAAATAACTTTTAAATTATAAAAAAATTCTAAAAGCATTAGTGCGGGTATGGTGTGTGTGTGTGTGTGTGTGTACTTGTTTGTTTGTGTGTGTGTATACATGCACTCCATTATAGCATGTGGAAGTCAAAGGACAATGTGGAATTGGTTTCCCTTCCATGTTTTCTTGACTTCTGAAGACTGAATTTAGATCACCAGGTTTCTGTGATAAACACCTTTAAAGCTGAACTATCTCACGGTCCCGTATAAATACATTTTCCTAAAGAAGGAAAAACAATTGCCAATTTTATTTAGTAGCCAGTTTCTCTGCAGTATTTTTAAAATGTTTGCTGACAAAATCACCTGAAATCTTTTACAAGTTGTTAGCTTACATTTGAAATTTAGACGTGGAAGAGGTGGGGCATACTGAAGGAATGGAGGCCAATGTCTCTGGAAAGCAGGTCCACTCAAATGCACTCGCATGCACTAACCCTGTAGGAATTCTGCCTGGGTTCAATGCTCTAAACCAATACAATGATTGAAACATTCTAGGACTAACTTTCAAAACATAGCAAGCTTGCCTTGTGTTGTCAGAACGTTCTTTGCTTGCAGGTAGTTTGTTTTTCAACAACGAAATAACGGTGAGTGTAAAATATTTCTTTCATTAATGACATTTCTTCAGGATTCCAGAGAGGAACTGGGGATAATCAGTGGTGTTTCCGGGAGAAATAAAAACTAAAATCTTGTTGGAAACATCTCTGTCTATCCTTGCAAGTCTATTATTTTCCATGACATAATAAAGCATGAATATCATCACGAATCATCAAGAAAACTGTAGTTTACATAAGAAATTTTGTTTAATTTTAGATCATCACAGGAGTAGGTCATACTCAGTGGTACACTGAAAGGGTCTTGGGAGACTGTGACGGAGGTTTATTGTTGTGGCTTGGGTTTTAATCACGCCACAGAGGCTTTGTGCTCCAGGCCTAGAATTTGCCTATCCCCTGCTAGAAGTGTCAGGATACATAGAAAGAGCATTGTAAACAAAAGGTAGGTTATAGTGTGCTACTGGAGGGAACAGAAGACTAGCATCCTCCTCGTCCTGTGATTTCTGACTAAATCAGGCGAATACATACTTCTGCCACTCATTTTCACCACGACAGACACTTCACTCCAGGACCAAGAACAAAAGTCTCACAGTCCTTAACCTGCAAAACCGTCAGCTGTAATCAATCCATCATGCATTTAAAGTTGACTTCTTATTGAGATATTTGTTCCAGCAACAGAGAGCTGTTATATTACATTATATTTTATATAATAGTTGACTTCAAACTTTCTAAAACATTTCACACTGCATTAGTGTTGAAAATACATGTAGTCTAAAATAAAATACTACTCAGGGTTTTTGTTCTTTTCTACCATATAACTTTAAACTATTTCTTAGGAATGATTGGCAGTATGGTCTCTAATTTCACATATTTCAAGAGGAAATCAGTTTTTTTGTTGGTTGAGCCATGCATTTATGCAGTTAATCTCAAAGACCCATTTCTGGCTGAGACACCTTTTCAGAGGGATTCAGATTTTATTTGCTTGCATGTTGTGAATGTTGTTTTCATTTAATTATTTTTAATAGTCTCAACTGTTGGTGGCTCATGATAGGGCAATTAACAAAATTAGTATAATATATAATATAATAGTGAAATTCTCTGCCATTTTAAATAATGCTTTGTAAAAAAATTAGTGAAAAGAATGACAAGAGCAAAGAGGGTCATCCATCCACATTATAAACAAAACTGAGATAAAAGTGAACATTGTTGGACACTTGCTACATACAACATTCAAAATTATAGACTATTTTCATAATATCCATTGCAGTTCTTAAGAAGGAAACACAAACAGACACCATAAAGAAAGTCGTCAAGTGCTTAGAAAAGTCACCAGGTTTTAATGTATTTGGTACTCTGTGGTACGATAGTTTTAGATAGCCAATTTAGCCAAAACAGATTGACCAGTATCAAGGATTTTCTCTCAGGACTCCTCATCTGAGATGACTTCACAGATTCACTTGGGCTTTCCTTACGTGTTTCGCACAAGTCCTTCTCAGAATAGAGATAACCCAAATTTTGCTCAGATAGAACACTGAGATGCAGCTCTATTTCATAAAGAAAAAAAAAATGCAGTTTAATGTGAAATCTTTTAAGTTTTGTCTGTGCTCACAGGTGTGCGTGCGTGCGTGTGTGTGTTTGTGTATGTGTGTGCACACGTGCGCACATGCATGCACATACCAACAGGCCCAAGGAATTTATGGAGTTCTGGAGCTGGAGTCATGGGTGCTGTCGGGTATAAGAAACTGATCTTCTGTCCTCTGGGAGGCAGCAAATGCTCTTTATCTCTGAGCTATCTTTCAGTCGCTTAAATAAAGATTTTAAATAATTACCAGTGAACGTAGCCTGCACTAACACAAAGATTATAAACCTGGATTTTAAATTTAACTCATATTATTTCACAGAGAATATTCCATGACTTTGCTTTTTTTTTACCACTTTCTTCAGCATAGCAATTAAATAAAGTATCCCACAAAAATTACAAGAAGCATTTTCATAAAATCATTGATCAAACTATAAAACTAGCTCTCATATTATTAAAATCAAATTGTGTTACTGCTAATTTTCTTTGTTATTATTTATTCAATGGCTACATAGTCAAGTGCAGCCCTCTTTATTATGCAATTAATTATTTATAATTGAATGGTGTTACAGTAACCTTTTTATTCAAAACCCTACTAAAATGTCTAAGAAAAGATGCATTCTGGGACTAAATTGATAAAGAGATAGTAAAGGTACTGCTGAATCTGCAGAGCATGCAGGCCTGGCTAGAATGGGCATTTGGGTCGCTCTCTCTCTCTCTCACACACACACACTACACCAATTTATGCACACAACAGGCACACACACACAAATCTGTTTTTTATGGAACCACTGTTTTAGAATTTGTTGATCATACTATGAAGCTGCTGTTGCTGCTCTCTTATAACATATTTATATGCAACTGATTGAGTGTTACCAATTAAAACCATTCAGGAAATGGTTCAGTAGGGCAGACCTCTGTTGTTGTATTGGCCCTGGGTTTAAAATCTTACACTGTCAGTGCATATGAGCTTGAATAATCAAATTGCTCAGAAATATGAGGGACATGATTTAGCATTTGCAATTGAAAGGGCAACATGACCACAGAGGTGTCCGGGAATATAGACTGTAAGAAAGCAAATTTAGCATGGTTGTACAGGTTGTATCCCCCCCCCCATGTGTGTTTGTGTGTGTGTGTGTGTGTGTGTGTGTGTGTGTGTGTGTATTCTCATTTAGAATGAGAATGTTTGTAGTGCTGGCTCTCACCAAAGTGCATCACAGGATCAAACTGGCTTTGTGCTAGCCTAGCCTGTTTGGATGCTCACCTTCCTGGACCTGGATAGAAGTGGGAGGACCTTGGACTTCCCACAGGGCAGGGAATCTGGACTGCTCTTCAGTCTCTAGAGGGAAGGGGAATGGAGTGGGGGGAGGGGGAGAAGAGTAGGGAAAGGGGGAGGGGAGTTGGGAGAGGGGTAGGGGAGTGGGGGAGGGAGAAGGACAAGGGGAAGGGGAGTGGGGGGAGGGGGCGATGTGTGGCAGGAGGGAGAGGGAAATGGGAAATGGGGAGGAGGCGGAAATTTTTTTCAACAACTAAAAAAAAAACAACAAAAAAAAGTGCATGGCAGGTTTTAGCTTTGCCCACACATCTAATTCTTACATCAGATTCTCTTGCTATTTCAGTCTCTTTTTTACCTCACAGATTTTCAGTTCTATTCTATGTATATTCCAGGAGATGCATCCTTCTCTCCCTGGAGTCATCTCTTCAAATGGTCAGATTTAGAATATCTTATCAGGTTCTTTATCATGAATTTTGTTCTTGTGATTAACAGAATTTTCTGGCAATTTCATTCCATTCATTTAAATAAAAGTCTATATTAAATTCAGTTTATTTTAACAGCTGTCACTGGGAGATCACAACTCTAGCCAATATAGGAGTAATCTTTAAAATTACAGACACTGTAACTGTTTGAAGTATATCAAATCAGTAGGACAAACACATCAATAGTAGTTGTCCAATTAAGACTTCATTAGGTTACTTCATGCTTTACAATTCATGTGAAGGTTTGAACAGCTTAATATTTAAAACTATTGCATAGTTCTTTAAAACTGAAAAGGTGTAGAAATGATATATGATATCAGAAAAATATTTGTTCACTAAATTAAAATTCAATTGTCAATTCTTTCAATTACTTCCTGGATGTAATTTGTATCATCCAAAGTATCACCAAATATGTATCTTTGTACCCTGCCTTCACGAACATGTTCTTCCCTTTTTTTTTTTTTTTTTTTTTTTTGCACTTTCTGCGTATGTTTTGTGTCATATTTAGAACGCTGACTCTGGAGGTTCCATGATTAGTACAGCTCTTCATTGGCTATGTAATCACACACTACTAATTTATTTAGGAAGCTCTTTGAACCTAAATCCTGCCACCTTTAGTATGTGATGTAACAGGTTACTTTTTTTTCTTTTTGTTTGTCTAGACAGGGTATCACTGTGTAACAGTTTTAGCCATTCTGGAACAAGGGTGGTAGACCAGGCTGGCCTCAAACTCACAGATACTCACCTGCCTCTGCCTTCCTAGTGCTGGGATTAAAGGTGTGTGCCACCACTGCTCAGCAACAAGTAATTTTATGTGTCTACGTGAGGGTGTGGTTTTGTATAATAAAAATATAAACTTTGATCAGGCAGATTTCTTCTCTAGCTGTGGTGAGTCTTATCTAATCCCCACCAGAAAGATGAGTTGTAAAGACAGATCTCAGGAAACAGAAATTTCCAGAAGAGTACCCTTGCACTAAAATGCAGAATTTGATCAATGGGTCCTCACCCTTTTGGGACACATGGCAGATATGGAGTGACTCAGCTTTTATAATTGTGCTAGTCAATTCATCATTGCAAATATGTTTTGTACTATCCCAAGTCTCTCTGATACCCTCTTACAGCTTTAGTAGAACTCATGAAAAAGAATATAAAACAATATTTGCTTCACAATGAAAATAGGATAATCAAAATTTAAAACATAGTTTCCTCAAAATAAACATGTGCTCATGTGAAAGTTACTGATAGGTAAATTGATCATTTCCAAACTCTGGAATAGGTCGCCAGGCATTTTGAAACTAATGAAAGTTTAAAACCACCCAGATACTGTTGTACAAATACAACAGTAATATCAATATATAGACAATGAATTGTTATGAGGCTCAAGTAGCTTACCAAGCATTTGATAAAAAGCATTGTGGTGAAAAAAAAAAGAGGAATTCATTTGTTTGTTTTTTTTAAATAATGACAATGATGTAAACATTGGTAAGCTTTTGCCTTACCGAGTAATTTGACCACAAATATAATTGAATTTGATGTTACCATCTTAGCTTCCAATTATCACTTGTGTTTTGCAAAGGACTGGCTTTTTTCACAGGGATTTTTAAATAGTTTCAAACACATAACTATAGAGAATGCAACAAAATCAAATGTTGGAATTTAAACTAGCTTACACTAGTAGTTTGTTGATATTCAACAGATAATGAGTAGAGATCTGTTTCAAACTTTTAAAATATCTCACACTGGTTCTTGAGTTTCTTGTATTACCCAAGGGCATCTCACCACCAAGACTGGAGACCACGGGGCTGTGCTTTATATTCTGACCTTGAAGGCACATCATGCATGTAACAGCCTCTCTCTCTTAAAGTAGCTGCAATTATTCAGAAAGTGACATTTCTGTATATACACATTCAATAATGTCTGAAAAAAATCACAAAACCATTATTGATTTTAGTCCTATTGTAAATTTCTCTATTGGTAAAATATATTACAAATTAGTTTCCTTAACTTGAATTTAAGAAGGGGGAAATAATCCTGTGTGTGATATTTTATGATCACAGTTAAGTAGTACTTTATCCATTTTCATCCCTTCTATCTGTAACTGTTGGCCACAAAGCCATGAGTAATCCCTTTTTCCTTGTCATTTTGAATTGCATTATGTTTAAATAAGAAAGTTGAATCAGAAGTTCCACATAGGCATCCAAGTTTTACAAAGCTTTGCTCCTCAATATTATGTAGAAAGGTCCTGTTGATTCTGCTTCCTGAAAACAAAATACTTTGCTATTTTTGTAGCAATTGATATTTAATGGTAAAATTAAGCTTATATGCATAAAATTATTTGTATATTAGCATTTTATTCTGGTAAAAGCACTTGTAAATTATTTTACAGTTTTTGCACTTTCCATTAATTGAAATAGTGTGTGTGTGTATGTGTGTGTGTATGTGTGTGTGTGTATGTGTGTAAAACATTCAAAACTTAAGCACACATACACAAAATCTATCAAATCTTCTGTCATGGAAAATCACCCAGTTTGAATAATAAATTTCTTTCACAGAAAGTTACAAATATCAAATTTACTTTGTAAATAGATCCCTATGTCTTCTGATGACTGAAATGTGAGCATATCATCTGACATCATTACATATAACATTTGAGATTGTTCTTATGCTCCCTCTTCCTTAGACTTCTTCAGAAGCAACAAATGAGACATATATTTCATTTATTTTATTACAACAGAAAGAGAGAAGAGTGAAAAATCACTAAAATAAATAGATTATAACAAATTGTACTACCGAACACACTAGCCGCAGAAGAAACTAAATGTCTTTATTTGCAAGAATATCTTATCCATGAAAAATGCCATGGGGTTCTATAAGTCTACTTAAACCTGTTAGAGTACCATGAATAGGAAATAAGTTCAAAAGGGAACTCTATCCCTGTCGTTCTAAATTAATTTTACTTGTAACTTAGTGACGAGTTAGTTTCTACACTTCCTCCAAGCGGCAACTAATAAGAATCTTGGTAGAAAGAATGCTAAGACTCCAGTTCCCTCCCAGGGGGAGCGGTGTTTAGACAGACTCCGTAAGAACCCTCCATCATCTGTAGAACACCCTTTTAAAACTCTTGTTTTATCTGCTCCTGTTTATTATTGCAGAACATACTTGAGTTCAGTTCTTAGCTGCCACAGAAACTCCTGCATTGTGGGAAGTCTATTTTGACAGAGAACGGTGGGACACCTTGCTAAAGAGCCTGGCAGATACAATCAATAATTTCTTAATGTCAGTCTACAAAACCTGTATCTACAATCTCGGCTTTAATTTTGAGCGGTGAAGGTAAATCTCTCTAAGACTTCTCTGGTTTGGTCTTACCTGCGAAGTCCAGAACTTCAGCTCAGAAGAGAGTCCCATAAATTCCTTTTCCTGCTCGGTATAACCGCCACACCTTCTCAGAGAATCCTTGCTCTCACTAAGCTTCTGTTCATTTTAGTTTCCTATGTTGCTTACTTACCCATTCGGAAGTTGCTATTGGCTCTCCCGTTCTTAAGAATTCCAGGCCACGTTGAGTTTTGATCTATATTATCAATAAAATCCTGTCCTCTAGGGTTTTTTTTTTCTCAAAGTGTTGCTATGGGAATAGCACCTCCTATGATGCTTTCCTAGTCACGTCCCTTCAGATCGTTCTCTTTCCCCTACTTAATTTCATCTATTTGCCATCACTACTCTACTCTGTTCCATCTGCAGCTGAAATGTGTAATTGTTTTTTCTTTATAAATAAAATAAGTATTCTCGTCCCCCTCCCCCCAGAAACAGAAATTCCTACTTCACTTTTCATTCACGGCCATCTGATCCCCAGCCTTCAAGTCCTTGTATGTCTTAACTCCGCTTTCTACCACTACAACAGAATACCTGGGCCTGAGAAGCATGTAAAGAAAGGTGATTAATTCAGGGCTTTGTAGATGAGGACACAATGTTTTGGTAGGAAAATTTGATGAGGTCCTAGTGCTGCATCATAACGTGGCAGAAAAAGTGGAAGCGGAAGCGTATGGTGCCTGTTCTGTAATAATCCGACCTCGTGATAACTGATCTGCTGCTGGGAATACTGCATTATTCCCTAGATACGACACCATAAACTCTTAAGACTGCCATCACCTCCTATTCTAGTTACTGCAGGGGCTATGTTTGCACACACTTTTTTAAAAAAAAGATTGTTTTTTATTTTATGTATAAGGGTATTTTGCTGGCACATATGGGCATTTCTCCTGGAACTGAAGTTGCAGACCATCGTGAGTTGCCATGTGGATGCTTGGTATTGCCACCTGGGTCCTCCGGAGTACCAAACAGGGCTCTTAGCCATTGAGCTGTCTCCAGATGTAGCACATACATTTAAAGACGACAAATAATATTTAAACCACAGGGTTGGTCTCTCTTTCACACTCCTGTCTTTCTATTTTTCTAAATTCAGCGTGCATAGGAACGTGCCTGCCCACTCCTTCGTTCAAGCACAGATTCTTAAGACCTAGGCCTGCAATGTAGAGACAGTCTGTTCCCTATTACTCTAAATATGTTGCTAAAATACTATTGCTGGTTTTAGAGCCACAGTTTATGAAACCTCATCTAATATCAGGAATGATTTGTATTCTTATAGCATTCAATTTTATTTCCAGTGTATTACAGTCTCAATTAGATCATAGTGCTCTTTCCGTGTTCCTCAAGCCAAGAGTTCCTATCATCTTCCTCTTTGTGTTATTATAGGTGGGTGCATGTAAATTGTTGTTATAGTGAAATTAGTTGAACTGTAGCTCAAATCAACAGAATTATTATAAACATTAGGAGGAGTGATCTGCTGCCCTCTGCATTTCCCATGCCCCAGCTTCTGTGAACGCCACAGAAAAACTGCTCCTGTGTTGTTAGAAGTCACCTAATGTAGAAACTGCAGAGCATAGTGACTCACCCTCTTTTCCCCAGTGCGGAGTTCCACTGGCACCATGGCACAGCCTCATCTAATTAGGACCCTTGAATCTTCTGCTGTAAACTTGATCATCACAATGGTCATATCATGTTTTGTGTCTCCTGCCACATAACACAGTTCCGAATGTAAAGCTCACAAAACACGTTTGACAGAAAACTGAATTATGAGAAGACTCCAGATATGAGGAAGCTGGGAAATACAGCTTTCCTTTTCTAGCCTTGGCAGTAAATGATTGCACATTAAAGAGTGTTTGGAGCAGGGATTATCAGAGCCAAAGCATAGCATCTTCAAATCTCTCCTGTAAAGACTTGTTACTTACATGTGCCCTTCATCCCTAACCAGGACTCCTGAACAGGAGTGTTTGGAATCACAACCTAAGCCCAAGCAACATGCAAATGAACTCTCATAATGTGAAGTTGTGCCACATCAGAGACATCTTTTTTTCCTGATGGACTACCTCATCTATAAAGCGACCATACCCTTTCCTTGATGTCCTTCCTATGAGCCAAGATAATATTAAGAAATATACTATAATCTACAGAAAATACTAGAGTGCAAGAAAGAGGAATATGAAAGAGGGAAGTTGTAATAATAAATATAAACATAATCAAAACTAAAAATGAGTGGTAAGCTGATGATGATTGTGTATAATGATGGAGATGGCCTCATTGGAGCTTACATAGGCCTTCTGTCTCCCTCAGGCAAATATTCATTTGCCTCTTACCAGTGCTTCCCAGGATTCTTCACTGCCTCAGTAATTTAAAATTATTGTCTGAACTCTCAGAGGTCCTTCTATGTTGGAGTCATGTAGCTTCCCCATTAAATTTTGATCAAAAGGTATGACAGTTCAATCAAATACACCAAGGATATGCTTGACATTATGTCCTTCCAAGGTCTCCAATGTTCACTATTTACCGTATTCTCCCTAATTTATAATGATTAATCATGTTTCCTTCCATATGCTCTTGGTTCATTCTGATTTACTGTCATGTTAAACATTGGATTACCAGGTTGAAGCCAAATAGATTCGATACGATGTTCCATGGGGGAGAATTTCTTGAGTGTTAGACCTCTAAATTGGGGAATATTAGAACCAGAAGTTAAGGATATAAGAACTGGAAGTAATGTTTTATAATAAGATCATGAGCTAAAGAAATGAAAAATGCCAATTCTATTCTCATTCTTCCTGGCTAGACCCTTGTATCCCACCCATCTAAAAAAAAAAAAAAGGCAACTCTGCAATACTTGCTGCTTTTGAAAAGGTATTTGTGGGAAGAAACTGTTCTTTCATTCCCCAGCAGTGTAGACCTGAATAATGACACAAAAGCAATATTAATTACAACACTGCTTGGCCAATGACTCAGGCATATTTCTAGATAACACTTACATCTTGAACTAACTCATTTTATATTAATCTGTGTATCACCACAAGGCTGTGGCTTACTTGTGATAAAGGTTCTGGGCATCTGTTCCTTTGGCAGCTACATAGTTTCTCCCTGACTCTGCCTACCCTTTCTATATCTCTTCCAGACTAGCTATATTCTGCCCTGTCATAGGCGAAGCAGTGTGTTCTTTAAAGAAAAGATAAAAATAAGAGAGATCTACATGTAGAATACACTATATTATGAGTAGATAAATTACTTCTCAGTCTACTATTAAAGGATGTAAGGCAAATAGCCCTTTGCCATCTAGTAAATCAATGTGTAGTGATATTTCGTTTGTATTTTAATAAATAAATCTTGCCTGAAGAAGAGAGAGAAAAACAGCCCACAATAGTCAACCATGCAGACCAGTCAGTGGTGGCACACACCTTTAATCCCAGTAGCCACACTAGTTAGCTATAGAGGCTGGGCAGTAGTGTTGCACACCTTGCATCCCAGAACTAGAGCGGAATAAAAGACAGGAGGAGAGAGATCTCAGTCTCGGTTTCATTCTGAGGATTCTTAGAGGCAAGATGCCATTTTGGTCTAAGGTAGAGGTAAGAGTCAGTGATTCAGTTTGAGCCCCAATATCTGTCTCTAGGCTTCTATTCATTCTATATTAGTGTTTCTGATATGATACTGTAACAGAGATTCCTCTCGACAAGGAAACAAGGCATAAAGGCTGTGAATTGTAACATTTACTTCAAATGTCCAGGTAGCCGGCTAAAATTTAAGAATTATATGGGGGAAAGGCATAAGTAAGCTGCTTGTATTCTCTATCATAATGTCTATGCTAATGAAACAGATGCAAGCCTAGTCTGAGTTTAAATTCTAGTTGCATTTAAACCCCAAAACCAAAGAAAAGTTGATAAAGTCTTATAAATGGAGAACTTAAATAAACTACTGTTGAATTGGTGCTCGGTAGGTATATCAAGTATTGTTGTATTTTAATAGCAGGCAAAATATTATTTGTATGGAGGCATTTAAAATTTTAGCTTTGTTTAAAGGCCTTAAAAGCCTGTGAGATTAGACAAGATTCCTAGCTTCCTATGATGAGAAGAAGGCAAGTTTGGTGCTTTTTGAACTCCACAAGTTTTCCTTAAAGCTTTGTTGAGTCATCATGAGGTGGGTTGGGTGATTAAAACTAACTCAAAGATGGCTTCTCCCATCCTAAATGCTATATTTGGATGGTACAGATTTTTCTCTTTTGTCAACCTTATTTTCCTGAGATAAGGATGCTGTCTGCTTTTCATGTTTCAGGAAGCTATAGTTCAGATAGTTTTACGTTTCCACTGAAAAGTATCAGAAAATAGATAGGACTTATCTCAAGGTCCAAGAGCATGGAAGCTAAACAGACAAGGAGTAGATGGGACCATGGAGCAGAAAAAACACTGCAATGATTTGTTTGTAAGAACTAATAAAATATAAATAAGCATTATTAACATTAAGAATATCTATTTCCATATGAATAGTCTCAGAAAAACACACAAAAATATAAACAACATTTCAATCTATTTTATCTCAACAAAATTGATAAATCATGCATTTCAATAAATTTATTTCAAATCTTATTGATTGCAATGAAAGTGAAGTCTTACACATCATGTATAAAACCAACTCTTAAAAAAGACAATAATCTTTGTATAAATACATTTTTAACATTATTTTTGTTAAAAACCTATTGATGATCTTGATTTAAGCTTAGTGAACAGCTCTAAATTGGCATTTAAATCAACACTTTGCCATCATGTTTATTACATAAAAGTTTAGATAACCTGTCTTGTTTTAGAGAATTTTCAGTGATTCTTTTTTAACAAAAAATTAAAGTATTATATTGGATTCCTAAAGCAGAAAATAGCATGCGTACCACAGATCACAGAAAATATTTCATTAAAAAAAAGTCAGTGAAGCAGCTCTCAGAATAGTAAGATGCTTCCTTTCCATGGAATGTTCTTGACAGTAAGATTTTGAAAAGATCTAAGAGTCTGACCTTTCTCTTGCCTAAACTAAGTAGACTTTTAACATGAGCACATCTGGTTTATGTTCCTAAACCTCTGGCCTTTAAAAGCTTTCTTCCAAATTCACACAAAATACCACTCAGGATTGCTTGACACTCTGACCCTTCCCTGTAGGTGGTGAGCTAAATAAAGTGATTCTGTAGATTCAAGAATTTAGCATGCATATGCCCAGTTAGCATTTACATCACAGAGTGATTAGCACACACCACAGTTCATACACATGATTTGAACAATTTGACATTTTGAAGTCATAATTGCAAAATATTATTGTCTTCTAGGAAGCAGATTTGCTTCTCCTGTAAATAATTATATTGGCATCATTATCTGGTAATTGAAAACAAGGCACAATGTGATAAAAACATGTTTTTGTTGGTTTCTTTTAAATTTCTGATGCCAATACAAGGGAAAAAGACACTATCAGGGTGGTCAATATGAGTCTATAAATCTCTATGTCCAGCCAACATTTAAAAACTCGTTGGTACTCAATTGAGTTAAGCATTAAATGTGCATTGGCTAGGAAGATTTCCTTTCTACAAGTCCCACTAATAAAACAGGCTGAGTCATTTGTGTCGACTATAATTCTTCCTGACGGTCCCTTCCATTTGCCTTGAGGACATACCAGTTCAAAAGCGTTCAGTGCACTACAGCATGCATAACAGGTAATCTGCCTAATTAAATCCAATAAGGATGCTCTAAGTGAAATGCTGCAGAGTGCCTGTAACCTCTGTTTCACCCTCCCTTTGCACCAGGGCCTCGGAGATTGAGACTCCCCAGCCATTAACTCAAGTGTTTACACTCGAAGCTCAGACTCTACTTTGCCAGAATGGCTCATTTCACATTTTACAAATCTGTTTTCTCATTTATAGGCAGAATTTAATTCGTCAATGTTTCTATATTTTAGTTCTCAACTTTTTCTGATAGTGAATGCGCTAATATATAGTTACATTGGCAATTCATAATGCCAGCATCACACTGTGGCTGGGTTGTGAAATTCAGAGATCCATCTAATCAGATTTATATCCATATTTTGAGTGCATTCATTTGCTATATTTCAATGAATTATTAATTAGGACCAACAATAAAATATTATTTTGCTCAGATGCACAGCAATAAGAAAGATACCCCAGAGAAATATGTCTGACAGCTCAAATCAAAATGGCCCAAATTCACTCATAGGTTAGGGATGCATCTCAGCATGATATGTATTTGCTTATCAAAAACTCTCAGTGTGTGTTTTTCTCAGCTTGTCAATGTTTTGTCAGAAGAACAAAAGCCAAACTTTAGCAGTTCAAGAAACTTCAATTTAAAGATTAGTAAAAAAAAATATGGCAGATGAATAAGGGTTTTTTCCCGAGAATATTACACTGAAAATTAATAACTCTGATTTTCATTCAAGTGAAATCATTAGAACTAGAATCATTACTATGTGTAACCAAACTGCATATTATATTTTATTTGATCTAGTTCTATTGATGTAAAAATACTACCCCTTCTCATACTCCCTTCTAATCATCCTTTCTGTTCTGCTCAGTAAAATAGTAAGAGAGAAACCTCATTTTAATCAATGGCCCATCCTTTCTCTTTTATTGTGCACATTATCCTGACAGCCAAATCGATGCTACTGACTCATTCCACATTCATCAAAAAAGGCGGTTCCTTTCTCTAATCTATACACAGACTTTCAGGTTAGCCTTCATACAGCATTTGCTTTTTCAGTCTTACCAATGGCTCAGATGAAACATCTTCAATCTGTTGCTGGCATCTGTCAGAGGGATATTTCAGAGGCACAAACCCAGGTCTTACGTCTTTCCAGGTAGACTTTGGAACTCTTCAGTTGAGTGGCCCAGTGTCTAGTGACAGATCACTCACTTATCCATCTTTGGATAAAGTTAATCATATGCACATAGCTAGAAATAATGAGCTCCCAAAGGGCTGAAGTTGACCAAAGACACACACACACACACACACACACACACACTCCTGATTTTAGGTCTAAATAGTTGGGGTAAAGGAAGTGGGTAGCTAGGGTATAAGCTTTCTTGGCTAGAACTAAGTTTCATTTCCTGCTGTGTGAAGACCTTGGATGAACACGGATTGTCTGTTTTTCCAAAAGAGATGATGAAAATCACTCAGAAAATAAAAAAGGAAAGAGTCTTACTATGTTTCCATGCCAGAGATGGAGATGTGGATAACAAGCAGTAGTTCTTATAATTGACCAACACTCCAAACTCTAAAATCAACATTTTATATGAAAATCTCTTTTTATTATGGCTTACAAATATATCTGCCACATCCAATATCTAAATTTGTACAAGTTACTTATTCAGAAGGCATTTATTAAAAATATTCATTTTATCTGTTTCTCTCTCCCTCCCTCTTGCTACTCTGTCTATCTCTTTGTGTCTCACTGTTTCTCTCTTTATGAGTGTGTGTGTGTGTGTGTGTGTGTGTGTGTGTGTGTGTGTGTGTGTGTTACTGCTAACAATCATGGAAGCCAGAAGATGAATCCCCAGAAAGCAAAGTTACAATCATTTGTGAGATGCTTCATATGAATGGTGGGGATGGAATTTAGGTCTTCTGGAAGAGAAAATAAAACAAAAAAGCAAAAATAAACAAAACACTTTAACCACTGAGCAAACTCTCTAGCTCCACCCTTCACCCCACAGAGGATCTTCCAAATCTGCTTTTCAAAACTTCGCGGCTAGTCTCACTGCCCTTAAACCTCGCGGCTAGTCTCACTGTCCTTAAAGAACCACAATAATGTTGCTTGTTTCTCTCATAGAAGTCTTAGAATAGAAGGTAAAAACTGTCAGTTGATGCTTTTGAATTCATTAAATTATAATTTTTTGTGTGGTTTATTAATCTTTGCATAAGTTTTCACATAAAATTGAGTGTTAATCTTCCTTTGAGGAATAGGAAATTTAGTTGTAGCAGCTCAGATTATCTCATGGTAAAAACTGAGTAGATCTGAAGCAAGGTCCCCCTCCCATAGCTGTTCAGTCTCCGTCTGGCAAACAGCATGCCATATATCTCTTAACACCACACTTTCTGTTGCCCTAGAAGCTTGTCTTGGAATTAAGTTTTACAATACTGAAATGTTTAATACTTAGCATTATTTTTTTGCCTGACCTGTCTCTAGGAAGTATTGCTACATTGCCAAGCTCAGTCCCATTTAAACATGGACCTGTCACTTTTTATTTCCCAATAAATACTTATGCTTTTATGTGAATGCCTAAAACATACATACATGCATTTTCTTAGATACTGAAATAATCTAGTCCACAGACATTCATTAAATACTGAATAAACTAAAAGTGATACCATTTACGGAATGACAACAGCAATGCTGGTCCTGGCCTACTGAGCAAGAAAGAGCACATTTGATACAAAATTGTAATGAATGATGAAGTACTCTGTGATGTAATTCTAATGGCTGCAAGAGCAGCATAACATAGACCATGTGACTGAGAACAGTATAATCTCATAAGGCCATGATATGAAGGACATGAAGACTGTGCTATTTGATTAAGTCTTGAACATGTAGTTAATTCAGAGAAGGAACAGTATAGGAGAATGACAAAGGACCAGTAAGACAAATCTATGAAAAGGGGCCACACATTCACATAGCTGGAGTTTTATAACTCAAGATGTAAAGAAGGAGTGGGGAGAAGATCTCCATGCTGATCAGCTTCCCACCAGCATGTCCATCAGTTGGATTGCTCTACAGAAGAGTAAGGATCTTAAGGCATTAGATGAACACATGGAAGAGGAGTGTAAAAATGTGGTCAAACATAGATTCTAGTTAGTCCTAAGATTTCTGTCCAGACCAAATCTCCTCTAATGGAGGGACTCTACCAGGTGCATTGATAAGGTCAACATTCATTCTATGAGCAAATACAAAAGGCAAAACTTTAAACTATCAGCAGTGACATAACATGGCTCTCTACTTTTTTTCTGTATAAAAGTTGTAAAACTTGTGGTGCTATTGCATTCTCCAGTGTGCCTATTAATGCATGAGAAAATCCCAGTATCCACACTAAGTTAATACTTGTCTTCTTGTGCCCCCAAATAAGCACAAGACCACACTTTTGCCTCTTGGTTTTACATTTAATTATCCTTCTTTTAATAAATGCTACCCATAAAACTTTTAAAATGGAATAACATATTAATGTTCCATCCTGTTTATTATGTTAAAACCATTCTCCTTTTGCAAGATCGCAGAAATGAATGGTATTCATAATTTTATCTCCTTGATAATAACATTTGCAGGATCAACATTACAAATGAATGTTCTCCCCAAAATAAACAGACTCTGTAACTTTCAAGGTTATTATAAGAGGTGTGTTTCTACTTGCTGTGAACACATAATTCTGCCAAAATGAGGTTTTGTTAGTTTTATTATTATGAGTGAAATAGGTGAAATGAAATACAGAGATGTGAAACATTGCCTGGCTCTGGTGTGAATCTCCAGATGTCATCTCCTTCCTTGGCTTACATCATTTTTTCATGTTAATATTGACTGTGACATGGGTTTTGCCTTCAACTGTTCCCGGTACTCATTGCTTAAAACCTTTGTTTTTAATTAAAACACATTATTAAAACACAGATATGGGTTAACAGACATTATTAAAGTTTTCTAAAAGGAGACATAAGGCACAATGTATTTATTTGGAAACCAAATATGAAAGAATATCACTAGAGATGTGACCCGTGCTGCCAGGTTCCAGAAGCCACTGAATTTCATAGTGTAAAGCCCACAGCAACGGAAATAGTTTAATTATTAGAAAAATATGAAGTGATCTTAAAATAATTGTTTAATGCCATTCTTATAATTAATGCCCTAGTGCAGCTTAATGTCAAGCCCAACCTGTAGCAAATCCCCATGATTTAAATTTTTAAGAACCCCAAACTAATTTGAGAAAAATAAGTTATTATTTTTTTTAAGTTCTAAACATTAAGATGTTTGGTCTTTGTGCTCATTTTTAGTAATGGTCAACTTTTACAATCATTAATTTAATCCAAGGAAAATCTGTGCCACAATTAAGACCCTAGAATCATTGGATCAATTCTTAATCAATAAAAAGTGAGAAAATATCAATAATAAGCATCAATCATTAATTGCTTGATTATTCTGCTGCCTGAAAGGAGGTGTTTTTTCTGTTGTTATTTTATTTTGTCTCATATAAGCACTCCAGATAAACACCCTACAGGACTTAAGGGCATAAGGAAATCTTTTGCATGTGTAATGCTGGTTGCCACTTTATAACAGGTCTTATAGCACCGCAGGGTCACTTAAATTGCTACAACACTTGCTTCTGGTTTTTCTCCTTCACTTTGACCCTTGCACTGTTGTCCAGTTAACTGCTTCTGTGTCATGTATGTTATTGTTAATGTCTGTTTGTAACAAACACTCATCACTAAACATGCGTTAACTTAGATATGAGTGTATTTAAATATTACAAATATTTGGACCCTGTCTGTTATAATCTGTCTTGTTTGATGCTGTGTTTCCACCATTTCAGCTGGCTTTCTTTGACACCACTGCCAAAACAGAAGTGGATATGTTACCTTATCTATTTTTTTTTTTTGCTATGTGTGTAAAATTCTATTCCCAACGATAATGGAAGACCCTTATGACATCACACTTGGGTGCATATATGTGTACCTGCTGTGACCTGAAGACATAGGAAATATCCAACAATATCTGGCTTTTGCAGCTAGGAGTATTTTTTTCAATTGCCTTTGACCTTTGTGTAGATATCAAGTTTTGTCTTATAGGCTGCCTACATCCTAATTACTTGGGTAAGAAAGCAAATACAATTTTTCTGTTGTTGTTATTTCTAACTTATCATGGTACTGAAGCCTGTGCATGTTGAGGTGTCTAGATTTTCAACTTTTTATTGGTCTGTGAATGTAAAGCAGAAATGACACAGCAGCAGACTCGGTCCTGTGCTTTGCTGTGCTTTGAGTCACAAAACTATTCTTCCCTATTCTACTTTTTACATTCTTTGTATGGTTTCTTCATAAATAATTTCCAAGTGTGGGAACTGTACATACATTAAAAAAGAAAAAAATGTCCACACCATTTTCTAAGCATGTGGGAACTAAATAGCTAGCTTCTGAGGAGTTCCCAGGTCTGGAAGGAAATCTCAGGGATGGTTCAAGCCATAGGCAATTGGTAAAGAAGTGTTTTATAACTAGCTCCTGAAAAGTATCTGAAGATATCAAGAGTCAGTGCATTTATAATGCAATATACTTTTGCTGAGAAAGCTACATACCTCTCCCTGTTTGACAATTGTTGGGAGCAGTGAAACCCCAGATCCTGAATTTCTTGTAATCCCCTGATCTGAGTGCCTACAGCTGCTCTGAGCATGAGACCTTCAGGAGTTCCTGATGGCAGGAGAGTGGTTTCTGGTCGGTTTGGCTAGGGTGTGGCTATCTCTATATAATCTTCCCTGAACACAATAAAGGGGGCATTCTTAGGGAATTCAAGGATGACCCATGTTGCTGTCTCTCTGTCTGTGTGTGTTTGTGTATTTTTAACCTCCAGCCCCCTTGCCCGAAGCTCGTGAACTGGGTGCCAGCAGACAGAGTGCAGACACGGGGGAGCAGGGCGCAGCAGACAATTATTGTCAAAATACAACCAGTTAATGACGAACAGTGTAGATGGTAGAAAATGCCATGAATATGATCAATACGGATGATAATGGAAGATAACTGAATGACTTGAACTTTAAAAGAACTTTTCAATGTCTACTAATCCTATGGCAGTATCTTTTAAATATTGTTTAAGAGAAGATGTATCTCCATAAAAATATCACCTTGGCAATCAAATCAGTATTAAAGAATATTTTTAATGAAACTGAAATCTCAAAATCCATCCAGTGTATTAACTGAACACACAATGGAAACTTATCTACTCCTATGCGATATATACACTGGCATTCATATTGCTCAAAATTTAGATGTCACTTCCATGCTTCCAGAACCTTCAATACAAGAATTTTTACATTGCATTTTTTTTTGTTTTATTGTTGCACATTTTATTTTTTGCTTTAAAATGAATTTACAAACTCTAAACTTCTATTGGAATTGATGAGAGTGGTCCTATGTGACCGATTGCTTGAATGATTTGTGCTTCCTTTTCCCACAGATTCACTCATCCAAAAGGAATTGACTCTACTTCCAGCTTAAGAAATATACCAAACTGGTTCTGATAAAAACTGTTCTGCCCAGTTCTGAAGTATACCATACTCCTAGCCTACTTTCCTTATATATATTTTTTGTACCAAACTTCCTACTCTGTAGTCATAGCTGCTTGAACCACAAATAGAGGTTGATCTAATAAAATAGAAAATCTGATGGTTCATAAGTTCTTAACTGTCAGGAGATAGAATTTAGTTGCTTGAGAACCTGACTTTCTAGTCCACATTGTTATGGAAAATTGTCAATATATTAAGTTGCTATTGAATTTCTTGAGCCATGGCTGTGTCTTAATGACATTATTCTTTACTCGGCTTCCTCAGTCTGATCAAACGTAGACCTAACCCTGGGGAAATGCAGTGCCTGGCTCATTGCAAAGTCTAGCGCTCTCAGATTGGACTTTTTACCATGCAACTCTTGAAGAAGAGAACTGGAATTTTAATAACATTACAAGCCTATTGCGCTGCCCAGAGTAGAGCCTGAAGGAAGACTTCTGTCATGTCCCTAGAGTTATCAAATATATATTTCTGGATTTAAATAATTTTTGTAGGTAGCAAAAATGTGTATTTTCAACTGTTTAAAGTACTTCTATATTTTCTATTAGCACTTCCCTTGGAAAAACAAATATCTTTTCTGAGTGTCTCATTTTGATTTTGAATGATTTATTTTGTTATTCATCATCTGTGTGCTTTAGGTTTGTTTTTTCATTTTGTATTATTTTCTTGAGAATTCCACCTAACTGTTTCTTTAACGCTATTTAGATGTCAACATCCTGGTATGTTTTTTTTCTTTTTTTTAAAATACGTTTATTTATTTATTAAAGATTTCTGTCTCTTCCCCGCCACCCAATTCTCTTCCCCTCCCCCAATCAACTCCCCCTCCCTCGTCAGCCCAAAGAGCAATAAGGGTTCCCTGCCCTGTGGGAAGTCCAAGGAACCCCCACCTCCATCCAGGTCTAGTAAGGTGAGCATCTATACTGCCTAGGCTCCCACAAAGCCAGTACGTGCAGTAGGATCAGAAGAAACCCATTGCCATTGTTCTTGAGTTCTCAGTAGTCCTCATTGTCTGCTATGTTCAGCGAGTCCGGTTTTATCCCATGCTTTTTCAGACCCAGGCCAGCTGGCCTTAGTGAGTTCCCCATAGAACATCCCCATTGTCTCAGTGTGTGGGTGTACCCCTTGCGGTCCTGAGTTCCTTGCTCGTGCTCTCTCTCCTTCTGCTCCTGATTTGTACCTTGAGATTTCTGTCCTGTGCTCCAATGTGGGTCTCTGTCTCTGTCTCCTTTCATCGCCTGATGAAGGTTAATATTCAGGAGGATGCCTATATGTTTTTCTTTGGGTTCTCCTTATTTAGCTTCTCTAGGATCACTAATTATAGGCTCAATGTCCTTTGTTTATGGCTAGAAACCAAATATGAGTGAGTACATCCCATGCTCCTGTTTTTGGGTCTGGCTTACCTCACTCAATATAGTGTTTTCTATTTCCATCCATTTGTATGCAAAATTCAAGAAGTCCTTGTTTTTTACTGCTGAGTAGTACTCTAATATGTATATATTCCATACTTTCTTCATCCATTCTTCCATTGAAGGGCATCTAGGTTGTTTCCAGGTTCTGGCTATTACAAACAATGCTGCTATGAACATAGTTGAGCATATACTTTTGTTGTATGATAGGGCCTCTACTTGGGTATATTTCCAAGAGTGGTATTGCTGGGTCCAGGGGTAAGTTGATCCCGAATTTCCTGAGAAACCGCCACACTGCTTTCCAAAGTGGTTGCACAAGTTTGCATTCCCATCAGCAATGGATGAGGGTACCCCTTTCTCCACAACCTCTCCAGCAAAGGCTATCATTGGTGTTTTTTATTTTAGCCATTCTGACAGGTGTAAGATGGTATCTTAAAGTTGTCTTGATTTGCATTTCCCTGATCGCTAAGGAAGTTGAGCATGACCTTAAGTGTCTCTTGGCCATTTGAAGTTCTTCCGTTGAGAATTCTCTGTTCAGCTCAGTGCCCCATTTTATAATTGGGTTGATTAGCCTTTTACGGTCTAGTTTCTTGAGATCTTTATATATTTTGGAGATCAGACCTTTGTCAGTTGTGGGGTTGGTGAAGATCTTCTCCCAGTCAGTGGGTTGTCTTTGTGTCTTAGCGACAGTGTCCTTTGGTTTACAGAAGCTTCTCAGTCTCAGGAGGTCCCATTTATTCAATGAGGTCCTTAATGTCTGTGCTGCTGGGGTTATACGTAGGAAGTGATCTCCTGTGCCATCCTGGTATGTTTTATTACCAACTTTTTTCTTTTGCTGGCATCTTCATTCCTTTCTCCTAGTGTAGCTGAGGAACTCACATAACACAAGCAAAACAATGTGGGTGTCCTGGATGGTAAATAGAGGATCATGGGTTTAGCTTTCTGTCAAGAAATGTCTTCACATCCTTCATTATTGGAACTCTTTTCAGTGGAACTCTATTTCTTGAGATCTCCTAAATAAGACTTTTATTTTTCACCCACAGCTGCTTAGCACACATAATTTTAAATGCCATAAGAGAGCTGTATCCATTTTGGCTAGGACTGTACTCTTCATTGTATGAACCTAGACATGCTGGGAATGATGCTAGCAGTGAAACCCTGTTTATATCATGAGTAATATTTACATTTTACTAGTACCTTAATGTTCATCTACAGTTTCTAATTCTTTGTTGACAGTTAAGCTAATCCATAGTACTTCAAAACAGAATTATGTTTGCAAAGTAATCTACAAAAAAATTCATATAAAATCTTTTAAATGTTCATATATATTGACCTTTAAATATGACTAGATAATAATTTGGGGTATACATTTATGCTTAATTCTTCCATCTTTGTTATTTCCTTTTCCATTTTTTTAAAATTTTAACAGTTAGAAGGCATATGCTGTGAACTTGAATAAAATAAAAAGCCAAGAAATGAAATAGAATTTATTTTAACAATGATGATGTGGAAATGATTTCTTATTAATAAAGAAACTGCCTAGGCCCATTTCATAGGCCAACCCTTAGGTAGGCGGAGAAAACAGAACAGGATGCTGGGAGAAAGAAGTTGAGTCAGGGAGTCGCCATGGTTCTCCCACTCCAGGCAGATGCAGGTTAAGATCATTCCTGGTAAGCCAGCTTGTGTGCTACACAGATTAATAGAAATGGGTTAGATTAATATGTAAGAGCTAGCCAGTAAGAGGCTGAAACTAATGGGTCAGGCAGTGATTAAAAGAATACAGTTTCCGTGTAATTATTTCGGGTATAAAGCTAGCCGTGCGGGCGGCCGGCTGCCAGGGAGGGAAGCAGCCCCGCTGCTCTTATTTCAACACAATGAGAAGCCAATAAACCTCTTAGACAATACAGTGTGCACAGTACAGGCTCAGGGCTTCTCCAGTCAAGTTGTCAGTGTTGACTGTACCAGTAACAGAGGCTCATTCCACCAGTTATTCCTCTGCTTGTAGACCCAGAAACCGTGAACATGCTAAGATTAGAAGAAAATTCAGAGAATAACTAAGATAATTTTATCCCCATATATATGCAAGGTAGATTTACAAAAAGTCATTTTTAAAATCACTGAAAGCACATTTTCTACATACATTAGTTTGTGAACTGATTTTTTTTTTACTTGTAGGTATTTTCAAAAACTAGTTCTGTTCCTCCTAAAATTGTAACTGTATTTGAATAAATAAATCAAATTCTCCATCTATTACTCAATGGTATGTTGGAAAGGGGAAAAAGAAGTACATGTTATAACAATTATATTTTATTTCTATTTGAGTTCATTGATATTACCATTTTAAAGACAATACTTATTTTTCTGTTATTGATGAAGAGAATTATTTTTCACACAATGTGTGTCAATTCAAACATAAAATTAGATACAGATCTATGTTTGAAAGAAATAATTTTACAGAAGTGAGATCCTAAGGAATTTATAAATAATCTGACAATTCCAAAGATTCCTTAGATTTCACCGTCTTTTCTTGATTTCACACTCACAACATTCTAGTCATCTTTATTTATTTCCTCTCTCATGAGACTTAATGCTTCCCAGAAATGACCTCCTACTGTAGTAAATTGAGAAGTAACTGCTAATTACTAATTGTTATTGCAATGCTTGACCTGATCTCAAGAGCTGAGAACCAAACCTCTGTCTCTAGAGTGTAAAGAATTCTAATAGTTGGCCTCCAAGTTGACAGGGAGCACATACTAGCAATTGAGGAACTTTAAAGTGTTACCTTTAATGAACAGCATTAGAAGGAATGTGTTCTGAAGCTCAGACTGCGGGGGGCGGGGGGGTGCTTCCCTAACAGCATTTAAATACAAAACCTCTCTATTCATTTACAAGAAACCCAGCCCTGAAAAGACTATCAGAGTGTATTCCACAGCCCCATCTGTGAGAGGGTTATCAGAATGTTCCACTGCCCCGTTCCTGAGAAGTTATGAGTGTCCCACCACCTTACAATGTCACACCGCACCATCCATACAGTATTAATAATTTCAAACTGTTAACAGTTGTGTCATCCCTGGGTGTGGGGTGCACATGTTGCAGGTAACTGAGCAGTATAGTGTTTCCAAACATGCTAACAGGGTTTTTTTTTTGTTTTTTTTTTTTTTTTTTTCTGTTACTGGTATTAACCATGAAAAGGTATTTCCAAGTAATTAAGCCTTAAACTCCTGCTGGTTTGGAAATCACGAACTTTCGATTTCGCATTCAAATTATTCAGCACTCACCACTGGCACGGAAACAATAAACTGCAACTTTGCTAGTGAAAGCCACAATGAGATCGATTGTTAACTTTTGTCTTTAGCATAGGAGAAACGCAAAGTTGCTCACATGGCAAATTAGCAACATAACTCTAGAATGACCTCATTTTCTCTGGAAGTTTATGAGGTCTTGGGTTTAAGTCGCACACAAAAATAATGCCGATTGCAAAATAAATACTTGAAAGCTTATGTGTATGGGAGCTGAGGGAAAGATAGAACTAAAGATCTGGATCAATAACGAACTAAACTTTGAGGTGTTATCAATTTTTTATGAGAACTGTGTATCCACTTGACAATTCTAAAGTTAGAAAGTACACATATGGTAGCTAGATAGAAATGGAAAGTGTATTTATATTATCAAGATGACTATGAGTTACTCAATGCACAGACCACAAACTCTCTCACAAAAATCTCTTAAACCATGTGGAGATATTTTACATAGGAGTCTATTTCTTTACCTCCAGGAAGAGAGTAATATGAGCTGGGTATGAAATAGATTTTATCAAAAATAGCTTTCAAAAGTTTTAGGGAAAATTATATATATATGTATAATTTTCCCTTAGAGATGTACTTTTTCAAGACTTAACTTTCTCATAACAGAGTAATGCTACAAAATCAACAATGAACTTTCAAGTATGTTTAGATAGTGCTTAGTGAGCTAGGCACATCGGTTCATGGAAACTGTAGTATGTAACCAGACTGTTATGCCCAAATCTGCGAAGTCCCCCAAAAGTCAACAAGGATACCAAGTCCTATATGTAAAAGCAAAGAGCCTTTATTTTATGCAAGTTTGCAAACTTGGTCTCTCCACATGTCCAATGTATTGAAATAATTGGAGAGCCTGAGCTCAGTTAGAGTTGGTTTTTATAGTAGTAAATGTGGGAGTGAGAGGTTTCTGAGGCTTAGGATCCCTGATTGGCTGACATTTGTCTAGGGGTGTCCTAGTGAATGTGTGCTGGCAGGTGATTCTATCTACAGCAGTTGGAACATTAGGCATTTCCTTTAGATGGTCTGTTCTTGGGTGGGGCTCAGGTAATCTTAGTTTATGGTCCTTGGTGCAACTAGGTATTGCTTCAGGGTAAACTACTGAGACTCAGGCCTCCTTTAAACTTATCTATGGCTGAGTCCTACTCTGGCAGGTGATAATGGTTGGAAGTAAAGAACTTCCTTTGGGTAATCTGTTCATATTTAGCTCGTTATGGCTGGTTGCTACAGAGACACATTATTGAAAATGGAAGGTGCTGTTAATGATTTCCCTTGTCTTTGTTCAAGTAATCATTCTTTTCAAAACTTAATTTAAATATTTTATTTATTTCATAAATTTAGTTTTACTCATCACTGTTTTCCTCCCTCAAATAAGCTATAGGCAGCTGTTGATTGCAGGAGAATTAGTTTCTCCCAGGGCTGAGCCTCCTTATTTGTAGTCCAATGCAGAGTGCTTAGCCTAGAAGTCATATACAAACGTGTAGTACTGATTAACAGAAGTTTTCTATTTCAACTTGTAGATAAACTCAAAATTTCAGATTATATGTTTATATGTTTGAGAATACTCATGTATGATTGTGTTTGCACACACACACAAATA
>NC_022022.1:49206745-49209821 GCF_000317375.1 Microtus ochrogaster | reverse complement strand
ATATATATATATATATATATATATATATATATATATATATATATATATATTGTATGTCTGTGTCTGTGCATAAGTATATAGTATGTATTAGTGTGCATGTGTGTAACATGAGGGCCTGCTTGTTGGGGTTTCTGTTCTGCCTGGTTCCCACAGTCATTATGTCCCTAAGAATCACACAATAGGTCTACATAAGTTATAAAACTGATTGGCCCATTAGTTCAGGCTTCTTATTAACTCTTATAACTTATATTAGCCCATTATTCTAGTATATGTTAGCTACATGGATCAGTACCTTTTTCAGTGGGGCAGGTCACATCCTGCTTCTTTGGTGTCTGGACAGGACTGGGGAGAAATGGGCTTCCTCCTTCCAAGAATTCTCCTGTTCTCATTGCCCCACCTCTACTTCCTGTCTGGTTGTCTCACGTATACTTCCTGCCTGGCTACTGGCCAATCAGCACTTATTTAAAACATAAATGACAGAATATAGAATTATCCCACACTGCATGTGTAAGTGTATAGCGTGTGTGTGTGTGTGTGTGTGTGTGTGTGTGTGTGTGTGAATGAACCACCTTGGTGTAATTTCTCTGGATGCTTTACGATACTATTATAACACACCACAAGCAAAGAAGTTGGACAAACTTGAACTAAATGAAAATGTAACTTTATTTGTTACTCAGTTTTACAGACTTATTCAAAGAATCTTACATTATCATTTTTCCTTGTCTTTTTTGGGAAGCATAAACAAATTTGTGATAATTAACAAAGAAAGTTTGAGCTGGCTGTCCTTGACTCAGCCATAGGCGGTCTGGATATTAGAAAAAACTGATAGTCTACATTTTTACAAAGTCTTTGTTATAAAAGACAATGCTTCACTTTAAGAAAAATTACATAAAATTCTGGTTATACATTTGAGAAAAGAGAGAGAGAGAATGAATAAAGGAGTAAATTTTATTCACTCATCTTTAAGAGAAAGAATACTAAAAATAAAGAAAGCAAGACAAGGATATACTTTCTTTTTTAACTTATTTATTTATTTTCTTATTTTCCCTATGGTTCCATTGAAACATGCCACTATTAAAAGTTAACTTGGAATCTCAATTTCAGAAATGAGGATTCCCATCATCAAATTTACTTTTACTTGCTACCCATTTGCATATGGTGCTGGGAAGTTTTTGAGATTTTGGAAATTTCTATTAAGAATTTTAGATATCCCTGTAAAATGTCTAAGTTTTTAGCTCTATATAATTTGGCAAACCTATGTTAAACATACACCATCAAAACCCATTTCATAATCCCCATAGTTCAAGTTCATATACAAATTGCCTTTCCTTGTGAATATTTCTTTTCTTTTATGAACTAACCATCCCTGATAGCCTTTTAGTGAAGAATAGATCAAAATAAGATAATGCGCTCTCATGCATCTCTTCATAGTGACAATTTTCTTCTCAAGATAGCAATATTAAGTTGAAAATTCTCATCTCATGTGACACCAGTCCTTGCTCACCACTGTTATTTTCCCTCCCAAGACCATGCCTAGTGGTTTAAGAGAAGAGACTATTACAATTTTATTCTATTAGAAGAGACTAAGGCTGGAACAGTCTAAGTGCATCTCGCATCATGTTGTTTGCAAGCCTGGACACAAAACTGACATCTGCAATTTTCCTGCAAAAGTATACTCTCGCAAAATGAACAAACCATTTCCTCTCAAAAAGGAAAAATGACAGAGGAAAATATGTCATTATACAACCACTATTGCTAGATGCTGGGTGCTTTAACCAGTGTTTCCAAAAGAGATATGAGATTTGTTTGGTTATTGGTACTCCAGTCATTTAAA
This sequence comes from Microtus ochrogaster, assembly GCF_000317375.1. Taxonomy (NCBI): domain Eukaryota; kingdom Metazoa; phylum Chordata; class Mammalia; order Rodentia; family Cricetidae; genus Microtus; species Microtus ochrogaster. The sequence continues at coordinate 49,207,987 of NC_022022.1, read as the reverse complement.
ATCTGTAAATAGTTTGTAATTCTAATTTGTACAATATCTACAAACTAGATAGTGGAACCACAAGCGTAAAATGCATATATCACCCTTGCTTAATCTTTATGCTTCAATCATTAATTTTAAAAACTTTATTAAGAGCTTTGCTGTGGTTTCAAAAATGTATTAAGAGCCGGGTGATGGTGGCGCACGCCTCTAATCCCAGCACTCGGGAGGCAGAGGCAGGTGGATCTCTATGAGTTCGAGACCAGCCTGGTCTACAGAGCTAGTGCCAGAACAGGCTCCAAAGCCACAGAGAAACCCTGTCTCGAAAAACCAAAAAAAAAAAAAAATGTATTAAGAGCAACTTATTAGCAGACAGACATGGGTAAGTGTGATGTCATTCATTTCAAAAATATACATAAAAATGTACAGCATAAATGTCAGCAATGGATAAGTGGTTGGGATTGGCTGCTCTGCAATGCTAGCTTTAGGCAAACATACCATGACTAAAGATATATTAGGAAAGCACTGGTGATTGTGGACTTACTAGAATTTGTCTTGCCCTGCTGGACATCAGTAACATGTGAATGACAATATTCTCCCCTTAAAGGCTCTCCTTACAGGGCTGAGTGCCTGCGTTGTCTATACTTTCTAAGGCTTAAAGCCAAACATTCCACAACTGGCAAGCGTAGAGACTGCGGGAGCTTATTAAAGAATCATGCCAACAGCAAACATGGACAGTCCTTTCTGATTAGATTTTATTGCTACAGTGATGCAAAATTCGATATTGTTTTTTTTCAACCCATTCTGGCATCATTTTCTCATCACCGACAATAGCTTGGCTTTATTCTATCAGTCATTAAAGACTGTCGACTCTGACTTTTGATTGTGTTTTAAGCACACAAAAAAATTTATTGGTCTATTTATGAGTTTAGTGCTTTAAAATTATCAAATGCTTTATAATTACCTGTGAAAATGTAAATGTAATAGAAAACATTTTTACTCTTACGTTTTATAGTTTGAATTATATAGAAATTGCATTTTCAGAGTTTTATGGTAATATTAGATGTAAATTATTTTGGAGGGTTTTACATTCACTTGATATAGGTATGAATAATTTGCATTGGTATGGATTTTAAGGTCAATTTTGTTATATGTATATGTATTTCTGATCTTGATTAAGGTATTGTGATTGTGTAGTTCATTTTTAAAATGTAATGTATAACTAGGAAATATAGGTTGTTAATGGGTAATCATTGATAATAA
>NC_022022.1:49192225-49205754 GCF_000317375.1 Microtus ochrogaster | reverse complement strand
CATAACTAAGCTAGCCATGTGGGCGGCCGGGCGCTGGAGACGCAACCCCCGCCGCTCTTAATTCAACATTCACTTTTAATTACTTTTGTTTACTTAAAAAATTCAGTTACTTTGCAATTCAAATTTTTTAGAAAAACAATGAATAATAATTTAAATGTGACTTATATTTAGGGAAATTTATAGCCTTAAGAGCATAAACATGTGTGCAAAACTATATTTATGATATTGTTGGAATTGTTCAAGTACAAAGTGGGCTGTTAGACATGATGCCCTCAGATCACTTCCCACCATGGTATTCTCTACTAATCCTATTGAATAATATCTTATTTTACATATTTTTCTAAATTGTTTACTGAAACGTGTTTCTGAACCTTACTTGGAATATCAGTAATTCAACATTGGTCACAGTGATGCTAAGATTTAGCAAAGCATGATATAACACATACTAAGAGTTAAATCAGAGAGCAACTCTGGGAACTTAACAATTGTGAAGCATAGAGATTGTGGTCCTGTGTCTGATCCACTCTCTGACCATACACATACTGCAGTGTGGATTACCACTCCAAACAAACAAAAATCTTATTTTCTGCAATGGTTCAGGGTTCCTTTCCTCTACAAGTAAAGATAATTATAATCAAAGAAATTAACTTATCGTCTTTTCTTCATGTCAATATCTGCCTTATTTATTTCCACTGATTTTAAATGGTATTTGTAAATGCCAGGTATATTTTGTGATGGCATTATTTTTTCAGTTGTAGTTATTTTCTAGTTTTGTAAAATGAAAGAAATCAAATGTCCAACATATTTACCTTCTTAGTAAATTTCCAGCATATGATCTATTACTATTACCCCAAGGACAATCCTGGGTTGAAGATCTTTAGAGAATTCCATCATGTTCATCCTAACTTTGAGCCCATTGAAAAGCAGCTCAAAATTTCCTCTTCTCCCCCGGGGTCTTCATTTCATATCTGCTTCTCTACTTGTTTCTTTAACGTTTATTTCTCTTTAGATCTTACAAGAAGCTTCACAAGCTTCAGTCTCTTGATACTTTTACACCAATCACATTTTTGCCATAATTAAGAAAATCGAATGACCTTGTGCTTTAGAGCGTTTATAATATTAACATATAAAGGACCACAGTATCATCTCCTCCGGTCTGAACTTCATCTCCTGCTACCATCGGCATTTGAAGGGTTTGTCATGGTATGTTTCTCTTGAGGGCAGTTATGGTGACCAAAGCCAAGGAAAATGACAATCAAAATTGTTGGTAGTGTATGAGAATCCCTTGGCAAGGTCAACTGGGAGATGTGAACCTATAGACAATGAGAAAAGGAAATCACTAACATAGAGATTGAATGTAGACTATGTATAAGGTAGAAGCAGAGAGTTTGAAACAGGAATTGAAAATATTTTACGGTACAATTATCAATTTTTTTTTGAAGTTTTTCAAGTAAGCTAAAAGTAAAAATTTAATTTTAGTTGATAAACTACCCAAATTGGTATTCAGTAGTTTTCTCTGTGCTTGCTGATAGGGCAGCTTCTTAGTGTTCTATTGCAATGAAGTGACATCATAACCAAGGCAACTCCTATCTAAGAAAGAAATTAACTGAGGTTTTCTCAGTTTCAGAGATTTAATCCATTATCATTGTGGCCGGTATTATGAGCAGGCAGGCACTGGAACAGGAGCTAAGAACTACATTCTGATTTATAGGCAGAGGGAAGAAGGGGGAGAGAGGGAGGGAGGGAGAGAGAGAGAGAGAGAGAGAAAAACAGAGAGACTGGGCCTTGTATGGGGTTTTGAAACCCCACCTCCACCGAAATACTTCCTTAAGATCACATTTTATAATCCTTATAGTGTTATTCCATGATGACTAAGCATTCAAATATACGAGTCAGAGGGGGCCATTCTTAATCAAACCTGCAAAGTCCCTCATGGTAGAGGTTTAACCCTGTCTTCCTTGCTATAGTGAACTGAAATTGCTTGGAAACCATTGGCCCAAATGAACCCTCTCACCTCTTAATTGGTTTCTATCAGTGTTTGGTCAGAGTAATGAATAAATAAATACAGCTGCCGATGAAGTAACCCTGCCAATCTGAACTGAGGAAAAACAAATGAGATACCACACTTTCAAGAATTCTGGGCACATACCTGTAACACTAGAAAACAACAGAGAGCAACAGGAGTAAACCACTACATTTAGAATTTAGAAAAAAAAAAAAAAAAAAACCCTGGATCCCTGGTTGATCCCTGGAAGAATCCGATCTAGTAGTTGACACAACCTACTATCTCTCAAAGACTAGAGAATGAAACTAATATCTGCAATCACTACCCAAATTAGGTGGAATCAAGATGAAAACGCTGCACTGAGAAAAGCTACCAAGTCATGTGGCTAAACATAGATCAGAAATACGGGTTGACTTAAGTTGTAAGAGCTAGTTAATAATAAGTCTGAGTGGCACACACCTTTAATCCCAACACTCAGAAGATAAAGGCAGGTGGATCTCTGCCAGTTCAATACCAGCCTGGTCTACAAGAGCTAGTTCCAGGACAGGTACCAAAGTTACAATGAAACCTCGTCCCAAAAAACAGGGGGAAAAAAAGCCTAAGCTAATAAGACTTAATATGGGCTTCAGTATGTTTCTTTGGGACTGAACAGCTGCAGCATCATGCAGGAAAGAAACTTCAGTCTACAAATAGTCTACAAACACTTGTCAAGGATTTCCACATAAAGCGTGAGAAAGCTTTAAAAAAAATGATTCTAGACAGGCAGAGTCAAGCACAGCTTCTTTGTAGCAATATTGTTTTGGGTGGGCCCTATTTGCTGATGGCAAGCACAGGTACAGCTCCTTTAACAGAGGCTGCCTGACTCAGCCTTAGCAACAAAACCGTGCTGCTCTTTTAAGAGGCACAATCACCATTTAAATGTTTTTTTATGAGCAGCCAGAGGCATGCTTCTTGGTGGTGGTATGAACCTAAACCTCCACAGAATTGTGGTTAAAAAAAATCTGGATCCCAGCAGCACCTCAGCCATGAAACTAATCTCTCAGGAAGCGAAAGAGTGGGACCCATCCAGCTGCCAAAGCTACGACTTTAATCTTAGACATATCATGTAGCAAATTAAAGACTTATGTGGTCAGAAAAATGAAGATATACAGTAAAGACAGAATCAGATAAAAAACAAATCTTAGCAGTTTACAGTAAAAATTTAATTTTTTTTGTTTTTTTAATTTCATTTTTATTACTTTATAAATAATACCAATCAAAATTTCCATTTCCCCCCTTCTCCCACTACTTCCTACCCCCTTAAAGTCCTAAGAGAGGGCAAGGTACCCTGCCTGTGGGAAGTCCAAGCCCTCCCTGCTACAGCCAGGCTTAGGAAGCTATGCTTCCAAAGAGAATAGGATCCCAAAAAGCCAGTACATGCAGTTGAGACAAATCCCAGTGCCATTATCATTGGCCCCTCAGTCTGCTGCAATTGTCAGCCACATTCAGAGGGTCCGGTTTGATCCCATGCTCGTTCAGTTCCAGTCCAGCTGGAGTTGGTGAGCTCCCATTACCTCAGGCACACTGTCTCAGTGGGTGGACCAACTCCTCATGGTCCTGACTTTTTTGTTCATATTCTCCCTCCTTCTGCTCTTCAACTGGACCTTGGGAACTCAGTCCAATGTTCCGATGTGGGTCTCTGTCTCTATCTCCATCTGTCACTGGACGAAGGTTCTATGTTGATATTCAAGATAGTCATCAGTCTAACTATGGGACAAGGCCAGTTCACACACCCTCTCCTCCACTGCCCAGGGTCCTAGCTGGGGTCATCCCCGTCGACTCCTGGGAACCCCTCCAGAGCCAAGCCTCTTGCCAACCCCAAAATAGCTCCCTCAATTAAGATATCTTCTTGCCTGCTCCCTATCCGTCTGTCCTCCTTCTCAACCATCCCACTCCCCCCCAGCTCTCCCTGACCCTCCCCTTCTCCCTCTTCCCTTCCCTCCCTCTTTTCCCTTCCCCCTAACCCATGCTCCTAGCTCTACCTACCTCAGAAAATTGGAAAAATTTAAAAAGTTTACACTTAAAAATATGTGTAGGCTTGGGAGAGAAAAGACAAAGGATAGGGAAAGTATTTTAAACAAAGAAATAGAGTAGTCGGGGGTGTGGCACACACCTTTAATCCCAGCATTTGGGAGGCAGAGGCAGGCGGATCTTTGTGAGTTCAAGAGCAGCCTAGTCTATTGAGTGAGTTCCAGGACAGTCAGTGATACACAGAGAAGCCCTCTTGCAAGAAACCAGAAAATAAAAATAGGAATAAAAGTAGATTAAATAAAATAAAAAGCCACATAAAGATGGAAAATATACAGAGAAACTTAAACTTGATTCTGTATGTTATTGTGTTGTCTTTGAATTGTTTGACTGTTGAGGAAGGAGTAATAGCTGCTAAAAGACATTTGATTATAAATGCTGATGGATTCATCTAATCTATATATTTTGAAAATGCCTTGACTTCAAATTTTAATTCAAAAGCTATATTACTTTGGAGCAAAGGTTTTGTTTTTGTTTTCACAAGAACTGAAAGGCTGTGAATTCAATCCAGGTTAAGAAAAATAAGACCCTATTAGAAATCTCTGATGGGAATAGCTACCCCAGGTGATTCAGTGTTTCAGAGAACATCTGCTGTAGTTTCTTCTTACTTCTCTATCCAGAACAGATTCAAGACTGCTGGTTGAGATGATCCAGCCTGTTTAGCTTTCTTCCCCATGACCATTGTCCATAATAACTTGTAACTAACACACTAATCAAAGGCAAACATAGTTTTCTAGGCTATTTTCTGCTGATTGCAGGCACTGGTAATCTTATGGGCACTCAAAGAAAATTTAAGATTATGTTCAAGTCCTGACTGTAGTATTCTGAGGCTTTAATTCCAGTACTCAAGAGGCAGGCAGATCTCTGTGAGTTCAAAGCCAGCCTGGTCTACAAGAGCTAGTTCCATACAGGCTCTAAAAGCTACAGAGAAACCCTGTCTCGAAAAACAAAAGGAAATAAACAAACAAACAAAGCTAAACAAAGAAGATTAGATTCAGGGTTTGAAAAGAAAAATAGGATGGGGGAACTGCTTTGGGATAATGCATTGGTTTAATAAAACTCTGATTGGCCAATCTAGGCAGGAAGTATAGGCGGGACAACTATACTAAGAGAATTCTGGGGAGAGGAAAGGCAAAGACACAGTCACCAGCCAGATGCAGAGGAAGCAAGATAAGAGTGCCTCCCGGATAAAAGGTACTAAGACACGTGGCTAGACATGAATGAGAAATATAGGTTAATTTAAGTTGTAAGAACTAGTTAATAATGAGCATAAGCTAAAAGGCCTACCAGTTTTTAATTAATGTAGGCCTCTGTGTGTTTTTTGGGACTGAATGGCTGAAGGACCAGGTAGAACAAAACCTTCTGTTTACCATAATATCCAAGTAATTTATAATGATTTAAGAACTACTCGTAAGTAGACTTTTGTGTTTCAAAATCACAGATAACAATTAATTCACTAAATCTTTCATGCCCCATTAAAAATATATAGATATCTTTCCTGTTCTATTAACTCAATCATTTATTTATATACCTTTTGATATACTGATGGAGAATGTTTTGTTGATTTAATTTTCAAACAAATTTGGTATACAATTCTCCAAGATATTATAGTTGAAAAGGAAATGCTAAGTTGCAGCATCATGGCAAGAAGATGCTGTATCCTATTTATCTCTGAACCCTTATTGTCTATAGTGAAGGAGGATCAACATTTGATAAGTAGTGTATTAGTTTTCTATTGCTGTTGTAAAAAAATTGCACTAAGGGCTTAGTGACTGACAAAAACAAACACTCATTGTGTATTTCAAGAAGTCAAAAGCAAAGGTAGAGTTGCTGGCTGAGAGCCAGAGTGTCAGCCAAGTTATTTACTTCCACAGGCTCCCACAGGAGAACCCATTTATTTACCTTTTCAGTGTCTAGAGGCTATTTGTGTTCCTGGGCTCACTGCCACATTCTTCATCGCTCTGATCTCTTCTTTCTATCATGTCATCTGCCATTAACTGATTCTTCTCTCTTGCTCCCCTAAGAGCTCTTGTTATTACATTAGGCACACACAAATTACATAGGATAAACCCTCCACTTCAAAATTCTCAATCAGTCCAACAAATTCTATTTTGCAGAGTAGAGTAACATAATCTCAAGGACTTATAGTCTAGGTTTTAGTACATGAATGCCATTAGGGAAACCATGAGTTGATCCATTACAAATAGAGAGAGATATAAAGGAATAGTTGATCTGATTCAAATAGGAGATAAAAAGGAATACAAGAGAAAACTAATACTGTGTGAGGGAGTTTCTGTTATCAGTTCATCCATGGAACAGGTCTTTGCTGCTGCCCACTATGGGCTCTTGTCCCACTGAGTCTTTGCTGTGCTCTATAAACTCACAATTAGACATGACAATTAGAGCATGAGTGACCAAACGGGCTGTCTGTGCGCAGTATTGGATTTCTGGGAGTATGCAAGGTGGCTGAACCCAGTTTGTGTTTACTGCCCCAGGACTATCTGGACAATTTGCATCACTGCTTAACAATTAATATTTTGGAAATTAAAATATTATCTTTTAATTTATTTTCTTTTGCCTTTTCTCTCTTTATGTTCTTCTCTACTCTTTGTTTTATTTATTTTTTTATTTTAGTAATAATATCATTGCTTTTATCACTATCATTAGCTTATGAGTTAAAAATTTTCATGATTTTTGCTTCTTTGTTTTTAATAGGCTGCCTTTTAGATTGCTGTGAGTTTCTCAATTGCTTATTATATTTATAGAACTTTATATACTTTTACAGTATACAAGACACTAAACCCTTGTATTTTTTTTCTCCAACAAGATAATTTGCTACAAGCTAAGTTTTTCATCCTACTTGATAATATGTCCACATTTGGCCCAAAGAAGCATACTTTTTCTCGTCAATTGTTATGTTTACTTAAGTAGATGCATTGACAGCATCAAGGCAAAGGAAGACGAGAATTGCAGTTTGAGGTACTTAGGGGTAAGTGTCTGAAAGGAAGGCAGATTATGCTGACTCTAAATGGAAAGGACAATGAAAAGATAGGTTGAGCACCCTGGTTTACATGCTGTCATTGGACCTTGTAGGACAAGAACCTAGATTAGTCCCATGGGATTGCTTTGGAAGACTAACAATGACTGGTGTCTTGGAATATAATGACATATTGTGATCTACAGGCTTGTTAAAGCATAACATTTCAGAAACCCCGCCTGTCAGTGAACTACAGGAGTGTATTCAGAGTACAACAAGGCTCAGGCAAATGCTCAGGCAGTGAGTGGTGGCTGTCCAGCTGGGAGCGGGAGCGAGTGTGATAGAGAAAATGAACAAAGAGAAAATAGGGAGTAGGGATGGGGCACGGAAGAGAGGAGGGGGATATTGGTGAAAATTATGTAAGTACAATGTGTCTGTATAACATTCTCAAACTAATTTTTAAATTGTGAAAAGGAAAAACTAGAGAAAGCTATTTTTACAAGGAAATGATTTAATCTATTTTTAATCAATAGGATTTATTGTGATGATAAAAATATCTTAATAGGTTTTTCTTTAACTCATCACATCATGGATAATTCAAGAATATGTGTACTAGGTTTACAAGTTAGATAAAATAGTAGTTAATAATTGGTAATGTGCTCAAGATAATGTTAAAATCTGAAATAAGCAAGAAGAAAAATTTACTGAGAAGTATCCTCAATTTAAAAGCAAAGCATTTCTTTGTCCTTTTGACAGACAGGGTCTTATAAAACCCTTTGTTTCTTAACAGTAGAAGAAAGTACTGTTTACCAGAGACAAGGCATTCTTCTAGTTAAGCTTCATCAATGTAAATGTACTATACAAACCCACTTTAATTCTTGAGATTAAGTTTAATTTACAACTGTTTTACAGTTAAAAATCCATTTTTAATGAGAAACAGAAATCAAACTATTGGTTTAAATTTGAAACAAATTTGAACCATCATAAAAACTGGCAGAAACCTGGTGAAAGGGAAACTCCCAGGAACCCACATGGATGACCCCAGCTAAGACTCCAACCTATAGTGGAGAGGGTGTCTGAACTGGCCTTCCCCTGTAATCAGATTGGTGACTATCCTAATTGTCACCATAGAACCTCCACCCAGTAACTGATAGAAACAAATGCAGAGATTCACATCCAAGCACTGGTCCAAGATCCTGACATCTAGTGGATGAGATGGAAGAAGGATTGTATGAACAAAGGAGGTGTTTGTGTGCGGGGGTCAAAATCATTATGGAGAAACCCACAGAGATATGTGACCTGAGTTGTGGGAGCTCACAAACTCTAGACTGAAAGCTAGGGAGCTTGCATGGGTCTGACCTAGGCCCTCTGCTTGTGGGTGACAATTGTGTACCTTGGTGTGTTTGTGGGTCCCCTAGCAGTGGGACAAGAATCTGTCCCTGGAGCATGAGCTGGCTTTTTGCAACCCACTCTGTATGCTGGGAGGCTTTGCTCAGCCTTAATGCAGGTAGGAGGAGCTTGGTATACTAGGCTTTGTTGACTCCCCATGGGAATCCTTACTCTTACTGAGGAGTGGATGAGTGGAGAAAGGAAGTGGGGGGGGAGGAAAGGGAAGCTGTAGTTGATAGATAAAATAATTTAAAAATTTAAAATAAAAAACAAATGATCAAAAATCATCAAAACTATAAAATAATTTCTAATTTTGAAACCTTAGCGAGGTCTTGATGAGGCAGTATTGTATGATAGTGGACTATTTAGTATTTACTATAGAATGTTACTAAGCATTGCTACATATTTTAACTAAAGGTCATCATATGAAACTCTCCATCACAAAATGGTAGCATATGACGGGGTGAATATAACCTGGCCTATTGTACAAGTTGTTTCTGTTAATTCAATTAACACATATTCTTAACCAAGTGTTCACTCTATTCTAGATACTCGTTCTAACAAGCAGAGTTATATCATAGATATTATTCTTTTGATTGTGAAGGTTTGTGCTATAGAACTGTGATACGTGTGGTTCTGACCCAGCTTATTTATTGTAGTGGTTATTATTTTCTCACTACTGTCAGAGACTACTTGGTAGAAACTAGATTAGATGGGAGAATTTACATGGCTTATGGTTTAGATGACAAAGAAACTTTTCATAATAGAATAGGCACTGTGTTGGGACAGTCACAGCTGTGCACCAGAAGTGTTAGATGAATTGCTGAGAACTGGAAAGAAAGGAAATCATAGAGTTCAGCTGGAGCTACAGCCAAGCTATGGTCCTTACCACCTGCCCAGAGAACAACTTCCTCCAGGAGGAAACTGCTCCCAGAGCTTTCACAACTTCTCTTTAGTTAGTGTTCTCTTACTGTGGATAGATGTCATGACCTAGACAGCTTAAGAAAGAAAACCCCCAATTCAGGCTAGCTTGCAGCTTTTGAGGATGAGTAATGATCATGGTGGGGAGCAAGGTGGTGGGACAGCATGGTGCTGGAGCAGTAGCGTGTTGTTCTACAAATAGGAGGCAGAGATAGACAGACAGACAGACAGACAGACAGAGAAACAGAGAGACAGAGAAACAGAGAGACAAAGAAAAAGAGAAGAGACAGGGCCTAGCATATGCTTTTTATATTCATCATCAAATATATACATTTATATAACATGAATGTATAGTTTATGGGATTATTTTAATTAAAAACACTACAGTTTGCCAAACAGCACCACCAGTTGGTGATGGAATGTTCAAATATGATTCTATCAGGAATATCCAACCCAAAAACCTTAACATTGATAGAAACCACCACGTTAAGAATTTGAAGCCTAGTATAGGAGGCATACATGTAACGTTCTGAGTGATAGAATTGGAGTGTATGGAATGTAACTTTTAGTGTGTCCCACAATAATGTACCAAAGTCCTATCAGGAGGTGACATTTTTCTTACATATGTGAGAATGAGTAAAGGTTAAACTATTGGAGACCACATGGTGATCTCATCATATTGTGCTTAGCAAAGATCACTTGGATAAAATGTTACAAAACATCCTGGGTCACAGACCATGGGTTGTGTTAAAATAAAAAAATCAAGGACTCTCTGAAACCTGAAAATATTTGAAAGTTTCTCATTTGTTTTGCATATAAACAATATAAGGCTTTGACATAAATACTAAATAATTTGTTTCAGTTCCTTTGGTTAAGAACATGATAATCAGATTCATTTTCAAGAAGCATTTCCCTTTTTAAAAAATCCTTTAGAGACATGGTGCTTAAGTTGAAAGTGCTTCTTGTGTTTGCAAAAGACTTTAGTTCCCTGAACTCATGTGAGGTTGCTCATAACTCCCTGTAACTCCAGCTCTAGGAGATCTGACACTTAATTCTGGCCTCCTTGAGCACTGTTATGACCATAACCAGTACACACACAAACATACATGAATGCATATTTTTTAAGTTAAATCTTTTAGAAAAGAAAAAAAAAGTTCTTGACTGAGAACTCTAAGTCAAAGTGTCTTTCAGGGAAAGGGCTCTTTGCTGTTCTGTAATTTCTGACATTCATTTTGCAAGCACCATAAATTATTACAGTGGTGAAACGGCCTAAGAAACATAGCATTCTGTCGTCATTGAAGCTTTGTATTTTAAATTCAATCATAAATTAGGTACTCAGGAGGCATTGCTTTAAGTGTTCACATGAATCTCCTCGATGTTCTTACATTTCCTTTGGTAGATGTGAAGCATAGCAGGACATAGTGGTGTACATCTGTAATCTCAGCACTTGGGAGGCAGAGCCAAGAGGATCTCTGTGATTTCAGGTTCAGCCTGGTGAGATGCTGCACCATATAAATAAGTAAACATATACATAGATATACCTAAAGAAACAGTGAATAAATTAGGGGTAGAAGTAGGCTATTAAATATTTTCGTGGAATTTAGACATTTCAATTTTCACTCACATCCACATTTGTAACTGACCCGAGTTATGCATAAAATGTTCTGCGTATTTATCATGCCTTCTTTCTATTTAATAAATAGGAGTTCCACCAGGTCCAAGCTCAGAAACAAATCATTGTGATTGTCTTTTAAGTCTCAGTCCCTTTGTCTTTGTGAATAACACTCTACAGTAATAACCTCATCATCTCAACTCCTTTGGTATTTATTGTAAGGACATTAATTCTGATGGGCTCATTTAGCATTAATGTGGATGTCATGAGCACTTCACCAGGAACGGGATTTCTCCTGGAATTCATCATTAATTAGCCAGGTCATTCCTTCAAAGCATTAGCCTTAGAACAGCCACACTTCAACACACGGCTTTCAACAAAGCACATCAAGGCTCTTTCTGTCAGGAGGGCCACTTCCACGTGCTTGAGTCTATTGAGAGAAAGTTATGGGAGCGAGCAGGATACAATAGACAAGGTGTGGTAATTACCAGACAGCTGATTAATGGAAAGCTAAGGTTTTAATTGAGCTTCTGTGGTCCCTACAATAGCGTGAATTGAATAAGGAACTTGATTGCACTTTAAATTTCTGTGGCGTATAAAAAAGCAATAGCGTTAAATAAAAGACTCAAATAAGTGCTTCAGCTTTCATAGAAAGCGTTAAAAAAATAAAAGCCACCACACTTTAAAACTGTAGTAATTGGTGCCTTAATGAGGGACTATCTGGGCTAGAAACACTTGTATATTCTTAAGTGAAAGCATTTTTAATGATAAAAAGCATATTTTTGGATCTTGTAGTGTTTATCTGAAAAAAATATAAATTCTGAAAGTAACTGTGATTTTATTGCATTATTCTCTATTATGGAGCTAAGGCAGCTATTTCTTCTGGATACACTACTATCAAGGTCAACCTATTTTTCATTAAAATAGCAAGAAAGTTGAAGTGTCTTAACGACATCATTGTGTTTTCTATGATATCCTGCATCTTCCCCCAAACCATTTGATTAAATGGAAAAGCATTTAAGATGAGTGTAAATGGTAAGAGGTGTTGAGTTCACTCTTACGGGGTGGCTTCTTGCTAACAAATCCTCTCTACATTCTGACATTGCAGAAATTCCTTTTGCTTTGTAACTTAACTTAGAGAGAATAAAAGGAAGATATACTGAGAGAGACAGGGACAGGGACAAAGAAATAGAAACATGCAGAGAGAAACAAACAGTCCTCACCATGACATTCATGTTGCTTCCATATTTTAGATATTGTGGCTCATTCTGCAAAAACAATGCTATTACCAATGTTTCGCTGAGACTTTCACTGCTTTGTTTGTTTGCTGTGAGGTGGGGAGAAACACTGAAAACTAGGTTTGTGAGGTTCACATTTGGGAAGACTCTGGATTTTGTTTCCCAGGCAATTCCAAGGTCAACCTGAGAGATACAAAGCTCCCTTAATTCTTACCCAAACATTTCCCAAAGATTTCTGCTCCTAGTTTGTGCCATTTAATACTAGCCACTGTCAGAAGTACGTGATGACATAACACTGTTGCATGGTTGGTTAGTTTTTATTCTGACTAGTGGTATTAAGTAGCTTTCAAAATTTTTATTTTTTATCTTGCCATTCTTTTCTTTCTTGAAATTTTCTCTTCTTACTCAAATACATTATTCTAGCACTACTAAAATATCAAAGTTTTTGCTATTATTTTATGTACCAAATCAACCGAACTGAGTCAACACTCGATCCTGGGTCTGAAGAATGGGCTCAGCAGTGAAGCTGCCTTTTTACATACATACTGTCCATCGGTTTATCTTGTCTGAAGGGATGTCTACGTGATTGTGATACCTAGTTTTTAATCATATTACATGTTTTGTGCTGTTGTGATATATATTTGTCCCTAGTGATTTTTATTTGTTTGTTTTATAACAGCAAGGAATCTTAGTTGAGTGTCATTTTCTTTTTTACTTTGGGCATCACATCCAAGAAATTGCTGTCAAGATCTATTTCATTATTATCAGTGTGTGTGTGGAGGGGTAAGAATATGTGAAAATTTGTGGAGCAGTAGTTACTCACATTTCCAGGATACTTGGTTAGCTACTATGAGTGCTGAGATCTCAACCCTCATCCTCGAAAGCAAGGGCTCTTAACTACTCAGCCACCTCTCCAGGGTCTAGGTGCGGTGGTTCAAATGAGCATGGCTCCCACAGGCTAATACATTTGAATGTTTGGTCACTAGGGAGAGGCACTAACTGAGAGGGATTAGGAGGTGTGGCTTATTAGAGGAAGTGTGTCATGGGGGGGGGGGTGGACTTCAGGGTTTCAAAAGTCCAAGTCAGGTCCAGAGACTTCTCTTTTCCTGCTGCCTGAGGATCATGATGCAGAACTCTCAGGTGCTTTCCCAGCACCATGACTGCATGCATGCTGCCAGAATTCTCATTATGGTGGCAATGGACTAAACTGTGAAACAGAAAATGCTTTATATTACAAGATATGGTATCTCATCACTCCAACAGAACACTGACACTCTAGAATTTCTTTTTTTTTTTTTTTTTTTTTTTTTTTTTTTTTTT
>NC_022022.1:49151779-49192125 GCF_000317375.1 Microtus ochrogaster | reverse complement strand
AGCTCTGTAGACCAGGCTGGTCTCGAACTCACAGAGATCCGCCTGCCTCTGCCTCCCGAGTGCTGGGATTAAAGGCGTGCGCCACCACCGCTCGGTTAGAATTTCTTATATTTTATGGAAGTCTATAACTCACTTTGGGTTGGCTTTACTTTTTAATATTTAATAAAAATTAGATTCTAACATATTGATTCAAATCAATTAAAATACAAAATATTTTATAGGAACTTCATTGACACCACCTGTCAATCTGGACAGGAATCACTTCTTGTGTTACTGAAGGGACTGAGGGTGCCTTCAAGTCAGAAAAAACATCAGACCCTGGATTTTAATGACAACTCAAAAATTTTGAGAGAGATAAGATTAACATCTCCTTAAAATGATGGGAATTGATTGTTTGCATAGATCCCGATGACCTGGCTGATCCCTGTAGAAGGTCTTCTGGCCCAGCCCCATGCCTTTCTTGACTCTTAGGAAGGATAAGGAAGGCTTGAGTCTGGGACATGGCTGATCTTGTGAACTTAAACTCCAAACTGATTTACTCATATGATTTCCAAAGGTTGGTACCTATCTTCAATGTGGTTATACCTTCTTGATTACACGATGAAAACATCTATTGTAATTGTGGGGTGATGGCCAAAAGACCTCAGCAGCTCAGCAAGGACTCTGAAAGAGTATCTAAGTAGTACAAGGAAGCAGGTGGTGTTGTGTTTCCTCTGGCTGTGGGCAGCCCCAGCTCCTGTACTCTATGCCCTACTGGAGTCAACAGTAAGACAGTAGATACACACTGGAGAAAGCAAACGAGTAGGACCAGCATGAAGCTCAGTGAGCTGGCAGTGGAATGCCACTGAGCATATTCAGTCAGGAACTGTGAAATCTGGAATGTACTATTGTGAAATTCTAGAATAGTGTTTTCTAGGGAATGGGATACACTAGGTGATACTTTTTTCTCTCTTTGTTATGAGTGTTAAGATAACTATATAGTTCACTCTTTGCACTAGAATATTCACTTCATCAACACCATTTGATAAAGAGGTCAGTTTTGTGCTAGTTTGGATTCCTGTCACATCTGAAGGGGTGATTTCTTATATCAGGCTTGATTCAATTCTGTACTCTGCTTTGATGATCTACAGTCTGACTTTATAACAGTACCACAGTGTGCTGATGGCTGCTGCTTTGTGCTAAGTTTTTAAGTCACAGAGTAGGAGACATTCACCTCTGTTCTTTTTCAAGATTATTTGAATTATTTATGAAGTTTTGTGACTTCATGGGAGTTTTAGGATTTTTCCCCTTACTTTTGAAGAAATTTCATAAACATAGGATACATTTTCACTGCTTAACATCTTCCTCCCATCATTAAAAT
This sequence comes from Microtus ochrogaster, assembly GCF_000317375.1. NCBI lineage: Eukaryota > Metazoa > Chordata > Mammalia > Rodentia > Cricetidae > Microtus > Microtus ochrogaster. The sequence goes on along the minus strand of NC_022022.1, from coordinate 49,190,765 downwards.
ATGTCTATGTGCTTTTTACTATTATGTTTTTATTACTTTAAACTATTCTTAAATTTAAATATATTTTGATCAGATTCTTCCTTCTCTCAAGTCCCCCTCCCTTCCCATGAAACTTTAAGTTCTTTCTCAAAAGAACAAACAAGTCACATATACCAGCTGGTTGAGGGAAAATGAGTTTTCTCCAATAGAGTGACACTGGGTATATCAACCATTCCATGAAAGGCCTTGTGTTCAATAATAGTTCAGGAACATATAATTGTTATGTTAATAGTATAGAGCCTTCTTGATTCTCCTATTTGTGAGCATTTCAAGTTGCTCTTTTATATGTTGTTGGCAATAGAACTATTTCCTTGATTTTTTTCAGGCAATTTATTTTTAGTGTGTAGAAACACAACTGAATTTTATAGGCTGATTTTATGTCCTGAACCTTTATTGAATTCATTAATTAGCCATGTCGTGTATGTGTTTGGGTTTTGGTGAGTCACTGATGGATTTTGTGCTGTGTAGACAGCCTGGCCCCCTGAGAGGCAGAGTTGGAAGCTTGATACCAGTGAGATGGTGGTGAATAGATGGGGCCTTAGAGTGGCATCCTTGTGACAGTAGTGACATGGCATGCCCACCTCAAGGAAGGGCCTAGGTATGCAGGCGGGTGGCTGTTCTGGCAAACTTCAGTGCAGCTGATTTCTGCACTGTACTTACCCTAACTGTAGCCACTTCATAACTGAATTTGAGATTCTTTTTGTTGCGTTTTTTTTTCCTTTTAATTGATTTTATTGGGCAATATATCTTTCTTTGCTCCCTTCCCTCTCCTTCTTGCTCTCGCTTCTACCCTCCCCCATGATCCATATGCTCCCAATTTACTCAGGATATTTTGATTTTTCTACTTTCTTTGTAGACTAGATCTGTGTGTCTCTCTCTTCGGGTCCTCTTTGTTGTCTAGGTTCTCTGGGATTGTGAATTGTAGGTTGGTTTTACTTTGCTTTTTGTCTAAAACCCACTTATTAGTAAAGACACATATTTGTCTTTCTAGGTCTGGGTTACCTCACTCAGTATGATGTTTTCTAGATCTATCCATTTGCCTGCAAATTTCAAGACGTCATTATTTTTTTACACTGTGTAGTACTCCATTGTATAAATGTAGCACATCTTCTTTGTTCGTTCTTCAGTCAAGGGGCATACACATAAACAAAAATCCCTTAACTACTTAAATTTTTAAAATACTTCCAAGTAATTACTGATTTAACAAGTAAGTCAAAACTGTAAATATGGTCTAATTGGACCATAATAATTCCAGAAAACCCATACATCTTAATGGGCCTCTAACATGCATTGTTGAGAGTTAAAGTCATAAATTATTAGTGTAAACCTTGCCACATTATGCCTTCCAGTTTCTATGAACTTCACCTGGATTTTCATTTTCTTTCTGGCGAATCTGCCTAGCCTCTTCACATTTGGAACTGTTTATGGAGCCAGGGTGTTAATGGGATTACTTTATTAAACAGTATGGTGCTACTTTTGTAGAGGATTATGCTGGATCACCATTCATCACCTACTCAGAATTCCTGTGAGCTGAAAATACATTGATGAATTTCATTTTATGAGGGATGAGATCATGATAAAACACAACCTGCGTAATTTTCATGTAAAATGGCACAGATTTATACACATGATTCTCTATATGACAAATTGCTTACTCTTTGCTAAGGTTCTTCAAAGAAAGCCTCTAATTCCGGTTTTCCTTACTTCTTAAGGCAACAACTCTTCATAGCACACCTGGGGAAAACAAGAAAAGGTAAGACAGACAAGTTCATTACTGATCTGTGTTCACCTATCCTTTCCAACCCATTCACTTTCTGTTACCCTGCTGCCTAAAAACTGGGCTAATGAGATGGATCACTGGGTATGGGCACCTGCTAAGAAGCTTTATACTTGAGTTCTATGATAAAAAGAAGAATCATGTAACGCATGATTGCTCTTACAAACACTTGTGTGTGTGTGTGTGTGTGTGTGTGTGCGTTCTTACAAACACGTGTGTGTGTGCATTCTTACAAATACTTGTGTGTGTGTGTGTGTGTGTGCGTGTAATTAATTTTTAAAAGAAAAACAGTGCCCTTCCCAAGCTCAGATTTGGATCAAGGGGAAGGATGGTATTGAGGACCACAATGAAAATTCATGTGCTAATTCTCTTTTTAAAAATAGTTTTTGAGAATTTTATAATAAATATAATATTTAGAGCATTTCCATTCTTTCTTCCAACTCTTCCTATATCCTATCCTTAGCTAAGAGTCATGGCTTCTTCTCTAATTATTACTGGTGTTGGGTCAGGAGGGGACCTTGTGAAGTTTCTCCCATCCAAGTAGGCAGGTCTGGTCATTATGAAAGCCTTGTTAAGGAAGCCACATGGTTTCACTTTCAATATCATTTCTGGAAAACGCTGTCTGGGAGCATGTATCCTAGTTATCCAACTCTTACAATCATTTTGCTCCCATTTCATGATAGCCCTCAAGCCTCAGGTGTAGGTGTTGTGCTGTAGATGGAGAAGTCAGGGCTAGATGTTCTGCATTCACTTTTTCTTGGCATTGCTTTCAGATGTGAATATCTCTAGTAGCTTCTCTTTGGTGAACAACAGGGTCCTCGAGGAAAGTTAATAGCAATACTTATCTGTGGATGAAAGAATATGTGTTTAGGAATTAGAAATTATGCCAGTTTGGTAAAATACAAGTAGTAAGTTCTCCCTAAAATCTCTGGCTTCTCCAGGCACAGATAGATGGCTAGGTTTACAGTACCAGGAGTGAGTTCATTTCTGTTGAGCCAGACTTAACTTCAATTAAACAACTGTTGGTTGTTTCCATGGTATAAGAGATACGCTTGTACTTTTGGAGATATCTGCCATACTGGTTACTTTTGTGTTTTTAATTTTTACACCTTAGTAGGACTGGAAATTGCTTTTCTACCCTGATAACTTGTTCTTATATATGTTTGGATACACAAAGCGTGTTACTCAGGGAGGAGGTTTTCAGTATAGTTTAAGCTCAATTTCTCCACATCTGAGTTTGAACAGTGTGGGATCTTCAGCAGTAACATCTTACTTTCAAGTTCTGAAAGATAACCAAGTGCAATAGTAAAAGTCCATCCAATTCTTAGGACACATTTTCCCCCTGCCAACAGTTAAATTGAATAGATGCATTCTTTTTCTGAAACAAAGCCATGGAACATCTAAGAGAGCATACAATGGCCACCATCTGCAGCAGGCATGCATGACAATGGAAATACTTTAAAACAGATTTTACAAACAGAAATGAATCATGTCTGTATGCTAGAACCCTTACTGATACTGTTTTTAAGTTGAAGTTTTGTGAACTAGGACTTAAAAGATATGGTCACAGGCAGGTTGCTGGCTCCAACAATAATGTGTTTTTCTTAGAAGCCTGAAGACATAAGTTTGGATCTCCAGAGACACAACAGAAAACTGGACTGAGATCATATGCATGGAATTTCAATAAAGCCAGTACCATAAGATGACATGTAGAAATGGGAAAATCAACATAATCTCAACATCCAACTAGCCTAGCATTAGCAGTGAAGAAAAGAGACTGCTTCTCAAATCAAGTAGAAGGTGAAACTGAAAAGAGACCTCCAGATGCATATCATTGTAGATATGGCACTGTACACACCCATGCACATGCAAGCTACACACATCAATATCACACATGTTAAAATTAAAATATGAATGATTACCCTAACTAGAACCGTTTTAAGAACTTTTGTATTTGGATGCTTTAAAACTCAAGGTATGGGGGTACTTATCCTAAATTTTGTGAGATAAGTGATGGCTCTCTGGGAGATTAATAGGTATTGTCGATTTCTGTAACCTAGACCATACAAAAATGTCACCTGGAAAGCAATTCACGATCTCCACAGAGAAGCATATGCTAGTTGCTGGGGGAGCACCTATCTGCCCATCTGTTTAGGAACTGGCAAATTTGGAGCCTTGGCTTGCTCTAGAGAGCTTACTGTTAAGTGTCTTAATATTTAGCTAAGAATGTTGTAGGATTGTTGATCTAAAACCCATTTATCAAAACAGCTCCCTGAAGAATTATCTTTTCATGCGCCTAATTGCTATATCTTTTTTTAATTAGAGGTAACAACAGAGACCAATAAAAGAAGCACCTGGATCCCCACTATCCAAAACAAGCAAATGCTAATGCTTCGACTTATTGCTTAAAAAGAGTGTTGAATGAAAATTGTTGTAGCACAAATAATAAAATCTCGTAAATATTGTGGTTCAAGCTGAAAGATCAGAGAAGCAAAGGAGTCAGGTATTAGAGAACTTTTAACACTATCAAATCTTCAGACTGAAAGAGTGAGATCGTGTCTCCACGTCCTCAGACTGAACACTGAGACTAAACTGAACTTGCTGCATCGTATTCCTTTCTAATGCTAGGATTAAAGGTGTGTCATCCCAGGTGCTGAGATCAAGGGTGTGAACTCTGATTTTCATTTAGTCTGATTTACTCTAATGTAGCCTGGGGTGGCCTTGAGTCTTGGGATGAAAGGTGTGTGACCCCACTCTCTAGCCTCTCTGGCTAGCTAGTGTGGCTGCTGGGATTAAAGGTGTGTGCCATTACTGCCTGGCCTGTATGGCTGACTAGTGTTGCTAGCTTTGCACTCTGATCATTAGGCAAGCTTATTTATTAAAATACAAATAAAATAGCACTATAAAATGTCTTAAAAATGAATGGCCTTTACATTTGCTTTCCCCATCTCTACTGATCATAGATCATTCTACTATAGATATAACTTTATTGCAAATTCCCAGTTTAAACATCATGTTTGTGTCTTTGATCCACTATATATTTATCATCAGGAGTAATGTGTAATCTTACATAATGAGATTAAACCATTTTCATTAGTGATATTATACATGGTTTTCTTGGAAAACATCTGTGATCAGAGGTATACTGTCTAAAGGAGTCTGAAATAAATGGAAGATTTACAAGATAATTTGAAGACAGACACAGTTAGAATACTAGATCAAATAGGATTCATTCATTTTAGGCTGCAAAATTGATGGAATTCAGATGACAATATGTGGATTTCGTCACCTACACTATCTCCACTTTTGTTCCAAGCACTTTCTTCTTGTTTTTGAATGAGATGTATTGAATTTTGATACTATACTTTTAGCAGGAGTAGGTTTTGATATTGTATTACATGTGAATAAGGTTATGATACATGGATAGGGAGAACTTTCGTTGAGGCATGGGTTTTGTTAGAACTCAGTCAAAGATATTTTACATACCTCAGGTGATGACATTTTGTAGTTCTGAGATGGTATTTTATTGACAGTTTTGGCCTTTGGTATGGCATTTTTTAAACCTTGGTATCTGATAATTACGCAGAGATAGATCTGTGTCTTTGTAGACCAAAAGTTGAAGAAACACTTGCTGAGTAATGTCACCCTTTCACTCTTTCGTTTCAACCAATGAAAATGTTGCCAGGGAGAACAAAGGGTCTTGCCTTATTGGTTAAGTTGAGGGACTTATAGGTAAGTGAAGTACCTTAAATCATTAGGTAGACATAAAGTACCCATGTGGCATTGAATCTGGAGAACCTTTCTGTATGCAATCATAAGGACACAGTTGTCAAAGGGTGATGAGGGAAAAAGGTATGGTTCTTGTACCTCATTTTAAATATTGATGCTTGAAGCTGGAGAGATAACTCAAGAGAACTCAAAAGAATTTAATAGATGGAATTTCTATTTCATTCGTGTGAATAAGCTACTCCAAGTTTTACATAAACACACACTATTATTTTACTTTGTTTTTTAGCATCATACCTATATTGCAAGACTGCCCTGCATTCCTCTAAATAGTTTTTAGATTGTTTTTGGAAAGATTTCAGGCACCTCTGTATTGTCCTCCATAACTGTCATGTGATTTCTTCATGTTTAACTGTTTCCCTGTGGGCTGTGATAACACCTCCTGGCACTGTGAACTAGAAATTGTCCATCCCACCACGTTCCACTAAAGGACAATGTAAAAAAGAAGCCTCAGAATATTCTTTCTTGGTTTTCTGCTCCTCTAGATCCATGTAACACCCAGCTGTGAAATCTATTCTACATTCCTGTGTATGCCAACATTTTCTCCAATAATGAATATTCCTGTCTGCTTTGTACAGTAACAACTGAAATATTTTAAATGGCATTTTCTAAGGACTTAATTTGTGACAATCATATCAGGGTCATATTATATTATCACGTCTACACATTACTGCAAGGTAAAGCCTCTTAAAAGCTTGTTTTTCCATACAAGGATGAATAAGAATATTGCAAAAACCTTCAGATGTTTTTTTTTTTTTTTTACCATCAAGTAACAGATGCAGATTGGACACAGAACTGTCTGATAGCAGAATTTAGCCTCTTAAACAAGATACAATAACAAACACCTTAAACATATCTCATTGTTGTGGTTTTAGCTGGTTACCACGCTAATGTTTTACTCTGTATTTCATTTCTCAAGAAAAACAAGCTGATATATGGGTAGCATTATTATCATTGTAATTCAGATACTAAAATTTGAAGACATTATCTGACTCATGATCATACAGTAAGTAGCAAAAGGTGACAGAGAGTGAACCCTATCAGGAGCTTGCCTGTTCTTTCACACCTTCTCCACAGTACCCTGAATCCTCAATGACTTGCTGAACTTGAAATAACTTCTCTGAATTGTCACTCCATTGTATTCCAGCCTCTTCTTTCAAGACCTGATGGATGAGAGCAGAGTCTATACTTAGAATGACTCTTTCTCACCTTCGCTTGCCCTTCATCCCTGAACTAGAACTTCTGTCCTAGAAACGATTTCCAAAGAACACGTTATTTACCTCGTTGAGACACTGAAGATCAACGTTCAGACATCAGTGCTGTAGGATCAACCTTGTGACTCTAAAGAAATGTAATATGAACGTCTGCTGCTGAGCATAGTAGTTGAATATAAAATATTGGAAGATGTGTTTAGAGATTTTTTTAACATCATATCATTAGATGCATTTCATATGTCATTCCCTAATAATACAGTCAGATATTTTTAATTAATTTGCAGTACACTGTCCTTTGCCTAATATCATCTTACTGTTTCATTTCAGGTGGCATAAAGCATTTTCCAGAATTTTTAGGGAGAGTACATTTTGCAATTCTTGCTGTATTTGCCTTTATTGAGATGTTTCTTCCTCCTAATATGCAAAAGAAGTTCACTGAGTCAAAATATTACTTCTCAAAAGTAATTATTATCAAATACCAGTGCAGAAAAAAAATCCTGTTATCCTAAGACACAGCCACAAAAATTCCCTGAAGGAAGTTGTAACAAACAAAGCAACAAAGAAAGCAAGAGGAAGATTAGTTACATCCAAGCCTCATTTACCTAGCACTGGGAGGGTGGGCATAGCGCCATCAATCACACACATTGAAAATGGGATGATTCCTAGTGCCATGGACTTTCAATAATCTTTGCACTTCATGACATGAAGATATTTGAAAAATAAGTGTTTTATAAGGCAAGAATATCTAACATAAGCAATCATTAGAGTTATCTATTACATGATCTGAGCTTTTCAGATTTGCAGCTCAGAAATGACTTTTATTAATGATCTTTGATAACAATTCTTCATAACAAAAAATCTGAGAGAAATGCATGTTTAGACAATATTGTAAAATGTGGTCTGCAGTGCTTTAGACAATAATTTTGGTGTTCCCCAAAAGAAATATACCTTCATTTGAACAGAACAGTGTCCTAGTATTGCCCAGCTAATTAACTACATATGCCACAGAACGTATCTTAAAAGTCTGTTTTAATATTTAGGATGGAAACAAGGCATTTAATAGCAGTGTAAGATTATGAACAATGACTTATACTTCAAGCCTAAACCCTGTAATGAGAGAACATATTTTGAATTGTATAACCCGATTTAAATGCCAGATTTAAATAGTAAATCATATGCAATTTATTTAAAGCTTATATTCAGCCTTCATATCCAAATGTCACTTCCTTTTATTAATGGGAAACAATGTTTAAAAGCCAAAAGCATTGCTAAAAGAAAGTGGTGTGTCTGGAAAAATCATAAATAACCCTGAGCACTTTATATGTTAAGTCTACTAGAAATTCAAAATGATTATATATGAGTACATTTGAACAGAGCTGTTGATACTCTAAACGATGCTGAAGTAACTCCGAAAATTCTACATTGTGTTTGCCATAGCATTTTGTGTGAAATAAAATTTCAGTATATTAAAAAGGGAATTATTTAAGAGATTCAAATGCATTCTCTCATTGTACAATTAAAGCTTATACCTATACATACACATGTAAAACACAAGGCATGCACTCTCTCCTTCCCCTTGTGGCTTTCTGGGAACTTATTTTGGCTGTTCTCTCTCTCCCGGCTCTTAGTAGAGACTCTCATTCCTTCCGTTTTCTTGCCTAGCATGCATTCTCCATGTGTGGAGTCTCCGATTAAAAAAAGGAGATGTTGGCTCTTTTGAAGATGTTTCAGAGTCAGAAAGTGGTGGCGTACACCTTTAACCAAGCACTTGATAGGCAAAGACATGCCGATCTCTGTGAGTTCGAGGCCAGCCTGGTCTACAGAGCAAGTTTCAGGACAGCCAAAACTCATACACAAAGAAACCCTAAAAGATATTGCAGAAGCAAAATCTTTCACAGAAAAGTATAAATTAGGAATGATGTTGGCAAAGTCAATTTAAATAGGACTCAACTTGGTATTAATTGCATCTAGAAAACAAATGACGGAATTTCTGTAAGAAATGTTCAGTTTCTTCTCCCATCCCCTGAAAATATGCAGGGACAAAGAATCAGTCTTGAGCAACTGAATCCCATGAATATTTTTCAATGTTGACCAGCTTTTATTCCTTCTATGTAACCACAATCTCATGTTTTACTTAAAAATGACTAAGTATTTATTTTTATATTATCACACAGTTGATTGAAATCTTTCAAGAATATTTCATACTAAATATGCTTTTTAATGCAGCTATCTATGTAGAATTTCCATGATGTAGTAGAAAACAAGAAATTGGCAATAAGTAACTTTTATTTGATGAAACCAATAGATGTGTAAAAAAATAGTGCTGAATCTGTTTTTAACTGCAATCAATTTCAAAGACAATAGTCAATTAAAGTTTTAATTTGAGAAATGCAAAGAAGCTGCTTTGTGACATATATTTATCTCAGTAGCAAGTAGTTTGGATACTGAAATAAAATCTTTTTTGAATGTCTAATACAATTTTCTTTTATTAAATACTTATGCAGTCAAGTTAAAAAATAGACTAGAAAAATATCAGTTTTACTAATTTATCATTAAGTCTGAATCACCATCATCTTCTTTCACAATAGAAACAATTTGGAGAATTTATTCACTTGTGTGAAAGACAATCTTTCAAGTGCTTCTGGTTCAACCTCCTACGCTGCATTATATATGAGTTGCCGCCAAGTATTTTCCCAGTTTACTTTGAGTACATGGTTTAAGCAATTGACTTGCCCGTAACACAAAAGGCATGAGTATATAATGTTAATGCTCATAAATGGTAAGTCATTTTGTTCTCTAATAATTCTGTTCTCTTTAGATTAAAAAATAACCTTAGAAATTTGACTTAGTAGTCAATCTGAAAGACATAACGTAGGAACAGAAACAAGAGGCTCGTGGCTTCATAGTTGACCCTGTACACATGCAGCTACCTCACTGAAACCATGCAAAGCTGACGTAGCTCACGAAGCAGGGACATGTTAGACAGGACTCAAGTCTGAGAAAAGTGATGTTTTTAAAAGCGACTCTTAGATAAAGACATTATGAAAGCACCATTACTTTTATTAGTTGTTACAATAAAATGAATAAATAAATTTAAAGATAAATATTATTTATTATACTATTATTTCTGAGTGCTGGAATACAATGCAAATATATAACTATGTGTGATCAGAATTTAAAAAAATAAATTTATGAAAACAAATAAAATTAATTAATATTAAGATAAATGTGTATAATTAAATTGTTTGTAGGTAAAATTTACCCCAATATATTTCTCAGAAGTGTTTTAAGGTTGGAAAAAAAATGTTCATTCCCAGTTTTTTTTGATTATGTTGACTAAAATCCATTAAATAGTAACAAAGTGATAAGTACTACTGATCAAAAACTCTTTAGAAATATTATGATTGCATGGACCCAAATTTTACAATGTAGGGAAAATATAGTTAAGAAAAAGCAATGTGCTGAGGAAGATAAATTAAGAAACAATGCCTAAATTTCATCTGACAAGGACCAAAGTAGCCCATGAACAGAATCAGGTGGGGCATAATGGGTGATCTCTCACTGTGCTGCTTCATAGCAAGCCACACAAGCAGTGTTCTCCTGATGATGGTAACATTAACGGTATTAGCCTGATTTGTAATTTAAAAACACACGAAAGAACTCCATCCAGACACACCCAGTTTGTGGAAGACTTCCAATGTAGTTCTGTAGAAACATGAAAACCAAAGAGAAATTTCCCAAATCTAAGAGCCAACCTACTAGTTAACACTCTGCTGGCAAGGAATTGAAGCCTAACTGAGATTAAGTCCATGACAGAGGGAGATAAAACACTGGATTGCCCAGAGCAAATTCTGGACCAGGGCTTGTTCACGGGAGCAGAGAACACAGAACTAAGGCCAATAAGCAGAATTCATGGGTCAATTAACACACGCCTAAGGTACATGCTGAGGCAGAAGGCCTCGGGCTAGCAAGTAGCATATTTTCAATGAAATCCCTTCCTATAACCAGAGAAATGATATGAATGGCTGGGCACTTTGGGAGCCGAAAAAATACCTTAAAAGCAAAACAGTGAAAATAAAATTGAGTTTATCTCATTGCAAAACTCTCTAATGTATAAATAAAAATCTCAGACACATGAATTAATTGTTGATGTGCAATTTCATTTTCTTGAAGAAAGAGGGGAGCCAGCTGGTGAGGTATCTTTTGTTCCGAGACATTTGCATGCAATGATACATTTACTGGGACGTTCTCGGTAAGATTGCACTCAATTAATATTTTAAAAATTTCCAAAGATTTCTTTTATTTCACTTTTATGCATGTGTTTGCCTGCCTGGATGATGTTGTGCCCCATGAGCAAGAAGAGAGCATCAGACTCTGTGGAACGGCAGAGATGTGGCTTACCCCCAAGCAGTGAGTTCTCTCAACTGCTCAGTTGTCTCTCTAGCCCCATTTTGTTTAAGTTATACAGATCAAGTAAAGATAAGAAAACAGAATGGAGAAAAGTGTTCATTGGTTACTGTTGGAACCTTCTTCCCAATACCCTTTCTAATGAGGAAGCCCTTGGCAATTGGTATCTGCTGGGAAAGAGAAAATCAGGTTTCTTCAATGTAGTGAAGTGGGGTATATCAACTACATTCCAGGGAAGGCTCTCCTGCTCACGAGTAGTTAGATCACACACACACACACACACACACACACACACACACACACACACACACACACACACACGTCTCAGTGTTTATTTGGCTTGTGTTATTGCTATTTGGCTTTGTTTGTGCCTTTTGTTTTGTTGCTGCTGTTGTTGTTGACTCCTCTCAGTTGCCAGCAACTGGCATTAGCGCCTCAGCTCAGCTAATCAGGAGAAACTTTTAGCGTGCATGTTAGAATTCTAAGGCTCTTGTCCTTGTGGTGATCTTTTGAGGGTAAACCCAGCTTCTGGCAATTCATGTGTGTAGCATCCACTCCATGCCTACAGACCAGTTCTCCTCTCTGTCCTGTCTTTCTCTTCCTGATGCTCTATGAGCCCTGGGATATGTGTGTTAGTTTTGGCTGAATATTCATAGTTGCTTTTTTCCCCCCCAGCCTTTTGAATAGTTGTAATTCTATTATATTAACCATAATCCTCTGAAATAAAAAAAAAGTCTCTGACCAAAGAGAGCATCAAAATACTTTAGATATAAGTATAAATAATTAGAAGATAATTTGACAAGATGATCATACATTAAAACAATATAAATAGGTTCCCTTCAGGCTTATAGCTTCTTGAGCCATGGATTTCGACCATGTTTACAGTACATGAACTTTGTCTGCAGACCTTAAATACAATCAAGAGTGCAGTTGGTTACCTTCCTAAGTACCATTTTGCTTGTCTGGTCTTCTTTGCAGCACACAGGGTACAGCTATAGCAGTAAATGCACATTCACACTTTACACTGAATGATTCCCCAAACATTTTGCACAAATCTTGTCTACTGTGTTATGCTCTTGGTAGGTGGGTCCTTTGTGTTGTTATTGCATGTAAGAGAACCATCATTAGTGGCCTTCCTATTCTTACAGAGGATTCCAGAAGGCACTTGTCTTCTGTCCTGAGAATTCTTACTGAGAATGAGGTTCTGTGAATCAGTGAGGAAGCCTACAGCAAACATCAAATCTGCTAATGTTCTGATGTGACTTTTGGAATCCTAACTTGCACAGTAGCATAATTCTACTGAGTATATGCTACTTAATCTGTGCTTTTAGATAATATTACTACCACCAATTACAGATACAAAGGCTGGAGAGTGTCATTTAGATGACTCACTGTCTATCAAGATATTAAATAATGAAAGATGAAATTCAAACATAGACAATGCATTTTATTATTATCAAATTTATTTTTAATTAAAAATATAAATATGAACATATTAACAAAATAACATATGATGTTTTAATAGACACATCAAACAGATATCTCACTCCAAATATTTTTTATCTTTCTGTGAAAACTTATAATTTTTGAAGTATTCAGTTCATTGCCATCAATAGCAATATTCATGCACTAATTTTAAGGGTCTCCTTTTCCATCTACACTCAACAGTATTGTTGACTTCAGTCTTTTTGTAAAGACTAAATCATAAGTGGCAAAAGTGATAGTTCACCTTGGTGTTCTTTTCCATCTTCCACGTTAACAGAGACACCGAGCATTTCTTCATACAATCTGGCCAATTATACATCTTCTTTTGTAAAATATCTAGCTAGCTCAGTTATTTGCTTCTAAAAAATCATCTTATTTTAGACGCCCCACTTCAAACTTAACTAATTTTTTGAAAATACTAAATGCTCATCAGTATAGTCTTCCAAGCTTCCCCCTCCTTTTGCAGTCTGTGTCTTCACTCCTCCTTGCAGAGAAAAAACGTTTCAGTGTGTTGTAACACCATTTGCTTCCTCTGTTTTCATGGCCTTTAAAATAAATCATATCCCATTGTCCTCAATATTTCCACTTGTTTCCTTTTTCTAATTTCATAGTTTCAGGTTATAAATGGATCCTTAAGTGAGATTCACAATGTGATATCATTCACTCTGTTTTACTATGATAAATGCTCAGATAGGTTTTCTCCTTTTATATAGTAGATATAATGAAGAAGGCATAAACTGAAAAATTCAAATGACAGATTATTTTTTACTTTGCATTCCTGAGACTTTCTCAAAAAGTTTAGGACTTAAGCTAAATCTCATATTTTCTCAATTTTTACTATTACTTTTATTATCAGCATAGGAAAGCTTTGAAGCATCTATATAAGCAAAAAATAAAGGTACATATATTTCAGAAATGGACTATAATGGTCTGTAAATGTGCTGCAATTCAAATGAAAAGTCAATGTAGGAATAAAAAATAGATTCCCTACTGACAACAGATAACAGACACATTGGAAACCAGAAAAGATAGGGTTAACTTTTTCTCTAGTCAGTATGGAGCCATTGAAAACTTTGACCTGTAGGAATTGACAGAACTAGAGATGTATTTAGATAGGAATCATTTGGCAGAAACATACAGAATTGATTGAATTAAATGTGCTTGAAAGATTGAAAGATTGGAAAGCCATCAAAAAGTATCATGTGGAAGATACATTCTGTGTATTAGTTGTCTTTCTTCTGCTGAAATGTTTATTTTGTAGAGTTTTAGAAGATTGGCTTTCTTACTGAATTTCAAATTTGAGTCTCCTGTCGTTTCCCTAGGGATTCATGAAGTATAGACTTTGGAGTATTCAATTTTTTATTTCTGTTTAAGAACCCATATGTATAAGTCAAGGCAAGAGAGAATTTATTCATATCAAGAACAATTAAACGTAAAAGACCATCCTAGCATTGGAATTTTTTTTCACTGAGATCTTTGAAACATTTAATAGTAAAGATGTTTTTCCAGTTCAAGTAATTTGTTAAAATATGAAGTTTTAAATTTCTTTACATATTTATACCTTTTAAATGTTTTTCCTAAGAAACGTTGATATTTTGAAGCTAAGCTATTATCTGAGTGTGTGGGCATACACTATTTTTTTTTAAAATTTTTATCACGTTGCTTGTTTGCTTTGTGTGCATATATGTAGATGCACCCATGCTATATCATGGGTATAGAGTATAGGGATGACGTATTGGAATCAGTTTTGCCTTGCATCATGTGCGTTCAAGTCACATCATTAGGCTTGAAAGCAAACACCTTTACCACCTATTCCATCTTAGTCATGCCACCTGAATTTTTAATACAAGTTAAAACCTTTCAAATCCCAGCTACAGCAACATGTGGCCTTGTGTTTCAATTCATATCATTACATTATTATTTCATTTTTCTTATACTTAGCTTAAGGTTCTTAGCTTAAGAATCAATTAGTCACAATTGATTGGACACTAGCTAATTACTACCTTCATGTAGAAGCCTAGGATAGGAGGAGTCGAAAACCAGTTTTGGAAAAAAACTAACCAAACTACTGTATCTTACTAAAAGAATGCATTTTATTCTATTTACTACCGTGAGTTTTAAAATAATATTTTCTCATATTGGTCCTCATTCAAAACAAAGAACACAACATAGTGTTCTTTACTAAATGTCACTTGTATAGGAATGTAGGCCCAATTAAGGAAAACTAAATGCTGTGAAAAGATTCAGTGAGAAAATTTGAGAAAGAATAAAACTCCTTAAAATTACCCCAATCAACCCAAAGGAACTGACACTACGGGAAATATATTTTGTAAATGAGTAAATTGGTGTTTAACTATGCTGTGATGGCATCCAATTAATAAACCTGGTGGGTAGCTGCTGTTGACAGGGTGCACGGAGGTTTTTCTTCTGCATCACACAACACTGCTGAGCTCACTCTGCTTTACAGATGAGGAAATACGCAGGGTCTGACTTTGATCTGATGAACTAAATGAGAAACTCATCAAGAATCTGTCTATGTTGGTCCAATATCAACTTGTTCTGTGACATCTCTAAACAATTTTCTTTACTTAGTTGTTTATAATCTTGTTTTATCCAACTACAGTATAAATTATTTGTTAAATTATTTACAGTTTTCCCACACACTAGCTGAAATATCAACTGCTGAAGCAAGAGACTAATTTCTTTCTTCTCGCCATGTGTTGAATCTACCAGGCGAATATTGGAATTATATTCAAATTATACTCAATAAGAGCTAAATAAGTCCTTATTGAAGAAAGAATGTATGATGGTACAAGAAACAACATGTCAACATTAGTCTCGGTTTGTTGATATCTAACCACAGATATATTATCACACAGCATTACTTCCCAAATGATTATTGGCCAAGGTTAAGTTCGACCTTATAATATGGTTTTAACAGAAGACCAATGTGAAAACCATTATTTATTTTTGGTTTTTGGTCCTCTTAACATCTTTATATTTGAAAGACCACAAAAACAAAAGCTTAGCAAGTGGAGCCAAAGGTCTCACAACTACAATTACCTATGGGACACTTTCTTGGGATATAACAAAGACAAATGTCAGTTGACATTCTCCAAAATAAAACTCAACAGTGAGTTACTAGGCTACTTTAAATATATCACTCAGTCCCTCTCTATGGGGCAATGATAATTGTTCAGATTGGCTTAAAGCCCGGTTGGATCCTTGAATTCCACATGGTACAAGGAGGGAACAGACTTCTGAAAGTTATTTCCTAGAAATGGAATAACAAAGAAAATAGTATTTGACACTAAAATTTGCCTTGATCTTAATACATTATTAGCAAATAAAATCCTTAGTTCAGCGCTTGGTATAGAATAAACAATTTTGTAAAATTCAAGATTGATAGTAAACCCTACCTTTCAATTATATCCAAGTAGTTTAGAAATCTTATCTCAAAAACAAAAGACAATTTATATATTCAGTAACATACATTTTAATGCCTTCATAGATATTTTATATTTTTTGTGAAAGAATGATTTTTATGTTTTGCACTCAATATTTTCATTGGACATTAAATTAGTAAGTGTGCATGGTTTTGCTTATAGTTGTGAAGTCTTTGAAACGGAGAGATCAAACACAACTATTTGAATCACTTGATTGATGTATTAATAAAACCATTAAAGATTTCTGAGGAAGACTTGTTTTCATTAACAACATTGAAAATATGAGCATACATAATTTATTAAAAGGATCTAGGCATGGGTTAACTATCAACGATTTAAGCATTTAATTGTTGAATATTTTTGTTGTACAAAGAAAAAATAGTTAAATTACCTTCCTGTCGTAAGATTTATTTCCTATTTACATACCATTTCAATTTTTCAAATGTGTTTTGTTAAGTTTAAACATATTTTACAGCTTTACTCTTTGTATTTTATATAATTCCTATACTTGAACTTAGCAATTAGGAGGACGAAATTGTGATAACCCGTTGTCTCATCACCTACATCATGTATTAGCATAGCATATTGTGTAGAGCTTGCAGTGGTCCAGTGAGTGAATTAGAGAAGTCGAGAAAGACTGAATTCTAAAATGTTGCATATCATTGGACAGACTTGTCTCACCAACTATTTTTGGTGGTGTTTTCTCTGCACACCCTGAGTTGCAGAAGTCTTAATCTTTCTCATCACATTCTTGTCCACAGGGAACACAAAGAAGCTTTAGAAACCTCTGCACCCAGGTATTTCTGCCAATCAAGGTAATCCAGGAAATAAACACAACAATGAGAAAAGACCCTGGTCCTTTGTTCACCAATGTGGCATCCCACTGCAGGCGGGATCTAAACCGCAGCAACACAGAGCTGACCTTTCAATCTGAGAGTCTGTGTCTGATCCTGACTCCCACAGGCACAGGTTCATTGCATTCTGCCTGTCTGTTGCTCCTCTGTTATAATTTCAACTGTTGGCTATCAATAGCATACTAACTAAACACTACTATCTTGTTGTGAAATTCAAGTACTGAACATAGAGCCATCACCTGGCTATCTGTCTGTTTACCTTTCATCTACACACCTATTGTCTATTTTTTTTTTTTTTTTTTTTTTTTTTTTGGTTTTTCGAGACAGGGTTTCTCTGTGGCTTTGGAGCCTGTCCTGGAACTAGCTCTGTAGACCAGGCTGGTCTCGAACTCACAGAGATCCGCCTACCTCTGCCTCCCGAGTGCTGGGATTAAAGGCGTGCACCACCATCGCCCGGTATTGTCTATTTTTTAATAACCCATGAGGTGCATTCATAATCAGTGGTTGCCACTATTCTGTCTGTCTTTGCTTTCTGAGACTGAGATATATTTGCAGTCATATACATGACATCAAGCAGTCAAAATGCAGCAAAGATTTTCTTTTTCTTTTTTGACTGACATTTGGTTTATTTTTATGATTTCACACCAAACATTTTAAGAACCCATTTCTTTACATATTTCTATTCCCAACAAATTTTGAGTTAATTATAAAATTCTATTGAAAGTTAATTCAAGGAGTTTTATTGAACAATAAAAAAACTTTAGACATCTAGGAACTTTTTTTTTCTCTGAAATAATTGCTTCTTTCCAGCTGGCATAAAGCTACCTGACCCTGTAGTACATTTTCACTTCTAACCAACTGAAAGTTAATGAACCACAGATTACACTGGGGAAGAGAATTTACTTTTTACAAGGAACCGGAGTGTATTGAGTGGGGTGAGGCTTACTTATGAATCTCTCAATTAGCTTAGGAAGTATTTTGACTTTTATGTTCTCTGTGCTTTCCCAATACATCAAAAGTATTCTTTTCATTTTGTTTAGCATGATTTCTAATAATAAAAACACTCAGACAGACTTTTCTAAATCTATAATTTGTCTTTTATGATAGTCTTCTACCAAATTTTCAGAGAATGGGTACAGACCCTCAGGCTCTGTAGTCTTTGAGGAGGGGGGGAGGAAAAGTAACTATCTATAAAGTCTTTATCAATTCCTGAAAGTAACAAAGTTAAATTCAAATAATGATCCTGCAACATTGTTTTAAAATTGTGTGTGTGTGTGTGTGTGTGTGTGTGTGTGTGTGTGTGTAGATATCCTTTAACATATAAATATTGAAGGGAAGGAGAGAAATTGTGTTATAATGTCAAAAACATTTTAGTGGGGGTTGGTGAGATGTCTCAGAGGGTAAGGACACATGCTCTACAATCCTGGGGACCTGAGAAGGATCCCTAAAACTCTCATAAAGGGGGAAACAGAGAACCAACTCCAAAAAGTTGTTCTCCGGTTTACAGATATGTGCTTACCCACATACACTATGGAGACACAATAAGAGCAGTGATGAAATAAAACTTTAATGATTATTCTAATATAGAAAATAGACTCCTTCTGTTGTAATTGATGGTTTGCAAGATTATTTATGACATAATCTTTAAATTCCATTTTTAAAAATTTTAGCATTTGTGATGGTTTGAATAATAATAGCCACCATGCTCCCATTCATTGTGGTCATGGACTCACCTCTGAAACTGTAATCAGGCCCCAATTAAATGCTTTCTCTTACACATTGTCTTGTTCATGGTATCTCTTCACATCACAGCAAAAGAAAAGTAACTAAGACAACATTCTGCCCTCTTATACTACTTTTGTTCAATATTTATCTATTTTATATATGTGTATGTTTTGTCTCTCTCTCTCTCTCTCTGTGTGTGTGTGTGTGTGTGTGTGTGTGTGTGTGTGTATGTGTATTTCTGATGCCTTTGGAAGTCAGAAAAGGACACTGGGTCTTTTGGAACTGTAGTTACTGATGCCTGTGAGCCACCAGGTGAATACTCGTAACTAAACTTAGGTCTTCTGTAAGAGCTTTCTCTTTTCCACTAAACCATCTCTCTGAGATTTTACAATCTTCAAATTCTTATAAATGCAAAGGGAAGAAAATCCATTTGCTAATCCATTTGGTCATTTATTTTAAATCAACGGTTTCAAAACCTGTTAAATCATAAAACCCAAACCTAAATAGAAACTTAATTAAATACTAAACATGGTGCATTATTTTGAAGAAATAAATAAAAAAGAGGAGAAACTCTTCTAATTTAGAAAAGACCATTTGCTTTCATTTTACTTTCCACTCTAAGAACTAAATCAAAATCATTCTTCTAGAATGTCATGGTATAGCAAATAAAAGTTGATGGTTCCATGTTTGAAGGAGCAATGCACATTAAAGGATCCAAGTATTGTGTATATACACATGCACGTGTGCGCACATACACACACACACAGAACATGAGGGGATAATTGTTCATTTTTATCTTAGAGTTTCCATTCATTACTTTCTCAAAGTTGGGACTATCAATGAATATTAATAGAACATTATATTTAGGATTAGAGACTAAATATAATGATTACTGCCACATATCTCTGCATTAAGAGATGTTGCACAATAGATTTCCCTCGGGTTTGAAAATACTTATCAATGTAATAATGAGATTGAAAATTATAAACAAATATGGAAACCTGGAACTCCTATTTTAATCTTTATCCTAACGGTGAATCAACTGAGAAAACGATGCTACATGGTCCATTGGGACAAAATGATGCTGCAGGTCCTATTGGTACAGCATTGATTGTCTTTGGGATACTGTGGCTTACCCCGGGGTTGGATGGGATTTCTATGAACAAGAAGTTGTGGATCCTACCAGTTTTCAATGGTTAAGCTAAGATGTTTTAGCGTTGTTTGTTTATCATTCTTTATCCCACAGATATCTAACCATTGTGTTTCCTGTTGATAGCAGTATTTATTATTCTAATAAATTTATCTTAAAAAGCTCTCATATCTTCAATAGTGTTAGCCTTGTTACTGTCATAGTAGGGGAAACAAGCATAAGTCTTATTACAAGGTTATGCCTTCTTAATGGAAGTAGCTACAAAGAGTCACAGGTGTCAGTTTCAAGGCTTTCACAGGTCTGCAGCTACGCTACAAGAGTGCCTGCAGACTGTTCAAGCTAGCCCCAGACCTTGTTCCCCTTTACACATTGCTAATTTTTCAGGTATGCAGAACTAAGTTATAAAATCAAGCACGATCACGGCCACAGTTTTATAAAATGCTCACAAAGGCGAGAGGTGTGGGGAAAGTCTTGTTTAAAGAATCTCTGACGCAGTGACAGGTGAAACTGTGAGCGTGAAGCCAACACCACAGTCATGACCCGAGGTTAGTGAGATTTCTGCAATGTGGGACATTAACTGAGGAAATCTTCAGACAAGAAGCTTCCAGAGGAGCCATGCAATAACTGCGGCATGAGGTCGTCTTCTCCCAGCTTGCTGACGCTTCGATGATGACACCATATATCCCAGATTATTGCCTCAACTTCTGAAGCACCTATTATGAGTATTTGTGAGGTTTTGGATCACAGTTTCTGAGCCTCTGCTCCATTTTCTTCTATTTATTTTTCTTTTTCTTGTAATTCTAGAAAGTATTTATTAGATTGTCAAGCAGGCGATTCTTCCTCTGTGCCTACTCAGATCTACTGTTGATCTGTGTCGTGTTAGCAACTGTACATCACTGTTACTGGACTTTTCTTCCCAAGATCTTTTACTTTTTAAGACTTTGTCCACTCTTTTGATGTACTCCATATGGAGAGATGTAGGGCTATGTTATTCTCTGATTCTTTTGACACCATTTCTTTATTGGAGGGGCATATTTTAAAATACTTTATACAAGATCTTTTTTCTGCTGTCAAAATGCCTGACTTATTACAGAGACAACTTTGTTTGTGTTATCAAAACTTATTTGTTTGTATACCTTTTAATATATTTTTTAAAATAATTTGTCTCAAGTAAGACAGTATGGTATACCTAGATATCAGATTACCATGTACTTCGGGGGTTACTGCTGCTGCTACTTGTGATGTTTCTGATTATTTCATTAAAGCTTGTATTGTTTGTCATGTGTATAGACAGTTGTTTGTTAATTCACATCGATGAATTAGTAATTAAATGGAATTGTCTTTCTTTAAGTCCTTGAAGTAGTGAAGAAGTTTTTGTATGCTTGGGAATGTCCTGATGCTTAAGGAAGACAGTTTATAGCTGTCTTCAGCTTCATTATCTTTCATAAAGCCCCAAGGTCATAAGGACTAGGGGCTTTGTTGGATCTTTCTTGCTCATATGCAGTCATATGAAACCCCCTGGCCTTCGGGGTTTTCTGAGGGTGAATCTGAGCTTTGCACATTTCACTGTGCACAGGGCTACTCATTCATGCTTATCTTTTCTTTTCAAACTCATGCTTATTTTCTTATTGGGCTCAACAGCGATCATTGCCCTAGGCATTGTGTGATATTAAACAATTTCTACTGATTATTTTGACAATTGCCCCTGGAGAAAAGGCTGATTGCACTAGGGAGGCTTGGAGTCAGGTCAAATAAAGTCAAGTTCTGAGATTTGAGTTTTCCTAGACTTCCCAAAGTTCAAAAAGGCAGGTTTTTGAGCATAGTGCATTGAGAGAACTCGCTCAGTCACCTCAAGTGACTGCCTAGCTGCTCATTTCTATTATGATGGTAGGCTCTGGGGTTTGCAAAAACACCTGCCCCTGGAATGAGGAAAATGAAAACAAGCAAATTAAAGTGCAACAAAAATCACTATTTTGCTCAAAAGTAAGCTGTTTGTCCTAAATGTGTGAAGTCTAGGTTGTTGTATATCTCAAGATGAATTTCAGAGTTCTGAAAAATTGATTTGCCTGCATTGTCACTGTTAATACATATATGCAGACGAAGAGCTTCATAGATGTCAAGGAGCTTCCTGAAGTCCCATTGGCCTTACTTTTAGCAGTGCTCTCTGACTATTGATGAACCAGAACATTTGAAAATCTATAATAGTTGCCTCCTGATCCGCCAAACATTATATCACCTTATATCTATAAGTCAATTACTGATTAATAATGACAGCATGAAGGTGAGTATGGTGGTGGTATTTAACATGCATGTGAACTTGCTGTTTCAGTCATTGTGCAAACACTTTGTATATGCCGAGGAATTTATCTCTCATTTATCCTGATTTTCAAATTCAAAGCACAAATAGAGTAAGCAACACAATGCAAAAGACTGAATATAGTCTAATAAATCCTGAGTAAATAAAATTCTGGTAAATTTACATAGACTCTAGTATGTGTTACTGAAGCCTATGAAAGTGATAAATATTGAACATTTAATTGCAGATTCAGAAGAAAAAAACCGCAAAAATGGTGGGAAATTTCTATGATTTTCACTTTATATTAATCATTAATAGGGCACATGCATGATTTGAGGACTAAAACTCCATGCTGGCAGTGACTTTTATGGCGAGGATGTGAAGTGTACCAGATGCATTGTAGGTGGCCTCAGCAATGAACAGAGCAGACATGGCGATTAAAGATGTATTGAGGATTACAGAATCTTGAAAGGCACATGGCAATGATGCAGTAAGATTTTGAACTGAGGTAGAATTGAGCCAACAGGTCTTGATCTGCTCTGCTGTACTGTGGGTCATCGTGATTCTGTGAATTAATTATTACAGTAATAATGCCCACTGCATCACAATTGAGCTTATGCAATGTCGGCACTCATCTCTAGGTACAGATATGAAACTGAATCCATCTTGAGCAGAAATAACTTGTATGCTTAGTAATATAGTGAGTAAAAATTTAAAGACTTTCTCAATTCCTTTAAGTAGAGATAAATTCTTTACTACTAGTAAGGTTTAACTCATTTAATTATGATTTTAGATGAGAATTAAGAAAAAAACTGGCCTGAATTAATCAGTTCCTGCACTTCTTAACATAAAAGGTCCCACTCTTTTTGAACACTTCAACCATATGTCAGCTATGGGCTGTATTTGCCCTGCATACCTGTAAGTATCGGACTCTGGAGACTGAGGCAAGAGGGTGGCTATCAAGTTCAAGATTTGTCTTCCTTTTGTTAGATGACCTTCTTTTTAAGAAAATGTATCTCAAAACCTGTACATTCCATTCTGTAGGACACGTTAAAGCATTTAATAATGTACCAACGGTACAATATTTGTTAATTAAACATGGCCAGAGAAAATTAGGGGAAAAAAGATTAACTTTTATAAACTTTAAATATTTTATGTAAAATTGTGTTTTATTTATTTTTAATATGACTACTGTGTTAAATTTACATTTATCTAGAGCATTGCCTAATTAGGAATTATTGGATTTTTACAGAGTCCTCTCAATTTTAGTTTTTTTTGTACATAACATATGGATGCACTCATGATATAGTACAGTTATCAATGCTTTCTTACGCCATTGTTATATAATCTCAGCTTTGGAAGTTATGAGTTCCCATGAAAAGAAAAAATAAAAACCCACACCAGCCAAGCCATTTCCCAGTTCTTGTCCACTGAGGTCACATTTTAGTTATTATAAACAGGAGCAATACAACATATTTTCAATTTATTTCTCAAATGCTATATAATATTCCTTTGGTTTTTCTAAAAGTGCTATTATTTTATAATGCTTTTAATCTTGAATAAGTATGATACATTTTGACATTTTTATATATTTAAAGAATTGTTATTAACAATTGGAGAAGTTGAACTGAGTAAATATAAGCAGCCTGCATTCTGTGTATTTCATTTAAATCCTATCAGAATTATGCTAATAAATATATTTTTAATTCTCTTTTATGAAAATAATTTTCACTTGCCTTGTAGCACAGAACTATTTGTTTACAAGTGGCGTGCAATGTGTTTGTGAGCAGTCCTTTGTTTTGATAAATATTAAAGCCTTCCTTTCTAGTAGTGAACAACGACTTTTAGGTTAGTTTTTCAGTAGCTTGGGGTGGCTATTACCAAGATAAAAAATTCATGAAGTGGCAAAAAAATTAACATTTGGCTTCATTATGAAGAGTTCCATATTGAAATCAGGGTACTTCTATTTCATTTTGTCCTCTTAAAACAAGGCTAATTATGACATAAAAGAATAAATTCATGAGCACACTATTTATCACTAGCTCTGTGTAGCAAAGAGGTTTTATTAGGAAAGAGTCCTCATTTTCCTAGACTGTTCCTGATTTCATCATGAAATTAAACTGCTATACAAAAATCATGCAACACATAAAAACCTTTGCCACTGTAATAACTCTGCTGTCTCAGTGAATTAGTCTGCTACCATATCTCAAGTAGCATCTCTATATTTCAATGATATTCTTTTTACATATTTAGAGAGTATACTATATAATAAGTAAATGTGGAAATAAAATGTTATTATGCTAGCGATTGAGATATCCAAAATATTCTTCATGATTAGTGCTCTAAATAAAGGTAATTGACAGATCCTCTTTACTTCCTATAGGGTCAGTGGTAATCAACATAGTAATAAATTACAAGGTACATACCACATATGACTCTTATGCTTTTGTAGATATGATACTGGAACACATATTATATCTGTGATCCAACCCTTTAGTACTCTGATAGGCAACAAGCTCAACAGCTACCTTTGATGGTCAGGAAATGTTTGGTTGGTCGATTGCTACTTCACTCTGCGAGTCCTTATGAGCCCTGCACAGCTGATTTTGTGGGCCATGTCAGAAACATGTTTTAAATTCTATGCAAGATACTGACATTCTGTGTGGGTAGCTTTGGTCATCAAACATTGGCTTCTGCTACTGGTAAGAGGCTCAGGGGTGAAAAAAGCAACAACCCAGATTGAGCTTCATGAAAACATGTTTATTGTCCCTATTTTATACACTGGGGCTAGTGGAAGTGTAGATCCATAGATCTTTGCACAAATTTGAGTTGTATGGCACGTGACTTTTCCAGTTATGGTAGCTGAGTGCATGTGCAAGTATCAGAGATATCCTCCCTTTTTATTAATGAGACAATTTTTTCAGATACTTTGAGTGATAAAATTTTATCTGATAATTTATCTGACAAAATTTCATATGGGCATATAAGAAGGAAATCAAAACTCTTGTCACTGATGTAATATTTTAATGTGATATTTCATAAAGATGATAGTATTGTAGCTGTATATCTCTGTGTTATTGTTATTCTCTATCAAAATTATGATATCATTCAGTTGAAGGTGATGCTGGTTAATTTTATTCCATAGAGTTCATTCATTGTCAAAATCTAAGTAAAGGTCCAAAATAATTCAGGGATACTAATTTATTTCTACTTAAATTTCTATATTCAGGCACAGAAAACACCACACAACATCCAAACTGTATTTTATTGAATATATATTCTTATTTCAGAATCATGTGCTAAGTGTGTTTTTCAATATTTGAGCCCATAAAAATGTATCAAGAACTACATTTCTTGAACATTGCTTATCAGCAACCCTATGGGAGCTGATGGTCTTTTTCCCTCAAATCACCTGATAAATATTGCTGAAACACATCTATCTGTTTTTGCTAGTTTATGCATGTATAGGATGTATTTTAATAAGTGTCAAAATAAACAGCTTCTGGAGAAAAAAGTAAGTTCTTAATGGACCTTATTGTTTAAGAATGATGGTTAATCAAAACATGTCAATACACTTATTGTTTAATAGTATACTTGATGGCATGTGCAATAGTTCACATATATCATAGGAGTAACCAACCACTCTCTGATTGGATACAGGGTCAGTTCCATCCAAAGAAGGAATTTCAGCTTGGCATTGTTATCTGGACTAGTGAAGAACCTGTTACTAGGTCATAGGCCATAAGGAGAGAAATGACTGGTATCATTCTATTAACAAAGTATAAAATTAACTCCTTTTGCACTTTTTTTTTTTTGCATTTCTCAAAATTCAGCAGAGAGCACTTCATTCAACAGTAGCTGGTGATTAACACCAAGATCCATAGCTGGTCAATTGCAAAGAGTTACAGACTGTGGAATGGTCAGTCCTCAGTTGGGCACCATCATTTATTCTCCCTGATTTCAAGATTCAGAAGTCATTGAGGCAGAGGGGGCAGTAAAATTGCAAGGACATGAGGTAGTGGATGGACTGCAATAAAACTGTTATCCAAACCCTAGGACTGTCACACATATGAACTCTCAGTAGTGTGGCAGCATGCTGAAGGCCTGTGCAAGATGAAGCCAGCAAAATCCTTGCAGGGAGGGAAGAAGTAGTCACAAATTCCCTTCCATAGCTAAAAAGTTGTTGGAAATGTGTGATTGCCGGAAGAGATAATGTCAGTTGTTTTCAAAGATGTCAGGCCTGAGAAGCTACTGTGATCTCTTACATAGTCTATACCGGTACACATATTGGCAGCATTGAGTGGGATGAGGTGATAAATAATCGGAACAAATCAGAGGCCATGAAGCTGAAGAGAGTAACAGTGGAAGAATGGAGAAGTTGAATCAGAGAAAACAGGAGGTAGACCTGAATAAAACATATCATGCGTGTATAAAATCCTTCACAACAATAACAACAAGACCTTATTCATTTTTCTCTTTACCTTAAGATTTCTGATAGTGTCTTACACATGCCTCTCTGGTTTCTGTGGGCACAGAGGAGCATGACCTTTGATGTTTTGAACTTCTTCCATTGGCGAATTGGACATAAAATAAATTGTAGCCAGGATAACTACTTAATTAGAGTTCTTGTACATTTAGAAATAGAAAGAAGAGAATGCTGCCAAACAAATTAATGGCAACCTTGAGTTGTTTACGAGGAAGACTTGGCAAAGCGTTTTCTGAAAGAGTTGCATGTTAACGTTTAGTGAGCAGTCATCCAGGCAAAGAGTCTGGAAAGGGTCTTCCAGAACTCTCTCCTGTACTCATACAGAAGCATAGTTGGGAGAGAAGACTCAGCAAACAGCCGATTACTCGAAATCACTCATCATCAAAATAATTGGAATCAAAAAAGCTTTCCAAAGAAACCCATTCTCCAGAAAAACATAGCTCCAAGTGTGCAATGCTTAACATTCAAAGCTATGAACTTCCTTGTATGTCCAAAACTGCTCAGCCGATATGTACATTTCCTGTTTTTATTTTATTTAATTATTCCCTGCTCCGTGGATAGAAACTTCAGGTATAGAACACTGAATACTTAACAATCTAGTCACAAACTGCTTGTTCTGAAGAATTACATCACTGTGGTCCTGAGATCTGATTCTTGCTACCAGCTTGGAAACACATACAATATAAATATACGAATATATTACATATATAAGTTTATATGACGATATATAAATATATTGCATTATTGTTATTATTGTTGTTGTTGTTATTATTATTATTATGTTTCTGAACACAGTAGATATTTTCTTTTCCTTATCTCTGATCAAATGTCTTCCACTTATTGGAATGCTTTTAGCATACTCTCTTCTAGTACTTCCCTCAAGGTCCAAGCGAAAGCCCATCACTTGTTTGAAGCTTTTTTCTACCATAGAAGTTATTTATTTCTCCCAATTCTAATCTCCCTCTGCACTTACAAGTCATTTGGTGACTGGCATTTATTGACTTGCATGGTTATTTTAATGTGCATTTCAAAAGCACCGTATTTTGATGTTGAAAGGGGAATTAGAGTTCACTTGGTCCACCAGATTTCAGAGGTCAAGTTTTACTCTGAATTATTTCAACCCACTTGTCAAATAAATTTTGCTTGAGTAGCTTCTCTGACAGACAGCTAGATATCTTTTGATTAAGTATTTTTTTTTTTTGGCATCTAGAAGAGAAAGTTCTTTAAGATGAGAATAAATGTCAAGCCACATTCACATCTAGCAACTATTTCTCATCCTTCATAAAGCTATCTTCCTTTTTCCTGGCCTCACAAGCTTTCAAGTTTTCAGGTTCCTTGGTCGCAGTGATTATTATTTTCTCAGATACTCCTAGAGTATTACGAGATAACAGTATTATCAGCTGTATTGAAATAGTTGTCCTCTATTTTAAATTTTGCAATGGACAGCATAGTCACAATATCATACATTTAATCACTATAAAATTGAGATTATCTTATGCTATCACCCCACATATTTATTAACAACACATTACTAAATCAGATATTCTCTTCATTGATTATTGTAGTCGCTCAAAAATTAGCTGAATTTTTAATTCTATCATGTGTCATCTGATAGTAGGAAGTTGAAAGAGACTAGTGAAGGGCAGAATGTTTCTTTTTCTAATACTAAGTCGATTCCTACAGTGAGAAGCCTCTTTTCTGTCTTGCCTCGATTCCATAATATAATGAGCCACAAAGCAAACAGGTGCTCACTAAGCTTCTTACAGAGACAGGATGATTTGTTTATATGGGGTTTTGTTTGTATGGACAGGGACAACTGCATTAAATCTTTATTTGCAGAGCATAATTCCTAAGAAAATGACTTAAAGGAAATGGTTGTTTATTTTGGCTTATGATTTGAAGGTATCAGTCGTTTATCGTCAGGAGACCGTGGTGGAGCAGAGATGTTCACCTCATAGTGAACAATAAACACATAAAGAAATCTCCTACAATCTTTAGCTCCTCTGTTGTCCACTTATCTGCTCTCCTCTTATACACTTGGCTCTCCTGTGTTTTTTTTTTAATCTGTGAACAATCAGATAAAGCCATTTGCCCTTCTTTATCTTCTACATAGAATGGTGAATGCCCTAAAGCTTCACTTCTCTCACCAAACAATGGCAATAGTCTCTTTGGAAAATATCACTCTGAGTCTGATGAAAATTTTAAATTTTACAGTATAGGCTTACATTTTTTAAAAAAAAATATTTATTTATTATGTATACAATATTCTGTCTGCGTGTATGCCTCCAGGCTTACATTTTTTGTTGTTGTTGTTGTTTCTGGAGTCGTCGTGATTTATTAACAGAATCAAGCAAAGTCATTAATAAGAAGTGTAACCGATGTCAAGGTCTTGGGCAAATTGTAGTTGAAGTGAGATGCAACAAGCCATTATTTTGGCGAGGAGATTATACAGCCACTCGAGGACTGTCTTCAGTCTAATTGTCTTGGCTCTAGGAAGGTGTCACTGCAGCCTTCCTAGTGCCTTGGATGGGACCTAGTAAATTACTAGGCCTTCTGGAAATTCTTGATGAAGAGAAGGAAAACTCCCCAAAGGGACATCATTCTGGCTACTGAGATGTGAGATTACTTGGGATGTGCTTTAGCCTTCTCTGACATGGCGTCTATTTAATGGAAGCACTTGATATGCATTGTAAATCTGGATCGTTCTAACAAGGCTCCCAGCTTGGTGGGGTTCTAGTTTACTCTCTGTTGCTGTAATAAACACTATGACAAAAAGTCATATGGGTTCCTTGCTCGTGCTCTCTCTCCTTCTGCTCCTGATTTGGACCTTGAGATTTCAGTCCGGTGCTCCAATGTGGGTCTCTGTCTCTGTCTCCTTTCATCACCTGATGAAGGTTAATATTCAGGAGGATGCCTATATGTTTGTCTTTGGATTCACCTTAGAGAGAACGAGCAAGGAACACAGTACCGCGAGGGGTGCACCCACACAATGAGACAATGGGATGTTCTATTAGGAACCCACTAAGGCCAGCTGGCCTGGGTCTGAAAAAGCATGGGATAAAACCGGACTTGCTGAACATAGCGGACAATGAGGACTACTGAGAACTCAAGAACAATGGCAATGGGTTTTTGATCCTACTGCTTTGGGGGAGCCTAGGCAGTTTGGATGCTCACCTTACTAGACCTAGATGGAGGTGGGTTGTCCTTGGACTTCCCACAGGTCAGGGAACCCTGATTGCTCTTTGAGCTGATGAGGGAGGGGGACTTGATCGGGGTAGGGGGAGGGAAATGGGAGGCAGTGTCGGGGAGGAGGCAGAAATCTTTAATAAATAAATAAATTTTAAAAAGTCATATGGGGAGAACAGAGCTGTTTCAGCTCACTGGTCACAGTCCATCATCAGGGAAAGCCAGGGCGGGAACTCCAGGCAGGAGCCAGGTCAGTCACAAAGCAAAGACTTTAGGAGAGTCTGGCTTCTGGTTTACTCTCCCTGGCTCTCTCAGCTACCTTTCTTATACAGTCCAGGATGAATGATGCCACTCACAGTGGGCTGGACCCTCCCCTCTTACATTTTTGTACATATCTCTTGATATTATGATTCTTCTCAGTGTGAATAAGCACAGAAACGTAAAGATAAATGATGTGATGTAGACTACAAACCACCTAGTTAAGTCTCTATTCCACTATCCCACTATACTGATGTCCTTTCCACCCTAGAGGCTATATATATTTTTAATTCAATGTTCAGTTTCCCTTATAACTAGAGAGTAAAATTTTAATTTAGATCTTAAAAGGAGAGGATACTCCTAGAGATTCTATCAGTGTGTGATTGCTAAAATTTAGTCATGATTCCTTAGCCCACAGTTAGCCTTCTGATTCTACATTATTTTAATCAATGTTAAGGAAGCAGATTTATTATTCCATATTTGATGTGTGACTTTGTGATTATCAGCCAGCTAGGATTCTTTTCTCTTTAAAGTGGAGTAGGTCCCTTCGCTCCTTTTGATCCCATTGTCTGAAATGGCAATGTTCAACTTTTTCAAAGTTCAGATGACTAAAAGTTTATAGAAGATAGCATAACTTTTTAAATTTTCTTTCTCTTTTTCAGTTTTCTGATTTGAAAAAAAGACAACTGTCAAAACTTGATCCTTTACAAATAAGAACATAACAAAATAAATTGGGTCAAGGTGTGGGACTTGTCCTCAGAAAATCAAGAAAGCCGTCAGAGATAAGGAAGTATGACAAACACAAGTAGGCCATCCCCTCTGTATTGAGGTCATAATCTCCTATTGTTCAGGAAACATGAAGCAGTAAGAGCCTACACTCTGAGGCAATCTTCTGTCTCTTGCTAATGGATTCAATGGGCATTTGCTTCTTGACATTTATAATATGAAACTTAAGGGAATTTCCAATTGATATAGTTTTTGTAGAACTACACCGTTTTTTCATGTAGTACATGTCTAATTGCTTCTCCACATAATGAGTACCTCGCATGTGACTTAAGACTTCAGTTAGTCTTCTATTCCTTTTGACAATGAGTGAACAAATCTGGTCAATGTGGTAGTCAGTATTACTGTCATCAGGGTCTTGGTGACCGCCTAGGACATCATGAAGCGCATCCTCCTCTGTGTCTTTGAGAATTTTACCAGAAAAAGATTTATTGTGAGGTAAAGACCTGTGTTTGTGATGGATGCCAGTATTCTGTAAGTAGGCCTGAAGAGGCAAAGTTGTGTGAGTTAGAAGTGGAAGATTCTGAACTGTTGGTCATTTCCTTTCTCTCTAAACTAAAATAGTTTTGTTCTCTGTGTTTTCCATGCCTAAAATATCATAATGTTCAACTGTATTAAAGGCTTTATATTTTATCTTTCAAAATATAGCCTAATTGCTTCCTCCATTTATGATAATGTTACTTTGTGGCTAGCCAACACAGAAAACAACAGACATCTGTGAATGTATGTTAAATTGGAAGAGCTGGGGTTAATTAGAATTATTGTCTTGATATTTGGCTATGATGAGATAAGAGGGAAGCTGTGGGATTAGGGCTGTTATGGGCATCAGCAAAATCATTACATAATTAGATGAAAATAGGATTAAGTTTACCCAGTACTGAAGGAGGCAAATGAATGATAAGGATTGGGTATTCTGGTAGATACATTGCTTGGGAGTAGTAATGTAGAGAGATGCTTAAAATGATGGTTAGAGAAACTGCAGTTACTAAAAATGTCCTGGTTTTGTGAATGGCCTAATGGAGCATGAACAAGATGAAGTATATAACAGAGAATTCAGTCATCACAGATCAAGGACTTGAGAAAGTAATGTTTTGGAAAAAGTGCCAAAATGGTAATAAAGTCACCAAAAGACAAGATAGTAGTAGTCTTGAAAGGAAGGACTAGAAACCAAGAGTTTAGGAGTTCTTACATACCTGATGGATTTTAGATATCTACAAAAGGGTGGATAAGCAGGAGTTATATCTATATGATGAGAAGAACAAAGTAAGGTCATGAACAACAAGGAAATTATGTAAAGAAAAGAGACAGTAGTGGCTATGGCTGTATGGATAGTATCAAAGAATGAAGTTGGCTCCAGAATATAATACTTTATTCATTAAAAATAAAATGTAATTTCTGCACTCTAAAGTATTTCAGAAAAACAGGTACTTTTACTAAAATAAATTATTTGGCTTAACAAAGGCTCCTGGTGATTAAGAGGTACCAAGAAGAGTCTGTCCAATCTATCTTTTCTCCATATTACAGATACTTAGTAAATACCAATTAATTCGTAATGATGTAGTGTCCAACAGATAGTGAAACAATCAGTAGAAAGCAGTAGAAAGTTCTAATATATTAGGGAATTTAAATCATACCAAGACAAAGCTAAACAAAAGTCAATCATAATCACAAATTTTGTTCTCCCACAACTATTTTTATTCTTGAAAACCTACATTGACCTCTCAAATCCTTTAACATCGCTAAACTCCGTAAACGGTCCCATTACTATTTGTACCACATTTACAATTAAGGTTTTATGCTCATCATTTTCTTTGGTACAAAAGAAATGGAAGAAAAAAAATCCATAGAAAAAGAAATTTGGTTTGCAAGCAAGTATATGGAAAGCTATTCCATATTGCACAGCTATCTGAAAATACATATTAAAATTAAATTTAGATAATGTTTTGCAACAATCTGAATTGGAAAACTTTAACTAAAATATTAAACAAATATTAGCAGTAATTTGGGAAAACTATTTTGTGTGCACTCTACTAGGGACAAACCTGAACCACCCAGGAAAGCAACTTGCTCTCTTAACTAATACTAAGCATGCATTTGCTAAATGCCAAGATAAAGTGATGTTTTGTTTGTGTTTTAACAAATAAAGATTGCCTGGAGATTAGAGTGCAGGGTTAAGCCACTAGATTTTAGGGGGTGGTGGCTCACACTTTTGGTCCCAACACTTAGAATCCTATACCTTTAATCTGAGCACTAGGCAAATGGAGACAGGAGTGATATGGCTAAGTGGAGAGAGGAATATAGGGCAAGATGAGTCTGAGGAAGAGGAACAGGATGTCTGAGGTTTGGTGGAGACAGATGTAGTCTGGAGATGCATTCTGAAGAGAGCATCGTCCCTTTGGTTTGAGCACTGATACAGGCAAAAGAAATTTCTAGTGGGTTGGCTGCTTCTCTGATCTTTAGCATTAACTCTTGTATCTGACTCTAGGATTTTCTTAATTCTAGACCACCTAGAATTTGTGCTACACCCAGCAATTTCGTATATTAGGCAAATGACGAAGCAGTGCATGTCTGTTTGCTGCATTATCTGCAGATGCATATAAATCTGGAATTTCTTAGAATAAATTATGTGATTGCAAAAAATCTAATGTAGTAGAACAATATCACTGTACAATATCCTTATAGAAAAGCAACACATTCTGAGTCACAGCAGGTTCCAGAGGATTTTCTACGTAGCTACACATACTCAAGAGCGTATTTTAAAATAATACCTTCATATTCAGAATTAAAAGTGGTACTAATTTCAAATTTTCTATGCTAGATATTTAATTAACTTCATGGCAGTTAGTTGAAACAATTTAACCTAGTACCATAATTAGATAGAAGATGTCATTCTAAATTGGTGTATATGAAAGAAAATCATTCACGACCTGTAACTAACTCTAAGATCCAACTCTTGGAATAGCTTAGATGAACTGAATCCCTATCATTTCAGAGCCAAAGATAAATCTTTAAAGTCTCAACTAGTAGAGGTCAGTATTGAAAAGACAGCTTTCTTTAATATTGGGAATTCTTTCAGAGATGTGTGCAAGTTTCAGTGACCTTAGGGGACATTTGTTGATGCATGTCCAGATGAAAATACAGAGAAACACATGATCACCTGGCATTCCCAAATGGCAGATAATATTCTAAACTTTATTTTATCTTTCAAATTACACCCCTGAAATGTTGAGAGGACTTCTTTTATCAGCATCAAACTTTTTTGTTGTAAAGAAACAATAGGTTCCTATGTAGGATAAAATATAACAATCCTGTTAATTACTTAAAGAATAAAACGTATTAATAAAAGAATGAATATGTAATGTTGTATAAGGATCCTACAGCATGAACTGGCTTTGTGGGAGCCTAGCCTGTTTGGATGCTCACCTTCCTAGACCTGGATGGAGGGGGAGGACCTTGAACTTCCCACAGGGCAGGGAACCCTGACTGCTCTTCCGGACTGGTGAGGGAGGGGGAATGGAGTGGGGGAGGGGGGGAGGAGTGAGGAGAGGGGGAGAGGAGTGGGGGGAGGGGGAGGGAAATGGGAGGTGGGGAGGAGGCAGAAATTTTTTCAACAAAAAAAAGAAAAAGAAGCAATTTTACTTATACATTTATTGCTGTTAGAAATTGATTGATAGATATGAGATTACAAATGTATTAAATGTCAAAAAGTCAAGTTATTGATAATTGGCTTAACATGAAGGAGACATTTGATTAGTGACAATGACAGGTATAGACTAGGACAATCCCACAGTAAAACAGATCAATGGCAGGTTGTATTTCCTTTAAAAGAGACACGTTTGAAGGTCATATGGTTTGAGAAGAGGGCTTAGTCACTAGAGTTAAGAATACTAAAAATATGGATGAGTAGATACAACCAGTTAAGGGCAGATATTTAGCTGCATAGATGCCTCAGTCAATAACATTCTTGCCATGTGAGAAGACATGAGATGAATCCTTAGAATTTTAAACACACACACACACACACACACACACGAGCAGGCTGCTGAAGTTCACAAGGAAGGGTCTGAAAGTGTTTAGTGTAGTCAAATACTAATCTGACCAGATGGAATTCAAGAAACTAATGTGTGTAATGTATTCTCTTATTCCTTCAGCTTGAGAAATGAGAAAGAGAAAATTATTTTCTAATGAATGACTGGGCATTTTAGATAACTCAAAAAGATAGTACGTTGATGTAAAATTTACCTCTTAAAGAAAATTAAGAAGAGCTGAGACTATTAGGCTAGAATAATGATCATACAGAATTTATTATTATCAAGAATGTAGAATATGGATTTGAGATGGTGATTGTAATTCAGACTCACTAAGTGGTATCACAGAAGGTGTCAGTGCCTTTATCAAGAAACCACAAAGTCCAGTAAGTTTCTGTTGTGAGACTGACCAGAAAATCAGGAAAATTACTTTTCTTGTCTATGAAACTGAGAGTGTGAAACAACAGATGTTTACTAGATTTGTGAAGCTTAAGTGAATTAATCTATGTAAAGAGGTTTTAATCATCTGTGGCACTTAGAGATGGATTGATCAATGTTAGCTGTCATCACCATTAGTTCCTCTGTTCTCAAGTATTACTTTATAACTGAGTGGAATCTAGCACACTGGGCATTCATTTTGCAAACTTGGCTATAGAGAATCAAGATTATTTGAGTTGCTACTCCGGTTTACCTACATTGTCTTAACTGTACTGAATGTTAGAGTAAAGAAGATGGCCAATATAGACATACTCTTCATCTTGGCAGAGCAATGTGAATGGGGAGCTAGGCAATTAAATGAGTTAAAATGGAGAGGGGGTGCCCCAGGAGAATCACATGTGGATAAAAGTGCATTAAATACCAAGCCTTTCCCAGTAGTAATTTCTAAGTGTTGGCCCGGTGTTTGTAGAGCTAAGGAAGTCCTCATTAAGAGATGAAATACCTCAGATTCTTTTCTTAATCCCATTAAGTTTAAGGAAGCATAATTTGTAAACCTACTGGGAGTATAATGAATTATGGTAGGAATTCAAGTAAGAAAGGACCCTTATAAGAAAGAATTTCAATGACTTTACTTGTATAGCATCACAATAAATATTACTAAAAGAATAAAAAATCATCATTCCTTCTCTGAGGTCTTTTTCACACCATTCTTCCAAGAATCCTTTCTTACTCCTGTAAGATTTCTGTGACAGATGTTCAAGAACTGGGAGAGGAAGCTATTCAAAAGTCATTTCCAATGAAAAATTAATTGAAAAAGAAAAATTAGTTTTCTCCAAGTGAGAAACAAATCTCACTTGTGAAATAGATAACTTGTAAGAGTAAGCGCCATGCCCAGCAATAAATGATGAACAAAAATCAAAAACAAATTCAATGGCGTTTTGTATGGATTTTGTCTCATATTGTTGTGCAAGGCTCCTCTTCCTTATCTTCCTCCTCCTCCTCCTTCTTCTCCTCCTTCTTCTTCTCCACCTTCTCCTCTCCTTCTCCTTTTCTTTCTCCCCTTCCTTCTCTTTCTCCTCCTTCTCCTTGATCATATAGGACATTTGTGTATATATTACAGCTTCTGGTTTTCTGTTTTATGGGATTCCTGTGTGTGCAATAAATCATGTGTGCCTCTGCATCTATATGTGCTCCTTGGGTTTTTTCTTTGGCGGTTTTTCCCTCTTTTCCTATTCTAATTCATTTGCTTTTCCTTAAATGTCTGTTTGATTTATAAAAGACAGAAATGGTATGGATCTGAAAGGGAGAGAAGGTATAGAGAGGGGAAATTTTAATCAGAATTTATTTTATGAAACCAAAAGGAATAAGTTGAAGTGTGCAGTGTTCTGTGCTTAAGAACACTTGCCTGATTTACAGAGGACCTGGGTCCGGTTCCCTCCATTCACACGGTAACTAACAACCATCTGTAACTACAGTTTCAGGGTATCCACAACCTCTTCTGACTTGTGCAGGCACCAGGCACATATGTGGTACACAGTTATATGTATAGAAAAATGTTGATATGCATAAAAATATAATAAGTAAAACTTAAATCAATTAAAGACTGAAGTACATTAGCAAACAAACATTTTGATTAGGCAGTTAAATTAGTTCCGCCTGCCTTTGAAAAAAATAGGGAAAATAATTTTGGAAAAATATAAAAAAATACCCTGAAGATTGGAAAACATTTTGTTATCAGGAATATCATGTTACCATTTATCTTGACACTTTATTCATAAGCTTTAACATTATTAATATTACTTTGATACTGTTTTAAAATATACTCTTTCTTCTCTTCTTGTGGATCAAACAATGAGACTTGACTAGTAAAGTTAGGTTTACTGTGTCACTGAACTATTTCCCCAGATAAGAGCGAGTTACATGTGATCAAATGCTGAAAAAATGACGGGGAACAGATGAATTAGGAAAGATAAAAAACCTAGAAGCTTTACACCGAAATTGCATTGCAAACTCCGGAGTCATTTTAAAGAACACTCATAATGTCGACCAATGTTTTCAGGAAGCACTGTTTAGGACCAAAACATTTTTTCTCTAATCCTTTTCTTCAACACTATTTCATCATAAGACTATTATGCTAGTAAGCCTCAAAATCAACTGTAAAGTCTTTTCAGTCTTTTTAAAAAAAATCTATACTTAGTAGTCTATCTAGAACCCACTGCTCCCCAAAAATGCCAGAAAATAAAGAGGTGTCAAGTGCAGCAGCACTTAAGGCATTACGGCTGCCGCCCTCCATGTTAACCTGTGACCCCTGGGTGTTTGGGTAATAATTTATTCATTAAACCATTAACTCTCTTTCCAGCAGCTTCCCCTATGAATTTTTAACTGGGGCAATTCTCTAGATAACTTTCTCTTCCAGCTAGCCCTACCCTTTCTCTCTCCGAGCTGCTCCCACCTGGCTCGGACCAGAATGAGATAGCATGCTGAAATTCCTCTTGCTAGACGTCAGTTCTCTGAACCATTGGACAACTGCCTCGAGCCCTGCCCGTGCTACATGTACCATTTGCTCATGTTTGCTTATTTTCTTTGGCTGGTTTCTGTGCTTCCATTGTATTCAGGAAGAGTAAAACATCTACCTGCAGTTCATGCTTTCTTCAAATCCGGGAAAGAACCTTCAGATGACTGCTTCTTCTTATAGCCTCAAAGCAATGTCTACAAGAAGGGCTATGAAACCAGAGACCAAAGGCGTCCTCTGCAAACCAGTCTGCACTTAGTAGTCACTGACTGGTGCTTAGTTTCGTATCAGATCTTGGGATCTGGCTTCAGATGTTTAGTTGGAGGGTCTGGAACACTTTAGCACTTTCTTTTTAAGTGCTGGTGATTATTATCTGTGTTGTTAATTTTCTTTTGTCCTATAAAACTTGGCCCTAACTGGATGACTCAACCATTATTTTAGTGTAACTCTTAGTTCTTTTAAGTAGGTAGGATATTTAAAACATTTACAACCATGAAGACAAATAGGCTGGTGTGTGTGTGTGTGTGTGTGTGTGTGTCTACTTCTCCATATGTATGCATGTACATAGAAAATGGAGGCGAGTCTGAGCTAGGTGTTAGCTTCTAGGATCTTTGAAAAGTTCCCAGTGGAGTAATTGCATTTTTATTAACTCACTTCCTCTCTCAGGGATTCAATGAATGAAGGAGGTTGCTTTGTGCCCTTCCTAGATCTTTATGTTGTTGTCAGATTTCACCCTGCAGTGGCTACACTTTCTCAACAAATAAAGCCAAAATGGAGTCATGAAATCATTTTGCTTATGTCAATGAATTTTGCAATTCTCCCTCATTTTGAAGAAAGTGCTGGAAAGAAAAGGTGATAGTAACATGGTTAGAAAAAAACCAAGGTGGCCAAAAAAATTCTTGGTTTAAAAGAGTTTTATTTTAGTTCTATGACATCCCTTCAATTTTGATGATTTTTTATCCCATAATGTAAAATCAATGGATTTACCATCTTACAGGTATGCCACTTGGACTGTGTAGCAAAGAACAGAAAGACTATTTTCAATAGAAACACTTATCTCTCTCTCTATCTCTCTCTCTCTCTCTCTCTCTCTCTCTCTCTCTCTCTCTCTCTCTC
>NC_022022.1:49115720-49151679 GCF_000317375.1 Microtus ochrogaster | reverse complement strand
CACACACACACACACACACACACACACACAGCCAGGCAGCAGATACAGCTATTTGGTTTTTGTCTCTGAATAATGTCTGGTGACAACAAAGATGTTAAACACAAAATATTACAGGGATTAATTCACAGTGCTCTAGTTTGAATCCAAGGTCATGTGCAGTGCAAACAATAAGTTACAGCCCGGCTTTCTGTAGCTGCAATTAAGGACCACCTAGGGTGGGGGTGAAACTGAAGGTGCCTCTGACCCTAGGAGGTCGGCACTCACTTCAGTGCACTGCCTCTCAATGCCTCCGTATAAATTAAACAAAAGTGAATTTTCTCCCCTTTAGGGAACAAACAATCCATGCATTAGATCCTGCAGCCTAAGCATTTCCTGCTCTGGAATCACAGCTGAATCTCCACTAAACAGCAATTAGCATTTTAATAGTATTAATAACATTCCCGATTTTAACAATCTGAAGCCTTCTGCTTTTTTATTGATGTCTTTTGTTGCAATATTGTCTAATAGTGTGCCCAGGGTAGCAAAACATAACCAATTAGAGCATTTGCCAAACAGCAAGGAAGCTGGATCATTTCAATTCTGTTCACCTAAATATAAACATGATCGTGTGTGAATAACATTTCCAACTAGCAAGACTAAAAGAGACACGAGCTACATAAGCCCTAGAGTCCACTCCTTACTGATCTTCAAAAGTAGAGCAACTGACAGTTTCCAACACTAATGTCAAAATGCAGATCAAATCTGATGATAGGGGGAGTTTCTGAAACTTGAAATCTCTATCAGGTTTGTATTAGAGCAAGTGCCCAGTGCACAGGGTGAAGGGATTTCTAGTGTTAGTCCTTAAGACGGCACCAAGAGAACAACGCAATTACTCCTGAAATATGGAGAAGATTTTTCCTGAAGATATAAGGGAGCAAGCAGGCAGAGGGAAGAGTTCAAACTGAACATGGCCTGTAGAATAAACTGGACCATGAGAAAAGAGAAGCAAGGAAAGTGAGAGAGGAGTCACAGGCCAAGAGACAGGGGCATAGCTAAAATGGCTGAGTTACATGGACCTCAGGCTGGGGTGGGAGAGCAGAAGCCAAGCCTCTGGGAGGAAAAGGTGTAGGGTAGCTGTCAGGATTAGAAGGGCTTGGAGGAGCCTCACATGCTCTCCTCGGTTTCTTAGAAACATACTCAGTCCTCTCTTACTGAGGAGAATCTGTTTCTGTAATACCTTAAAATTAAAAACAGAAAAAAAAAAAAACATTTGTTTCAGTTAAGTCACTCTACCTAAGATAGGTACAAAGCCCTCTACCCACCCATTCCCAACCCCTACCCACCAAAATGGGAGATGGTCCTAAACAGAAGGATTTGGATTGGATTGTTTTTGTTAACAGTTTGCTTTTTCCTAAGAACTACCCTTAACCCTCCAGGCACACCCCTTAACCTACCCCTATGGTCAACTACCTTGAGCTAGGGCACCTAATCCCAGGTCAATCTGAAAGGCCTGGCCTAGCTCAGTTAAGATCCCCACCTGTGCTGAGGTCAGTAATTCATCTTGCTTTTCTGCCAATTTGCTCCTCTTTCTGCCCCACTCCCTTGGCAATTTCATTCCCAATAAACCTCTCTTTCTAGGTAGTTTTGCTTCTGCCGTCACTTATAACCCATTAACAGAGTCACAAGAAATAAGTAACTTTGAGAATTTACCCTTTGCTAAGCAATTAGTCAGTCTAGTATTTTAATCTTCTGCAAACTTCTTCTTGAATCTTTTATTTTTTCCTCTTTGTTATAAACTCTGAATGTTAAATATGTTATTTCTTCAAGAGTCAGAGTTTAAAAGCTTACCTTCTAAATACTTACTGAACATCATATAACCTTCTTTGTGGGCTCTTTTTTTTTAAATTGAATGTAATACCAGGAAAAGAAGCTGGACATTCCCAAATGGAATAAATTCCTAGGACCTAATTTAGCCCTTTGATGGACTCACTCTGCTTGCATTCCATTCTGGGAATAATCTTGAGAGCTTATAAAGTGCACATTGGACATTTCAAGACCCAGATAGCAATCTCTGTGATTCATCTGAGGTGACACGTCATCGTTGGCATTTCCAACAAGCTCCCTAGGTTACTGTAAAATCTAACTCAGGGAGCCCTGACTAGCCTGAATAAGAGCGGCTGAACATTCAGATGATAACAAGAGAGGTGTCGTAGGAGCACTTTGGATTCCTGCCACAGGGGTTTCAATCTTAGATCAGTGACCTGGTGTCCATGAGATGATGCCCATCAAGCAGGGTGGTGTTCCTGAAAGACTATGCTTCCAGAGGAGGAGTACCAATGGAATAAAATAAATACATGATGGAAACATTTTCAGATAACAGAATTACAGCATTTCCTCCCATTCTCAAATTCATTGGATTGTAATTCCTGCACAGCATGTATCTCTTTATATTTTTGTTAATAAACAGCAAGCATGGAAATCTGTTTTCAGAAGCAGCTGGGTGGCCGAAAACCAACAAGCACCCACTTCTCCCTGCAACACTTCCTAAGTCTGACTCATCATAATAAACTCATGCAGGGTACACATTACGGCTTGTCACCAGTGTTACATCCGAGTTCCCTGAACCAACTGTAACTGTAGCCTTTAAAATGAACCAGATTCAATAGTATTTTATTGTAAGATTTGAGCACTCATAAAGTTTAGATGGAACTTAGTTAAGACATATTTAATGCCCCTTCTATATTCAGAATTTTACAGTTTGAGTAAATCATAAGTGGAATACCACTTTAAGATTTATTATCCAGTTGTTCCAGCACTCTGGAGGCACAAGGAGGTAGATCGTTGAGTATAAGGCTAGCCTATGCTACATAGTGATTTGCAGGACACCTAGAGTTGCATAATGAAGTTCTAGCTCGAAAAGTAAATGAATGAATAAACTGATGAGATTAAAGTCACAAATATGCTTGCTGTCTATTCTGCTTAAGATTTTATCTTGTTGTTTTGCTTTACATATTTGCTTCAATATTATTATATTTGCTTCCTTCAGGAGCTCTGAACATGCCTGGTTATTTCTATACAAGTTGAGAGGTGCTCCAAGTTTCACAAACCACACATACACCTTCTGCTGCCAAGGAAACTAGCCAACTCATTCACAATTTGTGTTGTGAATGAATAGCCCTTGAGAAAGTAAGAACTCCTTAAGTCCCAGGTTCATATTCTTCTAGAGGTCAACTTGACTTTCTAAGTCAATTACAAAATGTTAAAAAATTTCCATCTCAAAATCATATTTTTCCAACTTGCTTAATTTCTTTGTAGACTCACATAAGGTTGCAGAGAAAAAATAATTATTTTGCAATGTGATTTAGAGATCAGAATAAAAACAGCAGTTATTTTGACTCTTATGACATGAATATTCAAAATAATATATAGAATTTAAGAACCTAACAGTAATTAAAGTCTTTTTAACTGATTAATCATTAACTGGAAGTGAAAGAGTAACATTGCAGGCATATTTTAAGGACAGATGACATAATGGTAACAGGGAGATCAGTTTCCCCATTTTTAGTATGTTCCCATTCTTTCAAAAGTAATGTGAGGCAGAGGATCCTGATCTTCTGAAATGTTGGATGCTAATAAGTAATCCTAAACTGACTATCAATGAGTCTTGTAAATAACAGAGGTAGAGATTGCTTCCTCCAAACACATTTCTTGGAGTTAAGTCATCATATAGTCAATATATAGGCAATAAGCCAGTTGGTCTCATAAGGTCACTTCTTCATGAAAGAGATAATGTCTATCCTTGTGTAAAATTATTTTTTGTATTGTAATTTTAATCAGAACTTTCACTTTATCAGAAAATGGAAGAAAATATATTTCCTTTAAACACTCAGCCTTGCAATGCACAGCTACCTGTACAAATAAGAACCTGAGTAATACAATGTTCTTTGAGGATTCTGTTGGAAAAACAGGTTCAACAAAGTCCTAATGGCTAGACTCCGTGCTCAAGAACTTGGTAAAAATTTTAAAAATCAACATGTGCTATAATCGTGTGGACTTTTAATCGGAGCACAGTGTTGCTCTAGTGGAGTAAAACTGGGTTAAACAAATGAGTAAAATGAAATAGTTCATAATGTCTCAAGGGACCTACAGTTACACAGCTCAGAGCTTTACACGAATAGGATGGCAGGTCCTGTGTCTGCATAGTCTGCACGTTTTCATCTTTCACG
This sequence comes from Microtus ochrogaster, assembly GCF_000317375.1. Lineage (NCBI taxonomy): Eukaryota > Metazoa > Chordata > Mammalia > Rodentia > Cricetidae > Microtus > Microtus ochrogaster. Next base: position 49,147,474 of record NC_022022.1, on the reverse strand, counting down.
GTGACTTGCAGAACAAACACAGTCAATGACAATGTGTATCAAGTTCAGAGCAAATGGCAGAAGCAAGAAAAAGATGTGTCTCATCAGTCTGCTCACTTGAAGCCATAAATGACCTGAAGGGTTAGTCCCACAGTTCCATCATTTGCACTATTTTGTGGCCAATAATGAGTTTATGTGAAGTGTTTAACTTATTTCAGATCACTAAATACTTCTTCTAGACAATGGAACCCTTCATTTGATGTGATGTTTACCTAGGATAAATACACATAAAACAGATTTTGTTCCTCAGATGCTCTTTCATTTTAGTGATTTTACATTTCAGGATCTACAAAAATTATAAAAACATTTGACTTTCAGTAAAATGTTGTATCATATTTTTCTCATTAGGCAAAATTTTATGCAGTAGGTAAGCAAGGTTACCAAAGGGCTATTTCATTAAGCAATATATTAAACAAGTTCATGAGTGAAATAAGCATTTTGTTTCATTATTATGAAAAAGGTATATTAGAAGTGCTAACATAGATATAAATTTGTCTATCATTCATAAGAAAATAAGTCATTGTGAAAGATATATCTTAAAATTTTCTATTGGGCCAAGCTGATATTCTTCAGTTATTCACAAAGCAATAAATACAAAAGGTTTTTTGCCTAATCTTTGAAATCAGTCTATGTTTTAAATCACATTTCAACACTTCTATAAGCAATTATTCAATATATATAATATTTATATACACATGTATATGTAATACACACACACATATATATATATATAATTTCTTGTATAGTCTAGTCACTCTGCTACTTTTGATATTTGTAGGTATTTTTGGTGTGGAGAATTCTAATGAATTTCAAAAGATACATGCACTGTGGTCCGGCAAAATGGCTTAAGCAGAACAATAAGCACTTGCTGCCAAGCCTGACAAATTGCATTTGATCCATGAGATCCACATGGTATAAGAAGAGAACTGCCATTCTAAACCCAAGGAGTGTTCATTGTAACAACTTTGAATTATTATGATACTTTTAGTTATTATGACTGTTATTAAAATAAAAGCAAGGGATAAAAAGTAAAACCACAGTGGAACTCAACAATGTGAAAGGATTTTTAAAAATAATTTTGGTCAAAGATTATTTTAACAATGAACTGTCATTTCTTCTTGTCTGATATAAACTTTGAAGTAAAATATATATTAAAATATCTTTTCTCTTTTCAATTGGAGTTGTGTTATATTTTAAGTCAGGAAAAATGATGACAGTATCAACATACAGACATCGTCATTAACAGACCATCTTGGTACTTAGTTTGCCAATATTACAGCTGAAAGCCAAAGCTCCTTAAGTGCGGATCGGTCTTTCTAACTCGTGTTCTTTTATGATGATTAAAGAGAGAATTTTTAGAAGCAGGAAGATCACAGTTAAAAAAAAATCAAAAGCCAAGGTTGATGTCAAATCAATGACCAGGTTTGGTTGAATTTTTTACTATTTTTAGTTTCAGCATTGATCTGATCTGGAAAGTACTCTGCACACTATGAAATCAGCAGAGTACCTTTTATGCAGTGATATGTTAGATGAAATAGAAAATAATTTGCCACACACAAAATCAAGTTATTAAGTTAAATAGAAACAGAGTATATTTTATTGAACATTCAGTTAGAGTATAGAGAATTACTGGTTTTTCACTGTTTCCTTTCTGCAATGATTATCATTGGGTAGTAGAACAATCAGGTTCTTAGCAGAAATGATGTTTTTCTTTTCCTCCTTAGTTCAAATATCGTGTCTGGATGTTTCTGTTCTCCTGGTGGGGCATTGTGCAAATGAACCAACAATTATTAGAACATATTGCAAGTCTAAAATTTACATGGTATGTAGCATCCTGAACTTCTTAGCCTGATCAACCCTAAATGCACACATATTAGGAAGCATGTGAACACAGTTACTTAACACAAAGCTTATTCATAATGAAAATTGGACCATCATTTGCAGCCTATCAAACACAGTCATGGGATAAAAATATAAAGCCATTGTAAAGTTTCATGTTTATACCAACTTGGTAATGTAGAGAAATCAGCAAATCAAACCATTTTAATTTGAGAACCATATGATGTAGTAAGGAGGAGAGAGGCAGCCCAGCTAGCTTAGACATGAAATAATCACACAGAAACTGTATTTATTAAATCACTGCCTGGCCCATTAGCTCTAGCTTCTTATTGGCTAACTCTTACATATTAATTTAACCTATTTCTTTTAATCTGTGTATTACCACATGGCAGTGGCTTATTGGCAAAGTTTTGGCAAGTCTGACTCTGGTGGCAGCTCGATGGCTTCTCTCTGACTCTGCCCTTCTTTCTTCCAGCATACAGCCTAGCTTTCCTCACCTAGTTCTGTTCTGCCCTTTCCATAGGGTCAAAGCAGTTCTTTATTCATTAACTAATAAAAGGAACCTATAGGCAGAGGACCTCCTATAGCAACATGACTATTATTATCATTTCTATTATATTTTAGAACAACTGAGCTAGTTCCTCATGGTAAACTCTTACAGATGAGAACATGCTAATGCTTTTTCGGTTTCCTTGTCAACCATCTTCTCATGCTTTGGAATGGAATTTGAAGCCTGCATGCCACCATATTCTGCCACAATGATAATAAGCTAAACTTCTGAACTATAAGTCACCCCAATTAAATATACTCCTTTATCAAAGTCGCCATGATCATGGTGTCTTCACAGCACTAGATTTATAACTTAGACAATACCCCCAATTACCTGAATTATTATATTCTTATCAAAAGAAAAATAAAATGAATGTTACAAAGTTGGAAAACTAAATTTTATGTGTAAGTAATGTTATTTGTTAAAAAAATGCATAGTTTATTCAGGAAATAGCTTTTATCTTTGATGTATGCAGTATCGTAACTGTGGGATTGACAGTATAACGCACTGAAATTTGGAACTCAATCCATTCATCATTTCTACTACACACCAAGTAGTTAAAATGACTTCTCATAATTTAGTTTCAGAAACAGTCTGTGTAACCTGCCTAAGTGTGGCAACAATGAGAATAGGCTGATATATGTAAATAAAGCCATAAGCCTACTGGGCATCTATGTCCATGTGTCTAGTCTATTACTGCTAAATAGTAAATACATTCGCTAAGGTAAGTCAGAATATCTTTCATTCTAGAAGAACAGAAATTTTAAAGAATTGAGTCACTTCAGCTACCCATTCACATCATTCCTGCTCAATCATGACTCTGACTCGTGTGTGATAATTGACAAGAGACACATTCTGTTTCACTTTGAGGCCGTGTTTGCATGTCCCTAGCCTCTTTCAATTGTTCCATGCAGGCAATAGCCTTTCAGATTTGTTAAAAACAAAATATTACTTAATTATGTCCTTTGTGATATTTTGAAAGTAATAGCAGAAAAATAAAAATCTCAATTGAAATAAAAAACAGAGACATAGGTGTTTGAAAGGAACTTTCCTTATAGACCCCTGATTTCAGAGCTGATGGTATAGCTGCAAAAACCCCTTTTGAAATCTGTGATACTTTGGGGATGTAGAGGCAAAATGGTTGAAGAGAGTCACTACATCCGTGTCTTTGGAGGAAACGGTCTAGCCCAATTCTAGTCCTGTTCTATCTGCTTCCTACTTTCCACACTGCAACACCCTATGGCTTATCTCCTTCCAGCATGGACAGAGCCATTTTCAGCTCTTCCCTAACAGCACTGACTGAAAACTGTGAAACCAAATTGAATGTTTTGTCTCTAAAATTGTCTCTTTATAGTATTTTGTTATAGACTCAATGGTAACTTATAGAGAAGATTAGTATTGGAAAGTGTGTGAGGTTATTTTTATTTTCATTTTTCCCAGCTAAACCTCACTATGCAATAGAACGGGAAGACAAGACAATTAGAACATTGTGAGATGAAGAGGTTAGAGAAGCCTTCAAGAATTCAAAAAAAACTAGAATGCTGACAAAGAATAAACAGGAAAACCTACACTTAAGCGTCTTCACAGAGAAACACAGACACTAATTGTTAATTAGACAAGAAGCCATTGATGTTACTTTCTGGCCAAGCATCTGTCTATATTCAGCTCGTGTCTTAAATATGCAAGTTTTATTGAATTCAAAAGTCGTGAACTAATTAATTTGGTGGAAGATATTTCAAGGCAGCCTATCACCCATAATATGTCATGGCTATTTCTGGATGCTTTTAGCTTTGTTTACAAGAGAATCGCCTAAAAAAAAAAAAGAGAGAGAAGAAATTTGAATTTAAAGTTGAATACAACGTAAGTGTGTGCAAAAAGCTGAGTGCCATTAAGAAAATTTTGCAAGCTAAACATCTGCAGTCAATAGGAAGGTGGAGTGAGAGAAATTTAGAAGATGAAATAACTCTACTAATGGAAATCTACAATGTGTAAATCTGAAAACACATTTGAAAAAATTACCTGAAAAAAAAATGCTGCTGGGTGCTCTGCTGGAAAAGAGCTCATTAGACAAGGGTTTTCCTGATCAGTGGGTAAGGCCAGGTAGTTGATGGTTAATCAGTCTAGTGACATACATAATATACAATAACACATTGTTTTATGCAAGTAAGAAAAGACAACCTTGATTACGCAGCTATTTACGATCCTGAATCATTCCCATCATCATCTCATAGTTTACAAAACCTACTTTACCAATGCTCAACATTAACTTTCTCCATTTCAGAAGCTAAAAACATCACCCATTGGAAGGGAAAGTCATTGGTTTCTTAATCCAATATTGTTGTGGGTCATTTATAACTTATTATTGCCTTGAGGTCTGTACCACTGTCTTCTGATTGTGTAGTTTTTTTGAAACTTGACATGGATGTTTGTGACACAAGCTGTCAGCTTCGTATGGGGAAAGCTCAGCTTCTCTCATTAATATTAAACTTCTGAGTAGATATGGTGGTTATGTTGCTGATACAAGCATTTCTTTTTAAGGCTAAAGAAATTCATATATTGCTATTGACACGGTAATTGAAATAATATTCAGTAAAATAAATGATGGCATTACACTCATTCATTCTAAAAGGAAGGACAATAGTGGACTGAAGGAAGGAAATGCATCGTATCACAAAATATGCAACAGCTCTTGCCCTTCTTAAAGGAAAGAAACAACGAGAAGAATTAGTGTAGGCATCCATTACTGTTTTAATAAGCATCAAAGGGATTGTGATAAAGAAAAGTTATTGTCAGTCATTGCCACAGAATATAGCTGAATCGCCACATCTTTTTATGACAGTGCTGGCAAGTACAAATTGCATGTAAATCATGTCTCTAGCATCCCACTTTGCAATGGACTTCAGTTGTACTAAACACAGAATTTGAATGGGAGGAGACAGAAAGTCAGATTCTCATTTCTAACAACTCCTAACAGAAAACTCCAGAGTCTGCCGAGAACACTAGAAACTGTTGGCAGTGTGAGATCTGCTCTTGACAGCTGATGAGAAATGACCTTCCCTCCATTTTGCCTCTTGTATTTTATTTTTCAGTTGGCGAAAAACTAGAGGCAATTTTCCTTTCGCTGTCTACCTCAACTCAAAGGTGTCCCTTTGAAGGTAGACATGGGCGGAATATTTTCTAACACTCTAAATCACCTCTCTCTACTCCTTTCCCTTTTGATATATTCCATTCATTTGAAGTAGAAGTTTTATTTTGGAAATAAATCAATCGGGAAAAAAATCACATTCTGCTTAGGGGATTGGCTAAATGAATAAAGCTCTAGTGTTCTGCCATTACACTTTTTTTCTTAACAAAACTGGTGCATGTTTAGATAAACTGGTCTTCTAGTCCATTGCCCTTACTCAGCAAATACTTAAATCCACCTTACTATTAGAAAAACACGATGCCATCTTCTGCTCCTTGTCACACTTGAAGAGAATTGTGTATTGGTTACTACTTCATTGTAATTTTGTGTATAAGGAAACCTAACTTCAAAGACACACCTTGATTTGCTTGGTTATGAGAGGCAAAGAGAGGACTCCAGATTCTGTAGTGGTGGAGTGACGTACAGCAGGGAACTGCTTAAACAGTATGTTGGGAACCAAACTGTTCTGAGAGAGTTTGTTTGCTGAGCCATCTGCATCTCATGAGCTATATCTTGAAAACATGAGATTTCAAATTTAATTCCTGAATTCCTCCTTATAATGCAAATAACCTCAGTTAATTTTTTTCACATTATAGAAATTCTATGTAAATCACAAAGTTAAAATAATTTGGGTTTTTTATTGCTGTCAATATTATCGAAACTGATTGACATTCTTTTCTTATTGAACATAATTGTAGTTGGAAAATTGAACTGAAGTCTAATTGGGCATGTAGAATTTTTCATGGGCTGCCACGTGAAAAACGTAGTCTTGACACTAATCCCAATGAATCAGAGTGGCCTTCTTTCATCTCTAACATTTGAGGCCTTTGTTTTTGATTAGTTTTGTTTCTCTTTTTTCTTTTTATTATTTTTGCTTTTTATTTACTTATTTATTTTTAGCCACATCAGGAAAACCCTGGTGCAGGTCATTGAGAAATCAATGGGAAAATCTGTAACATAGTTGGATCTAAGAATCATACGATTTTCCTTTTTGTCTTTTAAATCCTTTCCTGTTTCCTTTGTTTTTCTGTTATTTCATCAGATTGAAGTTTAGCAACACATTGTTCCCTTAGCGTCATATAAGGACTCCCTATAGCCAACTGATTATTAGACTAGCCAAATTATTTAGCACTGGGTTGGAGTGAGAAATTCTGCCTCACTATATAAGGTGATACAGAAAGATACACCCAACACAGTAGCAAATATACCCATGTGCATCCACATACACAAGGGCATTTATATAGACATCACTTCACACACACACATATAGACACAAAAACAATTTTTTAAAAATATATTGGTTTTCCTGAAAAAAATTAGCTTTATCATCAGTTAGATATTTCCTTACTCAAAGTGATAATGTCTTAGAACTAAGGGAATGATGATGCTGGACGGTCAGGTAAATGAGCTTCAAATATTCTCTGTCATGTTGCCAAGAAAACCCAGTTCACCTCTTTATTTTTAAATTTTCTCATCTTCAAAGCTGTAATAAGGTAATTTACACTATAATGACTGATGGAAGTGAGATAAGACGCATCTCAACTTCTCTCTGGTACATAATCACGGTACATGCTCCATCAAAGCCCCTGTTATTATTGTTGTTGCTTTTTTTTTTTTGTATTTTCCTGAAGTTGTTATTATTAATTGGTCAGTTTATCTTTAGGAAAAAGGCAATACTCTCATTAGCCTTCTGTATTTGTTTTTTGTAATGCCTCCCAGAAATTGTTAAATGAACACATTTGAAAGCAAAGTTACATGTACTGACAATTGATCTTTGGAGAATGACAGCAAAAGGCAGAAATTTCCCTGCTACTGGGAGACCTCAGAAGCCATGCCCATTGTTCACAGCTATGATCCATAAGATGCTGCTCTCTTCCTGGATACCATATGTTTTTGTATTATTGGATGAATTTAACTTTGGGTGGTTATCGAGTTAGTTGTTATAAGAAACTGTCCAGGTTATCAGTAATTGTATACTTTCAAAAACTGAAGTGGGTTTATTTAAAATGGAAAGGAATTGTTCATGAACAACAACAAATTTTCATATGCATTTTCTCAAATTGAAGTTGGAGTTCATGGTTTTACTGAAGCTTCATCTAAAGGCAAAGTGGTTCATAATTATGTCAGATGTTAGCTACTGGTATGTAGACACCATTCCCAGGTGATAGGCTAGCAAACAAATCCTTAGGAACTCCAGGCCTTTCTGAGCAAGTCTTTCCCTAATCTGAATACAATTATGCTACTTTATAAAATATTAAACATGTACTGCCAATTATGACAAAAACACAGTGAACATTTATTAACTATTGAGGTCATTGTGGCATTTTTAAGTAAATATTCTTTATTTAAAAGTTTAAGAGGTCTTGGAAGTAGATATTTGACTGAATCATATACATATCTATGAGAAACTTGAAAACAAATACTGATACAATTAAAAAGATTAAAAATAGTAAAAAATAGAAGATAAATGTTATCAGAGAAGTAAAGAAAAATGAATATATTCAATAAAAAAATCAGCTCATGTCAATAACACTGTTTCTTTCACTGTATTATCATTTCCTTAATTCTATTTGAATGTACTCTGCTCACCTACTACCTATTAAATGAGACCATGCCACTTTAGGAGCACAAATCTTGGCTCTTACCTAACAATTGTTGTTATTTTAAATATTATATTAAAGTACCTTTCCTTTTCCATTGAAATTAAGCAACATACAAACTAAATAGTTAACCCCAGTCAAAGCAAAACTATAGATATGTGTGCACACACACACACACACACACACACACACACACACACACACATGACTGAGGATATTTTGTGGAAGTTTGAAGCATGAAATAAATGCAGGTCCATATTACTATAATGAAATACTGTAAGAAAGTCACATGGTATATTTCCTAGAACACATTTTCTGTTATGGGGTTGTTACATAGCTGATATGAGGCCAGAGCACATAGATGTGTTTGATTTTATGTGATTCTTAAACTAATGAAAGGTTCTAAGTGAACCATATTAAACACACACACACACACACACACACACACACACACACACACACACACACACACACACACATATGCCCAGTGCCTGAAATATTTAATAACCATGTATACTTTGTTTTAGCCTTGATAGTTCATGTGGCTTTCTCATTTTATTCTCAAATTATCTTATGTGAGATTGAAGAGGGCAGTTCTAAGGAATTAAAAAAGCAATAGATAAATACACAATTAATAATTTATCTTAGCTGTGATAGAAAGGAAAGCATTTAGTAGATAGCAATTAAAAGCCAACTGATTAAACACAAGCAATTATAAACAATGCATGAAGATACATTAATACTGCTTGCCTTGGTAAAATGATAACTTTTAGTGATCAAATAGGACTGACTAGTGGCCTTATTCGATATAGTGGATAATTTTGGCTCTAGTACTTACCTTTCTTCCCAGCATGTTTGTAAAGTCTTTTCTCCAATATGTACCTTTGGCATCTCTGTAAAAAAAGAAAGAAAAAAGAAAAAAAAAGAAACAAAACAAAACAGGTAGTTGCATTTGGTGAACTAGAATGTCTATCTGTGTTATTATGTTGGTCTATATGGCTGTTTCGGGTCTGTGCCATTTTTTCTTAAATAGTGTGGTTCTGTAGTATAATTTGTAGTCAAAACATGTAATAGCACCTGTAGCCTTAATTCTGTTTAAGATTTCTTTGACTATCCTTGGCTTTTTATGCCTCTATATAAGCTCTTGGATTGTTTGGTCTATGTCATAACAGAATGATCCCAGAATCATTATTAGGTTTGCATTCAATCTGTGGACTGCTTTTAGTAGCATGGACATTTACATAATTTCTTTCATCAGAGTTTTAAATTTTTCATTACAGAACTCTTTTGTTTGTCTTAGTGAACTTTATCACTAAATATTTGAATTCTTGTGCTTTTGGGAAATCAGCTTGTTAACTAGATGTCTTCTTCAATGTGTATGACCTTGGTATATGGAAAGGCTAAAGTCTGGATGAGTTCATTGTGTATCCTGATACACTGTGGAAAACATTTAACATCTCTACATTTTTTTTCAAGGGGAGTAGTGGTTTTATTATGAATAGGACAATATTTAAAAGTAAGGATATTTTGACTTTTTATTTTGTTTTCCTTTCTCGTCTCATTGCTCTAAGAATTCAATACCGTATGGAGTAGGATAGAGAAAGCGATCATCCTTGTTTTGTTCCTGAACTTACTGTGATTCTGTCAATTTGATGCATTTGGCAAGACTTTGGCTATAGGTTTGTCACTCACAGTCTTACACTATTTAGGTAAAATTCCCCATCCCTAGCCTTTCCATGACTTTCACAATGAAGGAATACTGAATTTTTTAATACTTTTTTATTGCTTTATAAATAATACCATTCAAAATTTCCACCTCCTCCCATTTCCCTCCTGCTCCCCCACTTACCCTCCCCACTCCCCCTCAAGTCCTAAGAGAGGGCAGGGTACACTGACCTGTGAAAAGTCCAAGGCCCTTCCTCCTCCATCCAGGCCTAGGAAGGTGAGCATCCAAACAGACTAGGATCCCAAAAAGCCAGTAAATGCAGTAGAATCAAATCCCAGAGCCATTATCATTGGCTTCTCAGTCAGCCCCCATTGTCAGCCACATTCAGAGAGTCTGGTTTTATCCCATGCTCATTCAGTCCCAGTCCAGTTGGCCTTGGTGAGCTCCCATTAGATCAGTCTCACTGTCTCAGTGGGTGGACCAACCCCTTGCTGTTCTGACTTCCTTGCTCATCTTCTCCCCCCTTCTGCTCTTCACCTGAACCTTGGGGGCTCAGTCCAGTGCTCCGATGTGGGTCTCTGTCTCTATCTATGGTGATATTCAAGATATTCATTAGTGTGGCTATGGGCAAGGCCAGTTCAGGCACCCTCTCCTCTATTGCCCAAGGACATAGCTGGGGACATCCCCGTTGACATCTGGGAACCCCGCTAGAGCCGAGTCTCTCGCCAACCCTAAAATGGCTCCCTTAATTAAGATATCTTCTTCCGCCAGGCAGTGGTGGCGCACACCTTTAATCTTAGCACTCGGGAGGCAGAGGCAGGTGGATCTCTGTGAGTTCGAGGCCAGCCTGGTCTACAAGAGCTAGTTCCAGGACAGGAGCCAAAAAGCTACGGAGAAACCCTGTCTCGAAAAATAAAAAAAAATTAAAAAAAAAGATATCTTCTTCCCTGTTCCCATATCCGCCCTTCCTTCATCTCAACCATACCACTCCCCCAAGCTCTCCCCAATCCTCCCCTTCTCCCTTCTCTCTCCCCTTCTCTCCTTCCCCTCACCCCACAAATAATTTTCTCCATTTATAGAGACAATCAAGTCACACAGTGTATTAATCTTTCTTCTTGTCTCTGTGACAACATAACTGTGAAGGGAAAACACACCTTGAATACCAGCAGCAGCATCTCATGGGCTGGGATAATAACTGGATAAAAAGAGCAAAATGAATGAAGTACTAGCACCAGCTAGTAGTTCATCGATCAGAACTTGCAGACTACAGACTCAGTGTGGCCAGGCACCTTCGGCCACCTCCACCATGTCTTCCCTGCATGATTGACTGTTCCCTAAAACCGTGAGCCAAAGCAAATCTTTCTTCTTAAGTTGTGTTTGGTAGTTATGTTGTGTCCAGAGGTGATTCTGCTCCATCAAGCTGACAATAAATATTAATCATCATACATGGATATATTAATTATGAGCTGATAAATTGTTTTTATACAAGGGAATAAAATAACTTACTCTACATTGCTGTGTTTGGTCGTTATGGGGACTGAGCTCTATGTTTGCTATCATCTGAGGCACTGTAATTTCATCCTTACAGCTTTTGAAGACATCATTCAAAAACTACACTGATTTCCCACCTTCCATACTCACTCACCCAAGATCCTGAGGAATATTTTCTTTTTTCAAATGAAACTGTACAAGGAAGGCTGTTTCTTAAATTTTAAGAAAGATTCACCCTTTGGACATTCATACTTAGTACTGACTTCAAATTCAACACTGTAATAAAGCATTTCATAGGTGTGGCTTTGCAATACAAAGAAGGGCAATGCGAAAATCTACTAGAATTATTTACCCACTTTATATCTGCACTCTTGGAAATGGTACAGGAAGGGTATTCATACCATTGAAAATTAAAAGGAAACTCTGTTAACAATTTCAAATAGTGTAAAGGAAAAAAAGAAAAAAAACAACCAAAAAGTAGGAAACAAAAAAAAATGAAGTTTTACAAATTTTAGAATTCATTAGAGATGAGACTGTTGATAATTACATAAAAGTGATATATAAAACTGGTCAGCTTTTATGTGAAATAATCGTATCTTGATACATTGCACTTTGATGAAAAGCTATTTTTTTAATTAAAAAGAGTTTTCTCTTTGGAAAATGTGTTTGCTTTATTTTTGCCTGAATTTTCTGTTTTAAAACTTAAGAGTACTCAGTGAGCACAACATGAGCCTGGCATTCTATATTCTCACAGCTGTGCCATGTTTCTATATTATTATTTTTATTCTATTTTTTATTATTTTTAACAGAGGATCTCTCACAGATTTATGAGTCTGTCTTGAGTATGGGAGTATTTGATCAGCAAGTCCCCAGGATCCACCTATCTCTGAATTTTAAGGCATGGATAATAGATATGTACAGGTAGAAGGAAGACTCATTTATAAGACAACTTCCTTGATGCTGTTTTCATTGTTAATTCACTATTCTGAATTTTTCTTCCATCTTGAAAATATTTTTAAATTCATGTTTAGCAGCTTCCATTCTAACTAATCCCAAATGTGACATTTAGAGCTTGTGGATTTAATTGAAAATCACTTTGTTTTCCTGGAAAAAAAAAAAAACATCAACATTTTTATGTATTTGTTTTTAAAGTGCTTTCTTTTTTTTCCAGATATTAATTACATGGCTGAAGAGATGATTTCTCAGGCAGGGACACTGAAGAGTGCTGTGAACTCTGTATGTTTTTATGTGAAGTTAGTGCTAGATTTTTCCATTAGATTTAGTGGAAAACATAGGAACTACATTTAGCGTGATGTCAAATCAGAATCCAAGTGTCATTCCGCTTTGAACTAACTGCTGCTCAGTACTGGAGGAACACGTCTATCATGCATGTCTTGGAAATGGCTGCTTTGCTTATTGAATTATTCTTAGCCTCCGATGAAGGATGGCCTTTGAAGGTAAACAGGATGCTGGAAATGAGGGGGAGAAGTGGAGCACTGCCGAACCACTTGGCAGGAGAGAGCTTTATTTTCTTCCTCAGTTTCCACTCCCGTGTTTCTTTGAAATCTCACTTTGAAAGAGTGGTTATGTCTAAATGTCTTTAAAAACATATGATGTCAATTTGACAGCATGATTAGTGCTTGGCTGTTGCAATGACGTGATTATCTGTTTTTGCAGGGCTAATAATTTATCTTTCAGTGTTAAGTAGCTTTGTGTACTTAATCACAGTCTTTTTTTTTTCTTTCAAAGTGAACAACACAAAGATCTTTTCTTATAACTGTTTCACTAAGGTACACAAAATGATGTTGCAATTAGTTTTTGTGTATTTCTCTGACATAGCATGATGTAACTGCATTGTGTAATAGTGAAAATACACTAGGCCTACTCTATAATTTTTATTACTCATTTTAATATTGGGCATCTTGACATCCATGATTACAATCGACAGCAATGGTTTAGAGTTGAAAAAGAAAATAAACCTTAGGAAAAGGTGGTTTGAAATTCTGTATTAAATATGTGAATATTTTATATAAATAACTTTAGAATGTAAATTATCAGAGAAATACTCAGAGAAGGGCATAAGTGGTGCATATAACAGCCTCTAAAGGACATGTAGTTTAGGAAGGGGGTAAAGCAAAAGAACATGTAGACTGGGCAAATAGGGGTGATGAATATTGGTGTGCCCTGTGTACCACTCTAAGGTAAGATACTTGTGCTGTTGGAAGCATTAGAAGGAACTTTTCAGACTTTTGTGTTAGAGACTAACTTGGGGAGATAACTCAGAGAGTAAGAGTTCTTGCTTTGAAAGCATGCAGACCTTAATCCGAACCTCTACTATGCTTAAAAATGGTGGGCATAGCTCCACATGCCTATAATCCCAGCACTGGGACGAAGGCAGAGACAGGGCAATCTACAAAGTGCCTTAGCCCATCAGACTAAGAGGAACAGCAAATTTCTGGTTCGGTGAGAGACTATCTTAAAACAAATAAGGTGAAAATCTATCTGAATACCCCTGGTGTTCGGTTCTGGCCTCTGTTTAGCCACGCAAAGGTGTGTTCATGAGCTCCCTGACATGGATTTCACACAAACATACACACACCATAGCTATTAACAGAATGCTTTTGCCTTTTATAAATACTAATTTATTTTATCACAGAAATATTTTACAAAGTAGTGGATCTAGTCCTCATTTTATACATGAGCACAATGGCTTTGTGCAAATACTTCAGAACTTGACCCACCTAATGCAGAATCAGTTTTGTATTTAAACTTAGCTCTTAAGCCTGGCTGCTGGTTAAAATCATCTAGAGAGCTTCTTAATCAGTATTTAAAATAATAATGATACTTAGACACATTCTGAGAAATTCTAATTTAATTGACCAGCAGTCTAGACCATAGTCCCTCACAAAGATAAGGTTAAAACTCATTGATTTTCTTAATTGAAGGAGTGGTTGTGAATAAAAATTAAGGCATTCAATAAAGTTGAGTAAAGAGTAATAGAGCCCTGGATGAGGATGAAGAAGAAAGAAAAACTTACAAATGGCTGATCCTCAGGATTCCTCTCAAACATATGTAACAAATAGAAGTGAAAATGTTCTAATTTACAATATTTGTATTAGAATATAAATATGTCCAGGCAGCTGTGCAGACTTAGTTGATCTCCTTTATTCACCATTCTCATATTTGCAAGTTTGTCTGTTTTACAGAATTTAACTGTATCCCATAATGAATATGTATACGCAAGCAAGTTCAGAGAAGCAGGTAGAAAAGAAAATGAATCCTTCAACCTATTTCTTCTGAACTAAGAACTGGTCCCAGCTTAGCTAAAAAAAAATAAAAATAAAAAATGCTCTCTTATTTTCAGTTCCTATACTGCTACACACCATGTCTCTTTCAGGATACACACTTCCCTTCCCTCTTCTTGTTGCTGCTGGTGGCAGTGACAGTGGCTCCCCAGGCTTCACATGGTCCTCTAGTATACTGTTGACGGGCTAGATAGCACACAAAGCCTGTTGTGTTCCTTGTGGAGAAAAATGCATGTAAGTCGTGAGTTATGGCACTATTGTCCATAAGTTCAATGTTAATGGGTTAGCACCATAAACTCAGAAGGAGTCCTTCAGCCAGAAAACACATTGAAATGGGGTCATTTTTTGACTAGTTGGAAAAAAAGTTGCATGAATTCTGGGAACATATCCTGTGTTCCACACTGGCTCAAGGGTTAAACATCTTATAAACAGAGTTCCCAGTGACCTTGAAGAGTATAACATTTTTGACAGTTTCCAGCTGTGTGTGCAATTATTCCATTTACCTTATGCGTTTAACAAAATAATCTTATATACAATATAATCATTATTTTTATGTGTTCATTTGGCAGTCCATACCATGTCTCTGCAGTTGACAGAAAACTGCTTTGGGTGTGTGTGTGTTGGGGTGTTCCTGGATGAGTTGAATTTGTGAAATTTTAGACCAAGTCAAGCAAATTGCCCACACTAATGGCCTTGGGTTCATCCAATTAGTTTCAGGCTTGAATACAGCACTAAGGCTGATATTCTTAGCTGCCTTGGAACTGTGAATTGACTTTATTTTGTTGTGGAATGGAACTGCTGTCCCGACGCCTCCAGCTTCACAGGCATTTGTGCTGTAAATGGTCAATAGGTTCCACTGAGTCTTCAGCTCCAAAGGAAATGGCAGCTCTAAAGAAATGTTCGTGTGAGCACAGATGTGTATGTGTCTATATATAAACCTGTACATGTAAATATATACATATATAAATATGTAGTATATACCTCTAAATGAATCTGAGGTATTTACTGAGATAATAATAAGTAATTTCATTTAGTGTTTACTAGTTTAATGAATAGTTACTAAGGGCCCACTGCTGTGTGCCTTCTCTATAATTGCCTGGGGACTTAGAAATTGACAAGACAACTTCTCCCCTCATAAATTACTAGCTCATTTGAATTGGGCATGACTCAATTAATCTGCTGCCTGTGATTGATTAAATCTAGCTACTTGTAAACATGAACACTGTTAATTTGTTTTATATTTTGTTCACATAATAGTTCTAGCTGGACATTTAGTCACTCAGTATATGGAGAATTCTTCAGATGGGTGGCCTCCTGCTCATTCAATGTAGGACACTCTTTCACCAAATATTGACAGAAAACTGAGATGAAGGAAAACAACCTAGGAAGCTTACCACAGTTCCCTGTCTCACATTTTACATCAAAGCATCAGAATTAAACAGCATTGTTAGGATAAGTAAAGGTAATGAATCTTGCTCATTGCTAGACAGTGTTAGTATGTGCACAGTAGGAGGACAGCAGGTACTGCTGTTGTCTTTGGAGTGTACTGGCTATGCCAACCGATCATCAAATGGAATGGCCGACAAGTCAGTAAGTAACTAAGCTAACTTTCTTGGTAATGAGCTGATGGAGGAAGGTCATTGGTTAATTAAATAAAGAAGCTGCTTGCCCTGATAGGTTAAAACATAGGTGGGAGGAAGAGGAAGTGAGGTCAGACTCGACAGCTCTCCTCTCAGGGGCAGACGCCTCAGAGAGACACGATGCTCCACTCTTGTGGGCAGAGGCGAGAGCTCTGCTCTCTGAGGCACACGCGATGAAGCTCCGACCCAGGATGGACGTAGGCTAGAATCTCCCTGGTAAGCCACCTTGTGGGCTACAGCAGATTATTAGAGATGGGCTAGTCCAGGTGCGAGAGTTAGCCTAAAAAAGGCTAGATAGAAATTGGCCAAGCAGTGCTTAAAAGAATACAGTGTCCATGTAATTATTTTGGGTAAAGCTAGCCGGAGGTGGCCGGGGTGCTGGGGACGCAGCCCCGCCACTCCTATTACTACAATGAGCAAAGCTGAAATTCACAGTGTAACAACATCTTTAGAGTCAATAAGAATAAAAAGTAAGACTGTGTCACTCTAAGGTTTAGGTTACTATTAAGCAGACACCAATAGTCACAATTTTCACTGAATGAATATCAGTAGAGGTAACCTTAGGGTTACTTTTGCTGTGATAAAATATGATGGCTAAAACTTGGGGAGGAAAGAAGTTTATTTCTCTCACAGTTCCACATAGCAAGCAGTTCATCATCAAATACAGTGAGAGCAGGAATTTAAGCAGGATGCTGGAGGCAGGAGCGGATGCAGAGGCCACAGAGGAGTGTTGCTTACTGGCTTGTTCTAAGGCTTGCTCAACCGGTTTTTCTTAGGAACCCAGGAATTCCTACTCAGGGAGGGTAACGACCTACAAATGGCTCAGATGTTCTGATGGATGATTAATGAAGACAATTCCTTACAGTCACATTGTATGGAGACATTTTCTCAAACTGAGGTTGCCTGCATGCATCTACCTCTAGTTTATTTCAAATTGACAGAAAACTAGGCAGGGAAGTACATAAAGATATAAAATAAATACATTTGCACCATTCTCCAGGAAACGGTAAATAAATTCATTTATCTTTTTAGAGTACTTCAGGTTTTATTTTTATCCTTTAAAATTAACTGACTTGACTACCCTTGATTGAGAATATTTTAATAGATAGAGTATCCAGAATAGAACAATTGAATAATTCTCACAGAGCTGACATAGGAGAGTCTTAAACGTGTATTTGTTTGCTGTGTATTTGCCATGGGTAGGCAACAAACAAATGCTAAATAGAGTAGGTAGTTATGGCATAGTATTCCAAGTATGTTATAACCAGTGTATTTAAGACTCATAGTCTCATTAGGAAAGAAAATAATCAAATCTAAATTTTAACTAATATAAAACAAATTAGGTAAAATTCTATAGTCCTAAATTTTCATTGTGTTTTCACAAGTGTTAATATTTATATATATTTTTTATAGATTGTAATTATCACTGTTTTCTCTGTCTGAGTCTATCTGTCTTTTTCTCTGTCTTTTAGAAGCAATGACCAAGCTCAATAATAATTGTTATACACAGGACTTCGATCTTGGTCTGTAGTTGGGATTTTTTTTATTAAAAAATTATTGCTTCTTAGATAATAGCTGAATTCATGTTTGGACAGGAAATACAGAACATAAACACACAACAGTCTTTTTATTGTTGTTAGTAAGGAATGCAAACCCTGACAGATTTATGTCTATGGTCCACATCTGTCCTAAAGCCCACTGTGCCTAAAGAAAGTCCTTTGATAATTCATTTAACCTCATGACTTCAGGATTTGTGATAATATTTTTACTTTAGTGGCATGTAGCCAATCACCCCAATTTAAAAAAATTTAAACTAACAGCAAAGAATGTATGAGTGTTATGTATGTGCACATGCGTATGTGCTGTATATATATATATACATATATATATATGCACATCTGTGTGGTATGTGTAATCTGTGTGTATATGTCTGTATATATAATGCATGTGTATATGTGTATGTATGTGTGTGAGCACATGCATATGTGTGTGCTGTGTGCTTATTGTGTGTATGTAAGTTACATATTGCAGTGTGTCTTCTGTGCATGTAATGTATATGTATATGGGTTTTTGTACGCATGTGTAATGCGTGTGTATATGTGTGTGTTCTGTGCATGTAATGTGTGTATATGTGTGTGTATATGTTTACGTATGTGTGTATAGTGTGTGCTCATATGTGTGTGTTCTGTGTAAGTAGTGTGCGTGTATGTGTGTATAATGTGTGTATATGTGTTTGTGTATGTGTGTGTGTGTGTCCGAATTTAAAGCTCTAGGGTGAAGGATCTCCTATAGCTTTTGCTTCTGTTGCTACTGAAAACCTTGTTTGCATTCTAGTTACTGACTAAGGACATTAGTTGCTTTTGTTTTGTTTTGTCAATGAAGTTTCTGCTCAGGGAAACTCACAAAAGGGCAGCTAGCTACCAGGAAGGGGTGAGAGCCGCACAGTGTGAGTCAGAGTAGGTAAGTCTAAAGATTAATCTAAAGAGATCAGCTGGTGGCGTTGCAGTGACGTTGTTTTCTCATTGTTCCCACTCTCACTATGTATTCCTTTTCAGGCTTGCAGTATCCCGAGTTTTCTGTATCCCTGCTTGGCAGCTCTTGCAGGTAATAGACTTGTAAACTTCCCTCACATGTTCTTTTCCACAGTGAGATCTCTTACGACCATGTCAATAGTCAGAGTCTCCTCGCATCTTTGGGAGTTTAGATCAATTAGTTAGCAGGAACTGAGGTGACGTTATTTGCTCAGTTGAATGGCATACAATGACAATTTGCAAATTTGAAACTCTAAGAGAATGACAGCTGTTTGGAAGCCTCAGTTCTGGAACAATCCTTGGAATTCAAAATGGTTGACCCAAGTCATGGGAGAGCTGAGCCACACTGAGAAGCCACGTATAACCATCTGGCAAAGCCACAACTGAGTACAACCCTCTCCTGACATCTACTGTCAGTCACAGAAGCAGCCATCTTGAATCTTCCCACTGAGCCCAGAATTGATGTAGCTCAGTAAGCAGTGAAGCCCATTAAGGGCTCTGAGATGCAGAGCTATAATAGAACAACATAGCATGAGCAAAGAGACCCAATGACACAGTATGATTTGAGATACAATGTCCACCATTTTTCAGAGTTTAACACAAATACATGTGATTGATGTTATGGTTTTAGAAAAACATGATTTTGAAAAATTCTAATTCATCTTGCTTGTATTATACAAACTTCAACTCCAAGTAAAGTGATAATCTTGTTTTGATAACAACATATCTATTTCTCCCTTTTTTGTGGGTGATCTAATGGGTGGCACAGAGATCAAATTTCTTCTTTCTCATGACTTTGAAACTGAGCTCTTTAAACACTACTTATCTACAATTTATAAAGCTGTTTATTAGTTAATTTAGATAAATAGTAGACAAGAAATGAACAGTGAGTCAAAAGCATTTGTATGTATTGATGTATAATAGTGTTTGCACCATTGCTGCTGGAAGATGTTGTTTTTAAGTTTTGGTGTTTCAGCCCCATTTCTTTAATGTTTCATGTGTACTTAACGCTTGGATGGCTTTTACACTTCTCCACACCAACAAAATGTAAGATTTGTATCAGAATTTAGCTTAACTTCAATTCAAACTGCACTTGCTTTTCTTCATTTTAATCAACATTTTTAGATAATAGCACATCAAATCAAAACACTTTCAAATGCTTCAGCTTTTTCAAATTGGTGAATTTTCATCCAGAAGTTTGCATAAAAGAATTATCCATTGTTTACTTTACAAGTCTATGTCTGTTTCAAAATGTATTTCAAACATATACTTTCAGTCAAATCCCTGTATCTGCATTGAACTTGTTTATCATCAGTCTAAACCAATGTGTGGCCAAGTGAGGCATCTTGGAGGAAGTCATCAAATGGTAACCTCAACATTTTAACAAATACAATTTGATTTTTTTTATTGTTGCAGCAAGTTTGCTGCAGAGATGGACTAAGGTTGTGCCCTTTCCTTTTCTTACAATCTTTGACTCAGGAAAGAGGAAGGATAATTAATGTTTCGTGTAGTCTGGGAAATGCTATCAGCTTTTAGCAGACTTATTAAAGTCTGGTTGGTTTTGAACAGCATGCTGCTTGTTTTCATGGGCTGTCTGTGGAAACTGGCATGGGTTCACGAGGTCATATAAACATAAGAGGATGTAAATACTGCGTGAGAATCAAAGTAGAGAAAATGAAGAAGATCAAAGTGATTTAGTTTACAGCTTTCATGGAATGTGAGGCCAGAATTTGACTTCTTTTCCTGATGATATGAACCATATCCTTTGTAGACTGATTCCTGTGTGGCACAGCACTGCTAAAATTACTAATGTATTGAAGTATTGCCCCCTTTTTCCCCTTTAATCTGAAATAGAAAAGTAAGACTTAAAACCGGAACAAATCAAGACTATGAGAATAATTTCAAATAAATAAGATATCAGAGTCTTTCATTGTTGGAAAATTGAGAAGAAATAGTGCAGGGCTTACAAAATCTCCTGAACCTTTGTCTATGTGTGTGTGTATGTGTGTGTGTGTATGTGTGTGTGTGTGTATATATATATATATATATATATATATATATATAGTCTTTATTAAATCAAATTAACCAAAGAAAGAGATATTTAATAGCTATAAATTTGTTATGAAACCTAGACATGTTTCTGGTAAAGGCCAACCATATCTCGTGGCTATTCCATGTACACTCTGCATTTCATACATTTCTGAGTTTTGAACTTACATTCTGGAACTCGGGACATCAAGACATTGTTGAACTTCTCATTTTTAGATGTAGTCAGTACCCAGGATTGTGAAAAGGAGCTTTATGGAGTTAAAAAGGACTTACAAGTCATTTTTCTCCATCCTGCCTTTTGGTACATCTCAAGGAGAAGGACTTCTGGACTTTATCAAGGAAGCACTTAAATCTGAGGCTGTGCTAACCCAGATCCTTCCTTCCATAGTTACTGAGAAGAAAAGAAGAAAAGAACAAAGACATGACAACAAAAGGGGCCCCATTAAGTACGGTCCCAACCACAATGCCGTTGCCTTGATATTTTCCTATGGCAAACTTGGCTAAGGATGACTACAAATATTAAAATCAAGACTCAAAATTTGTCAAGCATAAACTTAACTTTTCTGAGGAACATGAGTGGAGTTGCTTTTGGGAAAACAAATGAACTGTAGCGCATCTGTCATTTTCTCAGTGGCACCCTTTTGTTTGAGTACGTATATTCGCTGAAGTCCAGGGACTCCTAATGCTATTCCTTCTCTGCTTCCTTCCTTCCTTCTTTCCTCCCTTCCTTTCTTTTTTCAATCAGTTTCTTTAAGTGTTCACTTTCTCAGAGGGTCGGTTGTTCAAGAAAACTGTTTCTCCTTCAAGATGGCTACTAGGTAGGACATTTTACAGAGAGCTGATGTCAGCTTCTCTACAGCATGAATTCTGACTCAGAGCAAGGTAGGCCCTCCTAGACTAGCTCACAGCCCTCCACTTCCCCTTAGGCAGGTCTGCCTGAGCGGTAGCTGCTGCTGTCACTTGTACTGGGGTCTGGTCCCACAGCTCCTCGGATGAAACATGCAGGTGAGATCGATAGGCAGGAGCAACAGCAAGGCAGAGGCACAAGGCAGTGGTATCTTTTTCATATTCTTGTATGAAACGTTTCTGTGAACTATGGCAAAAAAAAAATAGATTGAGGAGGATTGTACAGCAGGGAGTAT
The DNA here is from genome assembly GCF_000317375.1 of Microtus ochrogaster. Taxonomy (NCBI): domain Eukaryota; kingdom Metazoa; phylum Chordata; class Mammalia; order Rodentia; family Cricetidae; genus Microtus; species Microtus ochrogaster. The sequence continues at coordinate 49,125,438 of NC_022022.1, read as the reverse complement.
TGATGATGTTAGAGCTGATTTTCCCTTTCATCTCTTAGGCTAAATTTGACAGTGTCTGCTTATGTATGCATAAAATGACTCTCCCTGAACAACCCAGAGAAGGTGCCCTGAAAGGTTAAAGGAAATATAGATGAAATAATTTCCCAGTTTTTATTACTATATTTAAGTAGTTTTCTACAGGGAAATAAATCTGTCATTAAAGTATATCTTCTATTGTGTTTCTTATTCTGTATAAAACATTCAATTTATAAAAAGTTTTAATGACTATTTTATGGGGTCTTTAAAAAATATATATCATAAGTTAGGTAAAAGGAAATATTTTTACTTTTCTTTCCCCAAAATACCCTGTGCACTTTTATAGCCTGCATTTTTTTTTTGGAGGATATCAGGACTTGTGATCCATTTCACTAGTTTCCATGGCAAATATCAAAGTTTTCTGTCTTAATCTTAATATCATTTTGTAGAAAGTGTTTTTATATATGGTGGAGATACTTCAGTCCATAAAGTGATGCCTGTAATACATGAGGCCTTGAATCTGATGCTTAGAACTCACAGATGAAGTCCAGAGTTGAAGTAGGACCTCCCTGTAAACCAGGCACAGAGGCAGGAGGATTACTGGGTCCCACTGACCAAATAACCTCTCTCAGGCAAATGAAATCAGGTTCCTGTGAGAGACATTCTTGTCTCAAAAAAAGAGGGGTGAGTGACGTTTGGGAAAAGACAGCTCAGATTTTCCTCTGACCTTTACATGTGCCAAAATCACGCATAGACTCATATGCACACATATGAAAACATAGAGGGGGAAGGGAATGGAGGGAGGTTAGGAGAGAGAGAGACTTACCAAATGTCTTTTAAAGACTGAGAGCCATTTTTTTTACTTTAATATCAGTTTTCTTACTATATTTATAGATGAAACTTATTTTTGAAAACAATGGATAATCTGAAGGAATCTTAGGGACTAATAGAGACTAACTACATATAAGTTTCTGTGATTTAAAGAGTAACAAGACTTCTGTTTTTCTTTTCAAAAGGAAAGAATACATTCCAGTTTTCCTTTTCTTTCCTAATTCTTCCAGATTTCCTCACTGTCCCTTCAAAATCCTTCAGGTCCGAGCACAAACACGCACACACACATTCTTTTAGGCCAACACGCAATTCCCTTACCTGTTTGAAGAAGAAATGCCTTCTACAGTCACATGCCAGAGGCCACAGTTCCACAAAAGTCACGGGTCAATAAAGATCACTTACATTTCTTATGAGTTCTTTTCATCTCTCTTTTCTCCTAGGGGGCAGGGCAAGGAGAAAGGAGAAAAGGTATAAATGTCAAGGGTTCCAGCTGTCAAGTACTTAAAGACACTCTCCTCCTTCCCAGAAATGTGATGGTCCTTATCCTTCTGTTCTTTGTCATAGGAAAGATGACCCTTTCTCTTCAATCCTGCATCACATGATGCTCTCGGTTTCAAAACAAAGATAAAAGACTCCACACTCTTTCTTCATGATACACAGAAAAATAAGATGAGATTAGTAGGTTTTCTTTAAATTTTGCTTTGGAGGTCATAAGAAGAATGATCAATATTGTATGTGAGTTTAAAACAGTTGACATACATTCTCTTAGTTAACATGTGTTTCTTCAGTGCTGTTTTGTTGCTATAGCAAATGATTTGATAGCATCGATTTAAAGGATATGAGATACGTTTTACTTCATGGTTTCAGAAATTCCAGGCCAAAGACAGGAGCATTCCTTCATTTGCACCTGAGGTGAGACATGAGGACCAGCAGCACAGTCAGCTTATCTCATATTGGTTTGGGAGGGGTGTGGGCTTTCAAGTAGGCCTCATTTAGTTCATCAGCCTCAGTAACTGAAACAAATTATGAATTTATCAATTAATTATTTCATTAAATTAGAAGCGATTATTTAAAATTCTCAATGATTGTATCCACTAGATGAAGAAAGAGCTTCCAAAACATGAGATATTTTGGGGACTGTTTCACACCCAAGCAGTAATTAACGGCCATGGACAAAAACTTCAAGCAACTAAGTTATCATTTGGTTGAAAAATTGTATCATACCTAATTATTTGAGGTCCACTACTTACATGACTGTTTTGTTTTACAGGTGTCAATCTTGAATTCTATGAATTCTAGTCATAACAATGAGATGTTATGAACAGAAACAAAATTCTCATCATTGAACCTATACTTTCCACAAAAGAGCAAGGCTCACACATAGGAAATAATTAAGTCAGGATGCTCTTTAGTTTCTTATTTTGAAGTTTAGAAATGCTATGATATTTGGAATGTTCCTCTTTCAATTTTCTGCTCTTGATATGCTACTGAAATGAAATATGTGGTTAAAACATGTTCTGCGTGCCAAAGGATGTTCAGACCCCTCATTCATTCCTAGAAAACGTCCTAACATTGATCTCTGGAATCATCTAGCAAAGAAAAAATGTATAACATGATATAGCATCCAAACCACTATTAGGAATAGATCTCTGATTCCTATTAGTGAATGAAGGGCTACATCATATCTAAATTATGTTTATTTTTGCTTCCGTCTTATACACACACACATACATACAAATGCATATATAAAATTCTCATGCATGCATGTATTTGCTTGTCTTTCCATTACTGCTAGACAATGAAAAAAACTCAGGTAATTTGCAAAGTATAATGAAAGTGATGAGAACATTTGATTGCACAACTCTGTCTTTTTTTCTCATTAACTGGAGGAAGAGAACTTTGTCCAAATGAAGTAGAAAGGAAGGGTCATTGTCTAATTAAAGCAGCAAAAGAAAACCGATTACATAGATGTGTTGCTCTTCAAGGACAATTACAACCTATTGAGTGAGATCAATAATTCAATAAGAATTAGTAAATTAAATAATTTGTAATTGGGAAGCATTCTGGAGGCAGTGTGGAAACTTCTTGGAATCTATGAGGGTGACCCAAGTCAGAACTCTTAGAAATGGAGGATATGGAGTCTGAACTGACCATCCTTAGGAGTGAAATAAGGCTCCCAGTGGTGAGAATGTTCAAGCATTCAGTTCAGTTGTTAGCCAAAGAAGTCTCTCAGAGATCACAAAGCAGATCAAGTTAATTCTAGGAAACAGGATTGCTCTCTGCGAACTGAGAGCAAGGCTCCATTGCCTAGGATGACATCCATGTATGTCACTCAGTGGAAGTAGAGAGGCTGAGCTGCAGACTGAATGGAACTTTCAACCCTAGGTTCTAGTCTTTTTTGGCATGGCAAGACACTCTGAAGGCTACAAAAGAGAAGCAATCCATTCACAAATCCCTTGACCTTCAACTTGTCCTGCCAGCAAGATGTGCTGGGACAATGGTGACACAGAACTCTTAGGAGGGGCCAACCAGTTTGGCTTATCTTGAGTCCCATGCCACTAGAGGGAGCCCACATCTTACACTGTTTAGACGGCTAGGAACTGGAGACAGGATGGCCAAGAAATCTAGAATAGAAATATACAAGACTGAAAAAAAAGGAAGAAAGGAAGGAGGGAGGAAGAGAAGGAAGGAAAAAAGAAAGAAGAAAGAAATAAAGAAGTAGGAAGGAAGATGGAAGAAGGATAGAAAAAGGAATGAAAGATGGAGGAAGAATGGAAGGAAGGAGAGAAAAAAAATTAATTATATTTTTCTATACTCATAGATTGGTTCCTTGTCCAGTCATCATCAGAGAGGCTTCCTCTAGCAGCAGATGGGAGCTGGTGTAGGAACACACAGTCAGCATTATGTAGAGAGTCTAAGTTGGAAGACCCCATAGGGTCCCTCCCCCTTAGAGAGCTGGGAACCCCAGGGAGTGGGAGGTTCTGTAGGAGTCAGAGGGGATGGGGGACATCAAAAGAATGTGGCCTACAGAATCAACTAAGCGGGTCTCATAGACTCACAGAAACTGAAGGGGCAAGTCCTTGGCTGCATGGGTCTGCACCAGGTCCTCTGAGTATATGTTATGGCTTATAGCTTGGTATTTTTGTGGGGCTTCTGACAGTGGCGATGGATATGTCTCTGACTCTTTTGCCTGTTCATGAGACTCTTATCCTTCTATTTGTTTGCATTGTCCAGCTTCAAAATGAGGACTTTTGCTTTGTCATATTGTACCTTGGTTTATCCTATTTGGTTGTCTTTTAGAAGTCTGCTCATTTCTGCAGGGAAATGGAGGGAGAGTGGATCTTGGGGAGAGGGAGAATGGAGGCAATTGGAAAGAGCGGAGGGAAACTATGGTGGGGACATATTGTATGAGAGGAGAATCTGTTTTCTATTTTAAAAAAGAAAAAAATGAGATGTTAAGTAATTAAAAAGGCTTGAAAGACTCATGTTTGAATTTTCACTTTTAAGTACGTGTGTATGATGTCACAGTAAGAGAGAACTCCCATCCACAAGACTGGCAGCAAAACTGTATTCACCATATTCTCTGGGCAGAAAGCTGAGACGGAGGCCTTGTCTGTCACTCCATAATGCTAAACTTATATGCAGTAGGATGCTGACTGGTAGTTTGCTAGTTTGTAATGTGTATGTGTCCATTCAACTGTCGTTGAAAAGCTGCTATAGATTTGATTGTATGCTGTTTAAATTTCCAACATATAGAATTGAGTAAGAGCATAGAGGACTAGAATGTCGTGACCAAAGGAACTATGAAGCCATTAGTGTGGGAATTCCCTGAGAACTTTAAGCATTTTCTGTGTTATTAGATTAATTTTATAAGGATTATATTTGCATATAGTCCATTTGAATTGGCAGTCTGTTTTTCCTGAAAGAGTTAGCACTTATAAGCATGCTATCTACTGGTATATACTGTCATAGAATGCCAGTGTGACCCTACCTACCCAAATGGATTGAATCACATTGGAGAATTTGAAAGGAAGGCTAGGTGAATACTTTAATTTTTTTGAAGTACATATCACACATCGTGTTTGGGATTATTATATGCACACAGTCCTTTGAAACAATTCCAGAAGAATGGATTTAGTCATGTTGAAATGTTTCTGAAAAATAACTCCTCTTTATAGTGTTTTTTTTTTTTTTTAACATAGCAAAACAATTTATTTTCACAACCTGGAACTTTCCTTAAAGGACAGTGGGTAGTTTCATGATTAAATGTTCATGCAAATGAGATACATATTCACTCAGCTAAGGACTGTGCTCAAGAGAAGAGATTAACAAGCTCTTTGGACATATCTCTCTGGGTCCATCTTCAGGCTTTCACGGTGGTGCTACTTCAGGTCATGAGAGAAAAGCTGATTAACTTGTGCCTTACTTCAAGCTGTTTTCACAGGGCTCAGGCCTTCATTTTAAACTGATGTTTAAAAGTAATTATATTTGTAATTGTCCTCACCTTGTTGTGGTTAGAACACACTGCCTCCCCTTCCAATCAAGATAGGAAAACTTAAGACAGATTCTGCAGGAGAGTAAAAAGGGTCATGTTCAATTTCAAGCCACAAGCTGTCAAAACCCCAGTCCTCTCCTGGCCCAGTCATTTTATACTTTATAAGTAATCCCACTTGAGGCATGTTTATATGCCTCAATGCTTTCGGACATGTTCACTGACAGAACACATTCCTTGAAGAAATATATCAAAACTGTTTATCTCCCTGAGTGTTACCCTAAGCCCTGTCAGTGCTAATGACATCAGGATGAGGATTAAATAAATCCTTGGGAGAGTGGCTATGGGTATTTCTTCATTCAAATCACAAACACAGGAATGTTTGCCCAAATGGGCAACAGATATATCGACCTCGGAAGCATTCGGTGGAATGCTCAGACAGAGAATTCCAGATTTGCAGTCAATGGTGGGTTCATAGACAGTGGTAGCTTCACACAGGCTGTGAGAAAGAATACTTATGCAAAAATTACAAAAATGAGGACCATCAAACCTTACTGGAGCAAAAGAAAAGTCAAATATTTTAAACTGTTGAACAGGCAATGATGATTTGTTGGGTCATCTTCTGTCCTCAGTTTACCCAAATCCTAACCTGGGTAAATCATTTATCCTCAGTGGTACCAAGCTATTAATGACACATGTAAGTAAGTTCTGTGAATGATGAAGTTTTCACTTTTTTTCAAAAATTAGGATATTTATTTGCTTTCAATTAAAAATTCTGTATTTTAAGGAACATACATTTTTTTAACATCTTTCTACACATACTTAACTGCTGATTTAAAGACAACCCTCCACAAGAGATTTACAGCAAAAGATATGTGTCCAACATAATTTAAATGTATCTAACTTCAAAATGTTTTCTTCATAAAACTATGGAGATTACATATTTTAAGACCTTTGTTGATTTTCATTTATTTAGTACATCTAAAAATGATTTAATAGGCTTAAAGTGTCTGATTGACAAGAACATCACATTTGATATGGAGATTAAGTTTAAGAAGTAATTAGAGATACTTTTGTACTGAGCAACTAAACTTACTTTCATTGCTAATGGCTTTGAGGCAACGATCTGCTTCACCTTTATTCCACAACTATTTGTTAAAGGGTAGTCTTTACCTTCATTCCACAATATTCAATTCCAAATGACACATTAAAGTCGTTAATATTGTAACTTATATTCTGGAATAGACATTTAATTCCTTAAAATTTTTCTTTAAAATTTACAGAAAATATGTCTTCCATTAGATTCAGACTCACCAAATTTGCGTTGATGATATAGAATCTTTCTTCTCATTACTGACTCATATTCTATTATGTATGTTATTAAAGTTAGGACAATATTGTTTTTATTATTATTTCTACTGCTTTTCTAAACTTTTGAAATACTTGTGAAGGATTATGCAAATCTGTAGTATCTTATGAATTTGAGAACTAATTTGATATCTTAGTGAGATCTTGAAGCATAAAAAGATTCATCTCTGACTAAACTTACCAACAGTTTGCAATGTTTTAATAAAAAAAACCATGTGAAAGTCTTCAAATGATAGTTATAGAATTCTTTTATTTTTTTTTAAAAAAATGTGTTATATCTCATACTCTTCAACTATGTCTAATAGTCTGAACTACCTGTGAGGATAAAATCACCCTATGTAAAGTTGAGGAATTATTGCATATTACCATAAAGTAAATTTCTAGTATGAGCACATGAGTATATTTCAGTTAATTAAGAGTAAATATGGCTTTAGAGTTGAAATCACACCATTCTATTTTCACTTTTTTTTTCTTTTTTTTTTCTTTTTTTTTTTTTATTAAGAAAGAAAAAAAATTTCCGCCTCCTCCCAGCCTCCCACTCCTCCCACTCTCCCCCCCCTAACTTCCCCCCCTCCTAACCTCCCCCCCTCCTCTCCCCCTCCCTCTCGAGTCTGAAGAGTAGTCAGGGTTCCCTGCCCTGTGGAAAGTCCGAAGTCCTCCCCCCTCCATCCTGGTCTAGGAAGGTGAACATCCAAACTGGCTAGGCCCCCACAAAGCCAGAGCTAGAAGTAGGATCAACACCCAGTGCCATTGTCCTTGGCTTCTCAGCAGCCCTCATTGTCCGCCATATCTGGCGATGGACCCACACTGGAACACTGGACTGAGCTCCCAAAGTCCCAATGAGGAACAGAAGGAGGGAGAAGATGAGCAAGGAAGTCAGGACCAAGAGGGGTGCAACCACCCACGGAGACAGTGGGACTGATCTATTGGGAGCTCACCAATGCCAGCTGGATTATGACTCGAAAAGCAGGGGATAAACCCGGACTTTCACTTTCTTTTTGACAGTGTCTGTCTTTATTTATAGCATGGACAAGAAAAGCCACTGGAGAGAGCCGTCAACAGCCCATTAAGGCAGAGCTGCTCCACTTGCCATCACCGACTCTGAAAGTGATCTGGCAGACTGTGGCGGGCTTCACTGAGGAAAAAAAAATGGAGTTCAAATACAAGAAGTCTTTATTTACTTATTCTATGTTTTACTATTCACTCTGCTGAGAGCCACATTTTGAGCATCAGAAAACAAACTTTTAACACAAAAGTGGATGCGTTTTTGATCACTGTCTTCAGCCGGATCGCATTAGATTGAGAAACAGTACAACTGAGCACTTCCTGAGTTTGCTGTGGTGGAGTTAGCAGAGTGCTCAAATCCCACTGGGGTTTACAAGTTTTATCTGAATATAAAAGAGCAATATCCAGTGTTGCCCGAGTTGAACATAAATAAATTAAACCATTTCTTCATGAAAATGAATAACAATGGAAGTATTTTAGAGTACATTTCTCTTGGAGGAAGGAAAGCCACCATTCTCTTATCCTAACAGACATCTTTACCGTGCATTGTAGTTTCCAGAATAACCCAAGGGATGCAGTTCACACTTACACAAAATCTAAATATATGTCAGATGCACATTTTACAATACATGCAAACTTACTTGTAATAGGTATAAATGCACATAGCCTTCCATCTTCATGAACTGGAGTCCAGTCACTGAAATTGTTTGCCATTGTGCTTATCACAGAATGTTTGCTTCTGCTCAGTGTATTAGATGCCATTATTAGCAACAGGAGTTAAAATCCGTTGTTGAATCTGTATTTGGTTTGAGCTGATTCGATTTGGGGGATGTTGAATGATGAATGCAATCTTTTGCAAGTAACCTTTCACCAACTCTTAAAAAGATTTTTGACTTTCTGGGAAATATCCAGAGTTTTAGCATAGAGTTTTAAATTATTACCTAGACTAGGGTTATTCCCTTCATAAATGCAGAGAAAGGATTCACTTACTGATGCTACAAAATTGTATAAAAATTCAAATTGGATATTATGGCAAGGAATAATTGAGAATTTCTTTAGCACATTGTTTGTGGTTTGAAATTCTGACAATGGATACTGACCTATGATTTTTACACTTCATGTTGTGCTGTCTTTGATTCACTACTCTAGGACATCAGTTTGCACTGATGGTGACAGCCAGCTACATAGAGGTCTTCTGCTGATGTATTGTCATAGAATTCCAATTGTTTAGTGTAAGCAGCAGGTCTACACAATTTTTTTGTTTGTTTTTTGTTTTTTTGTTTTTCGAGACAGCGTTTCTCTGTGGTTTTGGAGCCTGTCCTGGAACTAGCTCTTGTAGACCAGGCTGGTCTTGAACTCACAGAGATCTGCCTGCCTCTGCCTCCCAAGTGCTGGGATTAAAGGCGTGCGCCACTACCGCCCGGCAAGTCTACACAATTTTTAACATGCCTCTTAAAGTGGACAGTTCATACAGAATTGAATATTGGTTATTATTTGCAAAGTCTGCTTTATAGACTTTGTATTTTTGGAAATCTTTCCATATGGTGGAGTGGCCATGTGTGGGTAGACTCCCTGGTCCTTGCCTGTAGTGAAGATATCTCTATATCTGCCCATTTACATGTTTATCTATCATATCAAATCTATCCATCTATTGTCTGTCTATTGATCATGTATCATCTATCAACCATCCTTTGTATATCACATATTATGCCTTGCCTAACCACCATTTACCTTTAATCATCTATTATCTATATATATATATATTATCTATATTTCTCTATAATCTTCTGCCATCTCTTTATAATCCATGTGTTATCTGTCTCCAGCATCTATCTACCTGTCTATCATCTACCTATTTATTAATTTACCTATCTTCCAACTTATCTATTTGTTTACCCACCTACCTGACCTGCCAGTTGCATTTGTAAATATTTTATTACCTTTTCAGCAAATTAGTTAACTTAAAAAAGACAAATATATATACATATATATAATATTTATTTATTT
>NC_022022.1:49107222-49115620 GCF_000317375.1 Microtus ochrogaster | reverse complement strand
AATAAATAAATATTTATTTAATTATTGAGTAAATCAAATATACTTGTGACTAGAAAGGCTTTCTTTGTTATTGATGAAACATTTGAGAATTTTGGTTCCTATGGGCATAGTAACTACACCTCTGGCAGAGGTTTTTGTGCTTTTAAAAAAATTTTTTTTTTTTTTGGTTTTTCGAGACAGGGTTTCTCTGTGGTTTTGGAGCCTGTCCCGGAACTAGCTCTTGTAGACCAGGATGGTCTCGAACTCACAGAGATCCGCCTGCCTCTGCCTCCTGAGTGCTAGGATTAAAGGCGTGAGCCACCACTGCCCGGCAAGACAAAGATATTTGAGAAACTTCCATTAGCAATATGATAATATCTTTAGACATAGAAATATTTTTATAAATGATGAGGAAAATTCTTCCAGATTTTCTCCATTAATACATATTACGGACACACACACACACACACACACACACACACACACACACGGACATCACTTTAAGAGTCCAAGGCAATATGTATCTTTTAGCCAAGCATCATGATATGCAAGTTTAATACAATTACTTGATAACACTTAGGAGTCCAAGAAAAGGTTGAACTCAGTAACTAGATGCAGGATAGCATGGCCTATGAGGAACTCTATTTCAATAAATAAAGAACAAAGTGAAAATGGTTAATCTCTAAAAATTTCCTCTCAGAATTCTGATGTTCACCTAGAAAACTAACAAAGATCTTCTTATTGTTCTGCTTGCATACATTGTATTTTCTTTTTGTTTCTGAATACAGTTTGGAGTCCTCTAATGACTGTTGTTCCAGGGTATATGATTCACAAATAAACCACTAAGACTCTGTGAAGGTGAAATTTTCACCTTTCCCAACGGATAACATGCTTGTTTATTTCTAGAACATCATTTTATCATATCATGCGAATGAATAATTTCCACCATCTTAGGATGTGACTACATATTTTTCAGGGAGTGTTTGTTTCAAACAATTAACTTATTTGTTATTGCTGCTAGGTATTCAAATCCAGGACCAAATGCATTGTGTGCAAGAGCTCTATCATGGAGCTATACTCCAAACCCCTTAGTGAGAATAGTCCTTATCAGTTCAACAAGTAGAACCACACATGCTTTCAGTCTTAAGAAGAGAAACTTGGTACTAGGACATCCTTGAGACAAATGGATACTAGCTGACCAATTTACCCGACCTTTTGTGATTTTGATTTTATTTCCCTCACATCAGCTACCTGTTCATAGAGTCAAACTTATAAAGGAATGATCCAGATACCTAAGTTTTAAGTTGGTGCACAGTAAATACTCTAGGTCAAATAAGGATGAACAACTCCTCATTAATTTCGAACTTATATTATTTTAATAATAGGATTTAAGACTTTACATTCTTCATTTAAAGTTTTGTTTTCTTTGCTATCTCTGCCATTTATAATCTTATTTTCCATGTCAATATTTGCCTGTGATGAACTATTCTGAAAGTAATTATGCAGCTATGAATTACTTTTCTAGGACGTGTTTCACATATGCAACAAGAAAACTCAAACACAAAGACACTTTGAAAAATGTCTGGACTCTTTCAAAGCTTTACTTAAATTCTGCATTAACGGTTTTGAATGGTTGTAGGTGACATAACTCTTTAAAATGGTCATTTATGCAAAAAAGTCAGAGTATTAGACATGTTTCTTTATATAATGTAATAATTCCTCCTGGAAATCATAAAGGAATATTTAAGCAAATGCAATGAGTGCTTTGAGTCCCATATCATCCACTCTTGTGAATATTCATGAACTCAAAGATTCGAGCAATCACACTACTCGTTTTTTTTTTTCTCCTCCTTTTTAATGTGGAAAGCAAGGGCATTCTATTTGAGATTAACATTAACACAATGTCATGATTGAACATTTAAGTGAAAAAAAAGTCTGGGAAATCATTTTCTTATTTTTCTGGTAATCTGGTAATGTATCTCAGAGCATGAAACTGCATAGAGACAGGAGCTGCTCCTGGGAAAATCACTGTTGTTTCTCATTCTCCCACAAAGATTCCTAAAGAGAATGAAAGGAAATCTCATGTCATGAACGAGCAGAGATTCACAAGACAGCAAAACGGACAAAACATTCCTAAATTCTTCTAGTTTACACCAAAAGCTTTGCCAACGGTGTGTAAAGTACAGAATGTTTGGAAGAGAAACAAATGAGCCTTCTGGGTGTGGAGGAGATAATCCTGAAGCGATGACCCACCCTGATCCTCCATTGGTTTCAATATTTAACACAGATTGCCTGGCATGTCCCGTGACCATAGAGTTTACCTGACCTGGTGCCGCTTTGCTCAGCGTTCTCACAGTGACTGATGTGGGAATATCTTCTAGTCTTATCCAATAAGCTAATCACCCATGATTACTTTAATCCTCTCTAACATAATTTACATTGACATGCAAAGAAGTCTTCCTTAGCTAGACATTTTCTTTGTAATATAGGTTTCTTCAGAAAAGTAAAATAACATTATTTATTTTAGTGAAAAATTTATTTGAAAGCATATTCCATTACTTTTTCTTGTTAATATTTAATTCCCAGAAAATACCAGTTGAAAATATTGAACAATAGAATTAGAAATTTGAAATAATTTTACTTGATAACATTATTTTAAGGACAAACTAAAAATGATACAACGTGAATACATTTTTAGGACTCAGAACTGAATTTTCTATACTTTCATAGGTAAGTTTTTCCACATATAGATAAAAAGAGAAGGAAGGTATGACATGGGTTTGGGAAATGGAAATATTTTAGGAGATTATTTGGAGAAAATTTAAAACTGAGTATATGGTTCATTTGGTAAAGTGCTTGCCGTGTAAACACAAGGACTTAAATTTGGACCCAGTAAGCCCTCACAAACATCAGAAAGAAGAAACACCTATCTGTACACTTGTGCTGCCACTTAGGGTGGGGCCTGAGAGCAAGTGGCTCCTACTAGTCCTCAGGCCAGCTAGTCCAGCTCTATCAGATTGAGTCTCACCAGGATGTGCTATTTCAGAAGATAAGGGGGAGGCCAATACAGATAAGCTCTTGATGTTAACCTCTGACATTTACATACATGGGTACATATATGCAGTGCCATGTGCATATGCACATGTGTTCATCCATGTACCATGAACACATACAAAATGCAGAAATAGTTTGTTAGAGATTTGGATTAAGAAAAGTCAGGTGAAATTGATGAGAAGGATGTAGTCCATACATGTTCTAGTTGGTTCCATGATTAAAAATGTGTATATTAAAAATAGTCCTTTAGATCCAACTGAAAATATATATATATATAAATATATATAATTGCTGAATCATTCTTTACAAATAAAATAAATTTAACTTTTAAATGATCATATTCTACTTATTGAAATTGAAATCTATTATTGAAGGAAAATGCGGTGATTCTCTGGTCTAGTAGATTTGGAATGGAGATGAGATTTAGCAGAGACTCTAATGGAAGAGTATGGACCATTTTTGTTATAAATTAAAAGAAGACGTTGTGTTCTGCATAGTTTCCTCCCAGAGAATAATCAAAAATTCTTTCATGCTTTAGAAAGTCTCTTTTTAATTTTTTTTCATGGGGCATAGATCTGTGTGCAGGTAAATGTATTTGTCCACATATATGTGTTTGTGTGTTTGTATTGTGTATGAAGTTGTACCATTGTATATGGCACTGTCCCCATGTGTCCACTAGCACTCTAATGTCACACTCAAGAGTACTGAGCACCCTCTGCGATAAGTCCTATCATTGGCCCGAATTTCACCAATTAGTCTACATGGAATGGTCAGAGAATTCCAGGGGTTTCTCTGACTCTGCTCCCTCAGGACTGTGGTTATAAGCCTTGTATTTTGTGTTCAAATTATTTGTCATAATTATTAATAGAGTCACTAATCAATGAATCTAAAAATAAATATTTTTGAAGTTATATTGCTATATTACTGATGTGAGATTTCCCTCTGTATTATGAAACTGTTTTATTGCCATTGGTTAATAAAGAATCTTCTTTGGCCTATGGCAAGGCAGAATACAGGTAGGCGGGAAATCTAAATTGAATGCAGGGAGAAAGAAGGTAGAGTCAGGCACACGTCATTTATCTGCCAAAGGATTAAGAATCAGGAACCTTACAAGTAAGTTACAGCCTTGTGGCGATATATAGATTAATAGAAATGGGTTAAATTAAGATGTAAGAGCTAGATAGGAATATGGCTGAACCATTGGCCAAACAGTATTGTAATTAATACAGTTTCTATGTAATTATCTGGGTCTGGGCAGCTGGGAAATGAACACGTAGTCTTTCCTTGCATATTATAGTTTTATACTGTTTATAGTTTTATACTGTTTCTATTTAGGAAACTAATAGTAATATGTTCCCCTTAGAACCTATGAGTTTTCAAGTTATGATATCTAGGATAGATTTAGAACATATATCATGGGTTTCCTCTTATAAAGTGGGTCCTCAATTCACTGAGGATGTTGTTGGTAACTCATATTCTCCAGTTTTGCTTACAGGGGTGGGCTGCCAAGAGAAATTAAGAAGGGTTAATGTAAGCATCAATCTAATTTTCTGGTGGTGAATAATGTAATTATACATTGGAATGTGTATAGTTAACAATTGGTGCATTCAAGACTGATGATTGTCATTCAATGGAAAACGACAGGAAACGTGGAGACAAGTTCCTGTAGCTAGCTAGCTTCCTGTCACAGATGCACTGTAACCAGGTTTCTTCCACAGTATTGTTCCCCTAATAATGTCCAACTCATCACATCTTTCTTTTGGGTTAGCATCTGATTTCAAGAGACATTCAGACATCATAGTAAAGAGATGTGAGTTTGTTTACCAATGATATTCAGTTCCTCCTAGCTTTTATTTGTACTGGGACCTTTCAGTGTTTCTTATGTACACAGCTACATTAACAGTGGAGTTTTTTTTTTCAGTTTTCATATTCTGTATTCTCAGTCTCCTTACTAAAGATCTATTCTTGTTCATTTTTATGTATTTCCTTGGCTCACAAGTAAAGAAGGCACTTTAAAGATTCTTAGAATAAGGCCATTGGAAACCCCAAGAGACTGTGTTTCAATGTCTGTTTGAACCAGGAGCTCCAAATAACAGCATGTGAGACAAATCACATGCATTGCCAAGTTTTCTCTGTTTCTTCACTAAAAACAGTCTTTACAGTTTGAAATAGTTGAAAATTATTAAAAAGAATATTTCTTCATTATGATAAAATTATATAAAATTCAAATTCTAGTATTGATAAAGAATGCTTTTTATTTATTATTGTTTGTCATTGTTGATGTGGAATTCCCCTCTGTATACTGTGAATGTGTTTTACAGCCATTGGTTAGTAAAAAAAACCTGCTTTGGCCTATAGCAGGGCAAAACATTACAAGGCAGAAAATGTAAGCAGAGATAGAGGAGGAAGGAAGATAAATTCAGGCAGATGTCATGTAGCTGCCAAAGGATAAAGACATCAAAGCCTTACCAGTAAGCCACAGCCTTGTGTCAATACACAGATTAATAGATATGGATTAGTTTAAGATGTAAGAGCTACCAAGTAATATGCATAAGCAATTGGCTAAACAGTATTGCAATTGATACAGCTTTTATGTGATTTTTTTTTGTGCCTAGGTGGTTAGCAAATGAAATGCAGTCTCTGTTTACACATTGTTTTCTGGATGCAGGGGCACAATTAGGAAGTTGTGGCATGGGGTATATAACCCACGAAGTCTAGCAGTTTTATTCTCCAGTGACATGTACAGCAAGATTTTATCTATCTAAGTTATTCGGGCCTCCATCATTTCATTGTTTTCCAGCAGTATTCTAAAGAGGGTGTCCATACGATTCCCCTCTGAGGAAGTGAGGTAACAACGTGAAATTCTGAGATCTGCCTTTATAGGAAGCTTCTGGCATCCCTGCTTCATTATGAGAGAAAGGGCAAGAAAGAACCATGTCAGCAAGAGTGGCTGAAATTCAATTATCTTCCTCTACCTTTATATTTCCTTAGTAGTTCGGTGTTTTATAACTGCTGCTTCTATAGCCCTGCTCCCAAGCCAGTTTTTCTTTAGTATTTTAGATAAACAAAGTACTTTCTTAGGCACCCTAAGTCTGAACCTTAAAATAAAATCTATTCCTCTTTTGTTTCCGACCGATTACCTGGTGAATTTGGAAATCACTTGACAAGACTGAGAACTGCCAATCCGTAAGTGCCACTCTAAATATAAGCAATTTATTTGGTGACAACAGTAGGTTTCAGAAAGAAACAGCGTCTGTGTAGAAGTCAGACCAGGAACCTGTAAATCCCCTTTTGTTGTCATTTATAGAAGTTAACATTTATTTGTCTAACACGCCCTCTAAGAAACGGTTCACCCGTAGTACACTTCACTTAGTCCAGACAAAAACCCTATAATATGTAGTCTACTATTATTTTATTTAACAAATGAAGGCAAAATAACATAAATATTAATTACACTGGCATAGCACATTTGGTTCATAGGCAATAAGGACAAGATTTGATTTTGCTTGTTTGTTTTTGGACAGTCTCAAGTTACTAATCCTGTGTACATCTGTATGAAGAGACAAAGCTGTTGAGAGACAAACTGAAGGAGAAAGAGAAGGAGACAAAGAAACACTCTAGGGATTTTAGAAAAGGCACATTAATCTTGAGTAAAACGATATTAATCATTTTGTGTTTGGGAGTTAAAATTCAATTGCATTTTTCCTTTTCCTCTCTTGAATCCCTGCCATTTCCTGAATCTGCCTTGCTCCCTTTTGAAATCAAGACTTCTTTTTCTTTATTTGTTATATGTGTGTATCAATAACATATATTAAACATGCTGAAATATATAAAATATATAAATACATGTTACTTAGCACAGTTAGTGTTACTTGTACATGTAGGATTTTTGGGTTCATGAGCCATCAGTATTCAATAATAATTATGGGACTCAGCCCTGGGGAAGACTATTTCTTCCACACTCAACTTTCCTTAGCTGTTTGTATTTCTTTGTCTATATGTGGGGGCCCATGAGATTAACCCCCCATACATTAGCATAGGACATAGAAAGTGTGAAAAATGAGACTACCTTTGTAGCACTTAGTAACACACTCATCAGTGATTCTACCCTTTAAAAGTAAAATGTTTGAGGACAGTGTGGCTGCGCTATTATTATTGTGAAAGAATTGCAGTTATTCTAGGTTTAATGCAAAAAAAAAAGAGGTTTACTAGGTATAGCGGTCAATTCAGTAAAGACAAGTTCTCATGGTGCTCTACTGGTAGCAGTGGTCTAGGTAGAACTGGCAGGAGGAGAGTTTTGTTCATCCTGCTTCCTTTTCCGCCCGTTGCCTCATGTATTCTCACACTGGAACCCATGATTCAGCTTTAAAAGTCTCCATTTTTTAAGTCTTTAAAAATTCCAGCATTTTAAAAGGCCAGAGTCTCTTCACCTAGATCTTAGAAAATAAAATTAAGTTACAAAGTTCCACCATATAATGTCCCCAGTAGACATGGCTATACAAAAGGAAGAGCAGAGATATGGCAGTAACATCAAAAGAAACCAAACTCCTTGCAAACACCAAATCCTTTAACTTCATGTCCAGCATCTGAGTCACATAATGTAATTTTCTGGGCTTTAGAACAGGCTTAATTGGTCCACTCCCAGCTAGGTAGGATGTAGCATGGAACCTTCTCCTTTAGGCTGCTACCATTCCACTCCTGCAGCTGACCCTGACCTTGATCTCATAGTCCTGCCATACTGAGTATCATGGTATCTTCAGTATCACTGCAGCATCACCTTCTGGCTCCATGTAATGGCTCTCAGAGCCTTTCCACGGGCTGCAGCCATGATATATAGTACAGGGCCTCTGCTTCTCTCTATAGCCTCCTCAATCCTTCAGGTCTAGTATTATGTGGATTATAATTATGATATTGCTAAATTATGCTACCATTTTAAGTTGTATGTAGCCTTGTCCATTGAAACTACAGCGGTTTCTGCTACTGTGTGCTGGCCCTGGAGATACAGTGTCCTAGGAGCAGTGCTTTAGGAGCAGTGCGGGCTCTCAACTTAGCCTTTCTTCCTTAAAGTGAATTTGGGTCTTATAAAAAGAAGCCTCTCCTCCAAAGGGTAGAATATTGCCTTCAGGATAGTTTTTATGTTCAGAAATTTCTCCACAATTAAGCTAATCTCTTTATTAATGAAAGCCGCTCACTCAATACAGGCCTCAGCAATATTTGGTCTTGAAATTAAATTAGTTAATCGTCTTTAAACTTTGTTTTCTATAAGTTCTCTGATGTGGGAATGATTTCTTATTAATAAAGAAACTGCCTAGGCCCATTTCATAGGCCAACCCTTAGGTAGGCGGAGAAAACAGAACAGGATGCT
>NC_022022.1:49101861-49104566 GCF_000317375.1 Microtus ochrogaster | reverse complement strand
CATAAGCTAAGCTAGCCATGCGGGCGGCAGGGTGCTGGGGACGCAGGGGGACTCAGACCCGCAGCTCTTATTTCAACAGTTCTCAGAACAAGAGTGGAATCAAAGCATATTTTTGGCCCAAATTCTCATGGATAACACCGATTCAAGTTCCTGATCAGAGTTCCTCTTAATTTCTGAAATTTCATGAGCCATACTCCTCCACTCTTCTGTTTTCCCTTGCCATTCTTGTATTCCAGGCTCCCTCCAGAATGGACCATATTTTTGTCTACCAGGATGACTCATCAAGCTCTGTTTGCAACCATCTCTAGTTTCCCACAGATATAACAAAGACTTTGATACTCTTTAGCAGAATATTTCCAAAGCTTTAAAGGTGCATAACCAGGCTTATCACAGAAATGGCCCCACTTCTCAGCATCTTTCTGCCTTAGTGTCATCTCATCACCCATTGCTGTGATGAAATACTCTGACATTAACTTACGAAAGCTCAGGTTTATTTTTCTAACATTTCCAGATTACAGCTGTTGCTGCAGGAAATCAAGGTGGAAGTCATTTGAGGCAAGGCAAGAACAGAGATATAATACATGTTTAGCACACAGCTTGCTTTTGGCTTTTATGATGTTTATAGAGTACAGTACCTATACCTAGGGTATGGTGTCGCTTACCTTTAGACTGGGTTTTCACACACTGATTAACGCAATGAAATACACACACACACGTAGCAACAGATCAATTTAATATTGATAATTCTACATTGTGACACCCTTTCCATCTGACTTTACACTGTATTATGAAATTGTTGAGAAGGACAATTAACCATTACATGAGGCAAGGCAAAAGTATAAGTACATAATTTCAAAATGCTTCTTTTTATTGAAAAATACTCAAAAATATCATTATTAACGTATTTGTTCTTATTTGAGTGGACTTTCAAGTGATAAAGTGTTTTCTTAGGTAATATTTTAATTATATAGATATTAATGGGGGATGAATAGGAAGAGGTCTGATATTGAACGATGTTTCTGTTTTCCTTGATTGAATCTTGGTAAAATAATCCATTTGATGTTCTGATTTTCTTAAACTTACAGTTCATACCATACATCTTTTCAGAGAAATATAGGTAGCAATGTTAAATTTTAGAGTAAGAAAATATATTTATGTGTACCTATAAATCCCAATAAAAGAAATAACCTTGCATGTAATGTTTGGATACAAATTTATTGTGATACCTTTAATGCTTTTAGGCCTCAATGTGTACACATAAACATATTTTATGCATGCTAAGTAAAAAAAGAAAGAAAAACATATCCATTATCTCTATAAAATAATATCTGGAATTGCCAGAGTTCTGACTAGTTTCCTGGAACTGAAAAATGATGAAATTTTTATTATGTTATGAATAGGAAATTGTGGAGAAAATCAAAGGTGAATCACTCATCAGGGTTTAATATAGTTTCTTATTTTTACGTAAGAGATTTAGAATACATTGAATTGCATTCAGTGATACAATTATATTCCTTTCCTAGGACCTTGAGAAACTTTCACAAATATAGTGGCTTAAAGATCAGTTAGTCTTTCCTAGTTCTGAAGCTGAGAGCAACGTTGGGTATTGGCAGAGCCATACTTTCCCCAAATATTCCTGGAGTGTGTCATTCTCTGTTCCTGACCTGAGTTTCTAGTGGACCACATGTTTTGTTACCCCTTGGCTTGTATATGCACTATGATAACACTGTATTATCATTTTACAATATTCCTTCTATTTCTGTCTGCCTGTCTGTGTTGCTGTGTTCAAATACCTATAGTCTGTTCCTTATAAAGAGTATATTTTTGGGATTATGGGTCATGCTGACTTTTTTACATCTTTTTATCTTGATGACACTCAGAGATCTTGTTTCTAAATTACTCTATATTGACAGGTAACAGGTGTTAAGATTTCACCTGGCACTGGGCCTTTTATTTGATAGTTTATGGTTTCATTGAGAGGTATTATTGCTTCACTATAGATTAAGTGAATTTAAACACATTTTAAATATTTATATATAAGTATACTATAGGAATCTTTTATAGTTGTATGTCTGTATATTTTCAAAGTTGTTTATTGCTAATAATGATGCCTACTATGCCCTCCCATCCTGGCCAGAAAATATCTGTTTTAATTAGGGGCCCACATACAGGGAGAGGGTGCCCAAACCTGTCACTTCCTGAATAACCAGAAACCAGAGACCAAATAGCACAGAGACCTAGGGTAGAACCAAACACAACTGGTCCCTGCTAGAGCCTTCTGATTAGAGTTACTAAAAGCTTTGAGGATCAGAGGATAAGGTTTTTACCTCTTGGCCCAATTGACTACTGGGTATATAAGCCTCCATAGTGCTATTGAATAAAGGGTTTCTTACCAGTGATTAGACGTTCATGTGTCTGTCTGTCTCTGGGTATGTTTGTGTATTTCAACCTACAGCCCCTTACCCGAAGCTCACGAACTGAATTGTAGAACATACAGCGCAGACGGGGGAACAGTGCGCTGCAACTGGAGGTCCCACTGATATCGGGAACTAGGGAACGCTGAGAGGTCGCCCTTGGAAGGTGAGGGTGGATTAGGGTATATGTTAATCCTCATGTCCTTCACTCTGGTTTCCGTTCCAGACCATGCAGAATCTTCTCTCTCTCTCTCTCTCTCTCTCTCTCTCTCTCTCTCTCTCTCTCTCTCT
>NC_022022.1:49081912-49101761 GCF_000317375.1 Microtus ochrogaster | reverse complement strand
TCTCTCTCTCTCTCTCTCTCTCTGCAAAAAGAATTCCAATGTCCCAATGATTCCTAATGGTATTCTGCTAAACTTGTAGACTGCTGTCTTCTTCTGTTGTCTCCTGAGGGTATTTCTTTTACCTTATCTTATCGTACCTTGTTTAGTTGTGTTTGATCGTTGTCCTTTGAAGGGCTGCTCTTTTCTGAAGAGAAATACAGCAGGGTAGGGGGTAGGGGAAATGGGGGGAGCTGGGAGGGAGGGGACAACTGTGGTCAGATATATTGTATGAGAGAAGAATCTATTTTAATTAAAAATAAAAAGAAATTTCTATTCCCATTTTTTCACCGTGGTGGTATCTACCTCTCTATTTATCTATGTGTGTATGTATCTATTTTATGTTCAGATTTTCTGTCTGCTGGATATTCTGTGGGCTGCCTCTTACCTCCAATTTTTTTTTTAAAAAAAAATCAAGCTGATACTAACCTAGAAACTTTATCACACTGACTAGATTTCAGAGCTTTGGAATTTGATATGCACGTATTGCAGGAGGAAAATAATTAGCATTCTTACTTACCTAGCTGTGGACCCACTGTCCTGGCAAGATATGCCCACTAGTGCTGTAGTATCATGAAAGCTAAGGGAGCAACCAACCAGTTTCTGAAGTCTACCATATAAGATGGAAGCTTTAAACAGGGTAGAAGCCCATATCCAGCTAGGTCATAGACGATGTGGGAAGAGACTAATACAAGTATTTACCTAAATGAGCACAGTACTGAACTACATCCTAGGTTCTTACCTTGATGCCTATAGATCAGTGCTTCCTTCAGCCCTCATTAGAAATGATTGTTTATATTGTGGATAGTGATGAATACAGAGCCCCACACTGGTCAACATTCAGAGGATGAGAGAATGGAGCAAGCTCTCCTCTGAATGAATTAACTATATTATGTCTCATTCCTCCCACAAAGTTGACCTGAACATACATGAAGAGTGTATGATCTTCATGTAGTCTACTTCTGTATCAGCAGCTAAACCATATATTCTAAACTTGGAAGCTGTATGGAACATATGAACTATGATGGGGCCATCATGCACTATACTGACACATGATTCAGTCAACAGATATCCCACCATGTATGAAGAAATGAATCATGGAAATCCACCCCTAACAGACTGAATATTCCTGGGAGTTATTAGAAGTTCATTGATCCCAGAGAGGAAAAATCAGGCTTTTATTCCATGCCTAATAAGTTCCTCTTATTTCAACGGATGGTCCTATACCCGTGAACAAACATGCAGCTCTAAATGGGCTCGGAGGGTCAAAAGATAGAGATAGATAGATAGATAGATAGATAGATAGATAGATAGATAGATAGATAGAGAACATGGTGGAGTGGGGTTAGGAGGAAAAAAGGTGAAGATACAGAGGAAAATTGGAGAGAAGGAATTGGGGATGAATTTGATCAAAACGCATTATATGCATGTACCAATTTTCTTATTTTCATAATGGGGCCAGCAATTTAATTCAACAAGTTTTCACTAATAAGTTCAGCAATACATTTAAAATACTGATTATAATACCAAGAGTAAAAATAATGTTGCAATAATTTCAAATAATTATTTATAAATTTTATTTTCTTAGAACTCACATTAGCATTATTAAAAACACAACTAAACCTGACAATGAAGAACTTTAAATATAAATTTAGGTACTTGTGTCAGAATTGGCTAGGATTCAATGCACTAATCCTCTAATCTAAAACAATAGCTAGAAATACCCACGATTATACTAATCATTTATATATTTATCATCAAAAGTGGTTTCAGATCATTCAAGTTCCTTAGGGTCACAGTTTGTTAAAGCTCACTGCTTTGTAATTTTCTCCCTATTAAGCTAAAAAAATCTTTTTATGAATGAGATGTATCTAAGTATCTCTACAGAACACATTTAACTTATGTTTTTCTCTTATCTTATTTTATTATTGACCAAAACACATGTCATAACTTACATCAAAGGTGAAGGAAATATTACATCATCACTGACTAGCAATAGGATAGAACATCATTTTTATTTTTTCATTTACCTACCTACATTCCACCATGCTTGGATATGTCCTAACTCTTGGTATTCTACTTTTCAGTCTAATAGCAAAAGAAATATGCAGTAAGGAGGCTGCTTGTTGGTTCCCAGCCACATGGCCCCGAAATAAACAAAGAGGAACTGTATTAATTAAATCACTGCTTGGCCCATAAGCTCTAGGTTCTTATTTCCTAACTCTTACATCTTACATCTTAATTTAACCAATTTCTAGTAATCTGTGTATCACCATGTGACTGTGGCTTACCAGCAAGATTCCAACTGGCATCTGTCTCCAACGGGGCTCCATGACTCCTCTCTGACTCTGCCTTCTTTCTCCCAGCATTCACTTTAGTTTTCCCGGCCTAGCCCTGTTCTCCTATCGCGCTGCTATAGGCCCAAAGCAGTTCCTTTATTAACCCATGATATTCACAGCATACAAAGGTGAATCCCACATCAGAAATATGTAAAATAAAATTAAATGCCAATGGGAATATATCACAGATGTTACAATGATGAGGTTTTAAATGACATTTTCGACTTTTCTACCATATGAAATGCATGTAAAATTTCCTTTATTAAGCCTCATTATCATTTTAACCCCTACTATGTGCTCAACATTTACATAGAAACTTGTCAGAACCATGTTACCATTCAACACAGGAAATTCAATGTTACATCCATGTAGATTACTAAATACTAAAAGATAAACGTGAATATTAAAACAATCTACCATAAAATATATGAAAAAGACTTCCAAAGTTTGTTATTTTAGCTATGTCAAATGATACAAAATGAAAAACAGGAAAATTACTACTTTTTACAATATTAACCTGCTCATCATTGAAACAGTGTATTCTTGCTTGGTACCTGACAAGGAAACACAGAGGTTGCAAGTGGAATCTGTCAGAAAACTCTCTAAGAGAGGGCTAATTAGTGTGTTTGCAGAACTGTCAGCGAAGACTTTTTTATCAGTGGAGAATAAATGAAGGTAGATTTGAGAGATATGCCAATAAAATTTGGGGTCACATGTACTCATATGAATATCCTTTATCTCAAACTTTTGAGAAACTAATAAAAAGTTGTTGCTTTAATTTGCTCTTCTCCTTGATAACTGGAGAGAAAAGTACTCATATAAGAAATCATTATTTTATTTAAATATATAATATAGGCACAATTTTAGCAAAGAGCATAGCAATGTGTCTTACAGTATTGTATTGTTTCAGAGCTCACAAGTATGCTTGATTTATCTACCTCAAAGGACTTATGGAAGAAATTTGAATTTCTAGACAAAGGTGCTGAAGTGAAGATGAAACATGTTTGGGACTCAGAGTCTGCACAACGGGACATTTTCCTTGCTAACTAAGGGCTTTTATTTCAGGCAGGCAGACAGTAACATGCAAAAAGAGTCAGAAGAAGCAGCTAAAGTTCTTTTCCACTCACTTTATAACTGATCTGAGATTACTGCTAGCTTTTCCCTCTCTAGAAAGCTTTGAAAAAAATTTCTAAATTTTCCACAAAATATCAGTATTTCAGGTGTAGAGAATTAATCACTCGGTGGTGTTACCTATGTTAAATAAACAGTAATTTGAAATTACATTCTCCAATATATTTATTCATTGTACTTTCCTTGTTGCTGTGCTAAAGCATAATGACCAAGGCAACTCACAGAAGCCTGATTCAGACCTACAGATCCCAAATTACAGTGCATAATGAGAGGGACATTTGGACAACTTATTAAACAGTGTTCAGTTCAAGCCTTTTCAAATCTTCTCAGCTAATGAGCAGAAAATTGCTATATTGCCCATTATAATTTTCTTTAGCCATATATGGGTTTGGATAACTGTGATTGGGTTATATTAGTTATTGAACTGGATAGAATTATTTAAATGAAAAAATTTAATTTTTGTTTATAGCTGAAATATTAAGTATGATCATAACCCTGATTTGTAGATCTAATAAATGCAAACTTTTTGAATTCTAAGTATATACTAAGTATTTTTAGTAAGAATATAGTGTTCATATTTCCAAGTTGAAAGTTTTTTGTGCAATATTTTAAAGGTGTGTGGGATAAATCATAAATGCAAGTATCATTATAGTGACTGAACCAGTTATACGTAGGAATATATATGTATATCAAATACATTTATGTATGCATAACTGATATAAAAAGAGGCTGTGAATTTTCATCATAGGAAAGGGAATATTGAAGGATGTGGAGGGGGAAAGTAAAGGGTAAAATGTAATTAAAATGCAACTTCAAAAATAAACAAAGTAAAGAAATTTTTAAATGTACTAAAATGGCTTCTTAATAATTTTATATTGATTAGATGTTTAGATGGCATTTTTGCTGTAACTATAATAAAGACTTTTAATTTCTTTTAAATTATTTTAAACACATATACTAATGAATCTAAATATTTAGATGACATTTAAAATATTATAGTAGATGGTTTCTGACATAAATTTTTATATTTTAATATATATACTTATATACACATATATATGTATACACACACACATATATGCACATATATATATATATATATACACATCCAGGACTCAGTTTTCTGGAATTTGTGCTGAAAAGTCTACATGATCCAGTAGTTGTTGAATAGGAAAGAAAGTTGAGTACCTCATGGTCTTCAGTACCTGGATTATCCGTAACTCACAGATTAGAAACTAGATGCTAAATTTTGCTGCTTATGCATTATTTTAAAATGAAGCATAGTTACTACAAATAAAATAAATAACAGTGAGAAATCAGTATTTATTTTCAGAAATATTGAAGCGGAGATAGGACAGCAAAGTGCCATCAGAGGTAAAGATACTGCTAACAAGGAGTTTGATAGCTAATGAAAGACATAAAACCTGAGTCCTTAGAGACTCTGAGTAGTTGGTGCTTAGTTCCCCTCACAGACTAGGCTAAAACCTAAAACTTAATAAATCAACAGGCGAAGAATGTCTTTTCAAATGTATGATTTAAATAGTAAGATTTAAAGAAAATGATCTGTGAATTTATGAGTTTTATGAGACGCAGTGAGATGTTCCTGAATGTGTCTATTGTGAGTACTAATGGGTATGCTAATTCACAATGTTAGTTCTGAGATAAGGAAATAGTTTAGCTTGTACAGCACTTGCCCTCTAAGTCTGAAGTTCTGAGTTGGAGGACCAGAGCATGCCTGGCAAGGTGGCAAGCAACTGCAATCCCAGGCCCCTGAAAGTGGAGACAGGTAGATTCCTGGAACTTGCTTGTCTATAAATCTACCTGAATGAATGAATTTCAGGCCAGTGTGAGATGTTATCTCATAAAACAAGGTAGGTGGCATCCTGAGGTATGACAACCAAGGTTTGCTTTCGTCATATCTTTGCATACAGTCACCTGCACATACTTGAACATCCACAAACGTGTACATACACACACATACACACTCACACACACAGTGCATGCGCGTGACAAGAAAAGGAAAATGAGCAAATGAGATAGACATTTTCTTTCTACTTCTGATTGGCCTCTCCAATTATGCAGTGTACCAAACTGCAGGGTTTTTTTGCCTAAGGCTAAATCTATGCTATTTTTTTTTTTGCTCTACAGTATGTTGATGTTTTTCCTAACAGGTAAACCAGAATTGTTGTCGAGTCTTTTTCTTTCTCCCGCATTAATACAACAGATCTTACTGACGGTTTCTTGTTCCATAAAGCAAAGGACACCACCACTCAGACAAAGAAGAAGCCTACAGAATCGGAAAATATTTTAACCAACTCTTCATCTAACAGTTTTCTAATATCCAAAATATATAAAGAGCTCAAACAATCAGATATAAAACACAAAGAAACAAATCAATTAAACACTGGAGAACAGATCTAAATGGAGAATTCTCAATAGAGAAATTTCAAATGACTGAGAAACACTTAAAGAAATGGTCACTACCCTTAGCCATCAAGGAAATGAAATCAAAACAAATTTTAGATTACATCTTACATTTGTTAGAGGGCTAAGAACAATAAAACATGTGACACCTCATGCCATTAAGGATTTGGATCTAGGGGAACACTCCTCCATTGTTGGGGGAAGTGCATCCTGGAAATCAAGCCACAGTGGACATCAGTAGGGTCATTGCTCCAAAATTGGGAATCAACCTACCTCAAGACACAGCTACACCATTACTGGTTAAATACCCAAAGGACGTACTGTCTTACCACAATGACACTTGCTTAATTATGTTCATAGCAGCTCTATTAGTAATATCTAGAAACTGAAAACACCTAGATGTCCCTCAACTGAAGAATGGATAAAGAAAATCTGACAATTTTATAGAGTAGAGTGTTATTTAGTTTTTAAAAATGATATTATGAAATTTTCAGGCAAATGAATGGATCTAGAAAAAATAATCTTGAGGGAGGTAACCCAGGTCCAGAAAGATAAATATGGTATGTATTGACTTGTAAGTGGATATTAGTTATTAAGTGAAGGATAATCAATGTTTGCTTGTTCAGTAACAAAAAAATTTCAGCTCATTTGCTTGGTTAAATAATTTGTCATATAGGAAAATATGAATTAGGTGGATGACAAGTGTAATACAAAAGATGAAATAAAAAACAAATATATGTACTTAAAGTAAAAATATCATTATTATAAATTTGTGAACATGTGGATATATAGCAAATCAACAACTTTTCAAAATGTGGCATGGCACACTCGAAACAACAGATAGTAACAAAGTATTCTAGTGCTGGTATTCTTTCTAAGAAATATTAAAAACCCACACATGCATAAGGAAAACTGAAGCCTAGCACAAAATCTGTACCATTAGCTATTATTCACAGTATAGACATGAAATTTATACATATGTTGTGAATACTAAAACCACAAATTAATTTCATACAACTCCTAATAAGCAATATTTATTTTATATAAATTGCCAGTATCTATTGCAGTGGGTACAGAAAAGAAAATATATTTCTAGTAGATAAGAACATAAAAGATGGCAGCCAAATTATTGAACCACATTGTAATGAGTGTAAAGAAAACATATGGACTAGAATCTCATTCTTAACAATTATTTTATAGCAATGCACACACCTGCACAACAAAATATTCACCTCATTAATTTAAGAAGGAATTTGCAATGGCCTTTAATAAAAAAAAGCTCAATACCCTTAGGCAATAGAAAGAGTCTGTTGTAGAAAAATGCACAAAATGGAATACTAAACAATTCTAGGCACATAAACGACGGGTATATGCCATACTGTGGATTAATTTTACAAATAACAACATTGAGGGAAATTAGTGAGATTTACAAGGACACCTACTTCTCTGTTCCACTTCTTGGGAAGATCTACTTATTCTGCTTTGTTAATTAGTTTTGCTGTCTTTTGCAGAGAGGATGGTGGAGGGGGGCTGTTTCACAGAGGGCTTTTCTAAGGTATGGGATGAATTGCTATGCTATTAGCCTTTGGTGGTCGTTTCCAGTTTATTAGGTTTGTGATGATGATTTTAGTATGAGTGTATTTCCATTAGAAAAATCAGGGTGTATGCTTAACATTAAGTATCTGTTCTGCTTTTATTTTATTATTTGCAGAAAATGTTCAATTTCTATTCTTGTTTATAAATCCTTGAATTTGGAGCATTGGGTAGAAAAATAAAAGTTAATAAGAGATGCAATTTGAAATCGAGGTCTCTGGGTATGAGTAAATTATAAATAAGTCAAGTGATTGACTCAAATCAAAGCATGAATTGGAAAAGTTACTCATTATTCAGTTCCAGAAATTCAGGATTATGTGGTATCTGAGGTTCAGTTTTAGCTCTACAGGATATTGCTCACCATCCATGCTTTCACTACAGCGGTTTTCATTGGCGAACATGGTGTTACATAGTTTCTTGTGGAAAACGAGTATAATTGTAATCAGAGAAAATAGTGTTAGAATTCATTGGAATCTATGAACACTTCATATTGGCCAGACAGAATTTCCAGCAGGAATTTGAAATGAGTTATTTGCAGGAATTTTAGGTGCAGTGAACTTAATGAAATCAAGGTGCCCTGTTTATGACCAACAGCTGAATTTTCTTTATCGACACTATGTATGAAGCAGAGTTAATAGTCTTTCTCCACAGCCACAATTCATATTCAGGAAAAAACCTTGATAGAAAATCTCATAGTTTTCAATCTAATGCTGACACTTATAGAATTTAGTGTGGCTATGCACTTTTTATTGACTCCTTTCATGAGAAAAATAATTATTCTCTGGAATGTAAGAAAGTATATGTTCTCATCTGCTATGTACAGAATAAGAAATCTAAGCAGGTCCTGCTTTATTAAAGGGGAGAAGAAAAAGACCCATGACAATTCTCCCCTCTGAAAATGTGGGTTTATTATTTGACATTTTCTTAACAGTAGGTTATTGAGATATAATGTGGAAACATGGCAGAAAACGCATAGATTGTTTTGGATTTTAAACTATTTTTTTTAACCAATGTCACACTTGGTGTTAAATAACTGGTGTCTGGAGAAAGGATGTGTAGCCTTAAATGAGACAGATTCTCATGGTATCTTGATTGTTAGACTGTATCATGTAACAATATGTAGGAATGAATTATTATCAGTCAGGGAAAGGAATAATGGCTATTGAAATATGAAATTTACTTATTCTAAATTTCAGCTTTTAACCTTTAAGGGGATTTAAAATTTAGCTTAATGTAAAGGATCAATCTTTTAAAATTCACAATTCTTCTTGCAATTAAAAGTTAGTATTTATTATATGTGCTATTAATTAATAAACCACTTTGCATGTATACCAAGAAACTTTACAAAGCATCATACTATGGAATGTTCCTTATTTAAAATACAAGTTGTATAGCTATAAGGTCAAGCATAAATGAATGTTCTCAGTTTATTTCAGAACATTTCATTCTACATAGTTTTACCTTGTTTGTAAAACTGCAGATGCCCTTAAATCTCCCCTGGAGTGTGGATAGCAATTAGCCACTGTGAACAAAGGCTGTCTTCTCTGTGTGGAGAGGGTGTCAGAAGGAGTCACTCCCTTTGAAGCTCCCTTTCTGAACTTTGTCTTTGCTTTAGTCAAGCAAATTTATTCATGGTCAAGACTCCAACTAAATGCAATGTCAATTTGCAGCCATCAAAGAAAGCAATATTTGGACAATGAACATCATGCTCAGATAGGGTTTGAATTTGTAAGGAAGGAAGTTAAAATTTTTCTTAAAATCTGTATCCATATTATAAATGACAGAGTTGCAGAAGATTTGATTTGGAGTGAAGTTTGCTGATTCCAAGTCCATGTTTACTGACTAAACTTTCATTACAATTTGCCCTGGAATAAATAAATAAACCCTCTTACAGTACTGCAAAAGAACACACCCATTGGGCTGTTTTTGGTTGTCCATTTCACCTGTTTCTCAGGAACTTAAAGTTAGGAGTAACATTCAAATAAAAGTAGAGATAAGTGTGCTGTGTGGCCAAAGAGTCATTACTAAGTTCATGTGTCAAAAAAAAAAAATTAAGCTAGTTCTCAAGGACAGAATTTCAAAAGGCTGAGCCACACAAGATTGAGAGTAGAATCTATCTATATTTTTCTCCCTCTCCTCTCCAATCTCTGCCCTCTCTTCCAAAGATTTTACTATCTCGCTGAGTCTGCCCGATAATGCCTATAGAACTTGGTCTGGTCCTGAGTCTGTGATCTCCTTTTCAGTGCTTTGCAATGCTGAAAGCTTCAGGCTGCACCACCAAACCCAACCGAGTCTGAAGTCTCAGACCTAAGTGTTGACACAATTAAAAGAATTCCAGAAAGAAATAGGAAATCCAGTTTTAATCAGAATCTTGGAGACGTTGAAGGCATAACAGTTGTAAATTCGTGCATTGAAGAACAATGTATGAAAACTGGCAAGGTGCTTTAAAGGAGATGTATATACCTCAAAACTCAGAAATTCATTCTGTGAAAGACTTAAAACAAAAATTAAGTTAATAATAGCCCTCATTTGAGACTTAAGAACCAAAATAGTTCTGAACATATAGCAAAATTTCACATTTCATTAGACATGTCCTGGAAGATCTTAGTGTCTAAGCAAGTTTAAAGATCATAGAACCTTCCTCAGTCACCTGAAGGGGAACATTAGAGCAACTACTTACCAACTAGACCTGACATTCCTCCTTCTTCTCCTCATCATATTGTTAGTTTTCTACAAAGGTCAGTCTTCTAGATATCTTATTTCATTCAAACTTGGTTTGCCATAAAATGCTACCATTTATTATTATTTTCTTCATGTGAAACATAAATTTTAACAGGTTGTTCTCTGAAGCTTGATCACTGTTCACGTTTTCCAGCGTCTAGAAGTCGAAAGTATGGTAAACTTGATTCTTACTATAACTGTGGGGTACATGTAACTCAGTTATGAGGAACATCACACAATTTTATAGCATAGCTCCACTGCGTATTATATTGACTAAATGTTACAGTGATCCTGCCTCCTTTTTACCTTAGTCTCTGCAGTAACCCTGTACTTTGTGGTAAGACAGCAGAGAAGTCATGCTTCCTGTTGCAGACTGTGCATGAGATTTGCCTTTAGTCAGGGTTTAAGGGTTTTCTTATCTTCTCAGGGGGGTTTTAAATCCTTTAAATGAGATTTTTCTTTTTATATCTTCTTTTGAATTTGAGTATTTTTCTTCTTTCCAAATCTCCACAGCACATAAAGTTTTTTGTTGTTGTCTTTTTTTTTTTTTTTTCAGAAAGAGTCTCTAACATCCACTAGCTCATGCTGGTGTCATATTTATTTTCTCTTAATGACCTGTGAAATGAATAATAGGAAATTGCTGCTATTATTTAGATGGTTTCTCTTCTAAGTGTTCATTCATTCAAAGTTTGGTCCCTAGTGCAATAATGTAAGAAGTAGCATTTTTTGAAATTTGGACTTTGAGTAGGTACTTAAATTTCTACTAGCTAACTTCAGTGCAGGTTGCTGGAGCTTCATGAGACATTGAATGGTTTTATAAGAAATGTTTGAATGAAAAATAACAAGTCCATCCTGCAATCCTTGGTCCCACTTCTCATATTTAGATAATATTTCTTTCCCACACTCTCATTATCACCTTGGCAATACAGGCCATGGGATTCTTACTAGACTAGCTAGCATCAAACCTTGAATTCCCAACCAATTCTTTAGAAAGTATCACTATTCACGTATTTCAAGAACAGGAAATCAGACATCCATATTTCATTATTATGGCTATTTCATGTGTTTTGAGGCTTTGGTTATAGGGAAAAGACCAGTTGTCAGTGGTTTGCAGTAATAATTGAACTTGGAGTAGCCATGAGAAGACTCTCATAGTTAACACTTCTTTTCTGAATGAGTTGATTTCCTTAACAGGGCTACTTTTAAATAAGAAGGCATTATTTTCAAAATAACTCTAAATTTGTCATTTTTGCTACCCAATTTGATCAAGTTTTGCACCTGGCAATTAAAATGAAATAATTAAATTTAGTACATAATTAGTTATTGATGATTCTGTGGACATTAAGAAAGGATGAGAGCCATGAGATCAGTGCCCTTGAGTTCACTGAAATTGCTGTGTTTTGCCCATTTTATATTCAGGATTTATATATACAGAAAATAAATATGCACACCAAAATCAAAGAGTTTAATTTCTTCTGGTATGCATAGATTCATATGTAACAAAGCTGTCAATTAGCAATGAAAAATCAAATCATTAGCATCTGTCATCCTTTAAAGACCTGAAGGCAGAAAAAGCAAAATTCCATAAATTTTACGTTCTGCTATAATGGCAGAATACACTCGCTTTTCTAACCCTATTTTGAACAGCATTAGTCTACATGTGAAGACAGAGTTCACATGATGCTAGTGTCTTCCTCACCTGTTCCATTAGGAAGAAGGTTTCCAACGCACATGTAGTTGAGAGAGGAGGGATTTGAGCAAAGTAACCAGATGGAGAGTCTTCAGTTAGTCTATGAGCAAAGGAGCATGATGACGCACACATTGCCACATGGCAGTGGCAGTACTATGAGAGGAAGAATTGTGGGGATAGAGATAGTAGAGAAACAACATGGTTTTGACTTATTTTTCTTGGTACATAGTAACTATATATACTTTTGGTGCTTATATCATATATATTGTGACATTTCAAAATATTTGCAGTGATTAAACCATGTTATTGATGTATATATCAGCATGATATTTTTGCTACGAAGATTAAGCATCTTTTTAACTATTTTGAAATACCTAGATACAATGTGTTTCATACACGAAAAGTAGCAAGTTTGAGCCCTAGCATCACACATACAAAAATATCACCAAAACCGAAAACAAACAAAAGAAGAAAAAACCTAATGAACATACAATTGATTGTTGTAATCAAATTTACGCCATGTACTATAGAGAACATAAGTATAATTTCTTATATCTGAATAGAGATATCTATTTATTTCTTTAATTGTTTTTATTTAAAATGCAATATAATATTTTTCCTTAAAATCTACAAGCTTTGTTTTTATTGATATAAAGCAAAAATATTTTTGTGTCTCTACAGCATGATTTCTGAGTTATTAAGTATGTTAAAAGACAGATTTACTAGAATTTGTATGAATGATCTCTGAATGCATGTCACACATCAGCCACAGAACCCACCATGGTAAAATTTATGAATAGAATATGTGAGGCATGTAAACATATACCATGTTGGCCATTATATTTGTTAGCTATTATTGAACTCATTGCAATAGCAATCATATTTTTAGGCATTCTTTTGGTAACTTCTGAAAATATAAATAGTAAAATAATTAGGTAATTTGAAATGCAACAAAATTTTTTTCTTTTATTTCGTATTTGATATTCTAATTACACCAAAATAAAATAATTCATTAAAGTTATACTAAATCTTATTAACAGTATAAGAATACTTAAGAGACTCCCACATTCCAATGAACACAAAAAATCCTAAGATGTGAATTGGGGCTGCCTCACAAATCTTAGTACAGAGAGCCTTTGAAATTGATAATGTGACTTGAAGATATAGATTTTCGATGAAAATATTTGAAACAAATACAAGGACACATATCATTCTTTATAATGTTTCCCAACTTTCAACTCCATCTTTTTCTAATGACACAACTAAGGGGCCACCTGTTCATTTATCTCGTAGAGATGAACGTGATTTGCTAATGCCTAGATGTGCTAACTTTGGATAATAATAATTCAGATTTCACACCTCAAAATGCATTGTAGAATATAATGTAAAGCAGAAACAATTCAAATGTCTAGAATGTCTCCTTTAAGTCTAGAATGAATGAAAATTGAAATAGAAAGAAATCTGGGAGTATTTTTTAAAGCAGGCAAATTCATGCCAATTATTACTATGCAGCAAACTTTTAACCAGATCAGAGAAAAATCATTACAGCTATGATCATCTAGTTTATTAATGTTGAATTATGTTTGCATAAACATTTGTTCATTATAGAACAAAAAGATGCATGTTGGCAAACAGTTTTGATTGTTGTAAAATAATTACAATCTGATACCACAAAGCATTCAGTGTGGTAAGGAATTGCAGCATCTTCCAACACCGAAGCAAAGGTTTAACTTAGCATCTGAAGTCGACTTTAATAGCTCTAGAATTTTCAAAAAATTCTTGCAACTTAAACTACCAATGAGGATTATTTAAGTCTTGAACACAGCTGAGATATGAGAGGATTGCTGGTTTGGTGGTAGTGTCTCAAGCTGGCTGAAGTTGTAGAAAACACACAAAATGAGTGATGGGAAAACACTGAGACACTGTAAATAAATAATTGTATTTTTCTTGTTTTGATATACAAAAATTTTGCTGTTCCTTTTCTCAAAGAAAATATTCTCTTTATGGCTTCCTACAGTCTCATGTGCTGTAAATTTATACTTATAAGTAGACATATGCTTCCCCACTGGATTTAACATAACAATCTGCAATCTGCAAGCTGGAGAACAGCTATGGGCCATTGCAATAAGGAAAAGATGCTGCATGCCTGAAAGCTGTCTTCTGCAACACATCTGTCATTTCACAATTAAACAGACAGGAGTACACCAGGACAACTGATGACAGACATGGTCAGCCCCTCGCATAGCAGACTTTTGCCTTAACGTGCCATTCAGAACCCACTGGCAGCCTTAAGTATTAAAACTCAGCAGCACTGAAACTTAAGGAAAGGCATGATGGTGTTTCATGGTCCAGGGTGCTTTTCAATAAACCTAAACTTTAAGTGACAGATGAAGAACTTAAGCTGCTTACAATAATTCTACAAATGAGGTGTGTGTAAGAAGATTGCATTAAAATGAGTTTCAGTTGACATGGACTCACAAGTGTGGCGGATGGTGTTTCCAATTCTCATTAAAGGACTTGAGAAGTGTGAAAGTCCTCCAAAACACTTCTTGATACTTCGTATATGTTTATGTACATCTTGATGTATGAGTTTTACCAGGATAACTTCTTGAAAGAATATTTGGGATGAAAAGTATATTCATAACATGAATTAAACAAGAGCTCCGTTTGATCTTTCCTGAAGAGAAGTACATTTACATTTTCAAATGTTATCGTTTATTTGAGTGCTAGAGTTTCTGTAAGACGTTGTAGAAAATATCATACTTGCTTGACAGAGAGCAGAGTTTGGCCATAGGTGAAGAGATTTACAAATCGACAGTGAACACATTTCTAGTATTTGATGAATCTTTCAGTTCCTTGTCAATGTTACAATGATTAAGACATTATTTTGATACCCATGCTTAAGGCTTATAATAAGCAAAAATCCTTATTTAAAAGTTGCAAATTGTTTTTCATAAATATCCTTGATATTATTTTGATATTATTATGCCCAACACAGTTCTTTTATAAATAAGAACACAAGCCAAACAAAGCTTAAAAATCAGGATACTCTAATGTCTATTTAATTTTTCAGAAGTATAAGAGGGCCTTCTTATTAAGAGAAACTGAAACATTCAGTTGTATTACTAGAACATTGACTTTTATTGTTCTAAATTACAAGATGGATATTTTGTTTTTAAAAAGTAAAATAATTATTTATTTATGTAAGTGTTTTTCTGTGAATTATATTTATGTACCATTCAAAAAATAAATTTACCTCAGAGAAAGCTAAATAACACTAAGATTTGCATGACTTACCTTCATGACTTTTACAAGCTGAAGTTTGGTCCTGTGATTTAAAGTTAATAATTTAACATGTTAATAATATTTTAGATGTGGATTGTTGAACATCAGCATGGAGATTATTTAAATGAATATTTAATTTTTATTCACCTTGCCAGAAGACAGAACATGTGCTTAATTGCCTGATAAAGATGAAAAGAGAATCAGTACAAGTGTTAATGTAGAAAAAACGTTGTGAATTAAAATAGACATTTGTATCCTACATATGGGCTGCAAATAAATACTTGTCATTTGGAATCTTATAATAATAAACAATACAGTGCAATTTCCCTTTATTTTTCTACTATAAAATTGGGTCTATATGAGAGATACATATTTCCAAAACTCATTGTAATTTGACCCTGTTTTTATGAATATCTAAAATAACCTGATGAATATTTTATTAGTCTAAGACAGTGCACAGAATAGATACCTGAGAAACAATACTTTTTTTGTGTATTCCTTTTGCACTTACTGCCAAGAAAACACTCCAGAGAAGTTGCCATTAAGGCAGGAAAGAACATCAACCCACTGATAGACAGTCAAGATGTTGCTCTGAGCGAAGTCCTTTGAAACTTGCAGAAAGGAATATTTTAATACTAATATGGAAAGAAGGTGAAATTCAAGGGGGAAATAGAGTCTAAACTACAAACACCACACTTATGTATACTGGATGTTTTCTCTCTTGGCAGGAACTCAGCAATTGAGGGACAATGTATCACATAAATATATATGCACACCAGGAGTCTGTGTGAAATAAGAGCTTAGTTCCTTGTGTGCCTTAGAAGCACATGAAGGTCAATTAAAGAGACGTACCCTTATGAACACAAATCACTTGACTGTCACTCAAGGTGGTCTACGGTAAATACTGTCTAAGCACTGCCAAGTACACGTACATCACTTCTTGTGGCTCAGTTTAAGAGTGGATATGGGGCAGAGACTCCACGGAATTGTAAATCAAGACAACAATGTCATCTAATGTCTGTGGTCATTGACCTGCCCCTCTAACCCTTTGTTCTGCGATCTCTCCTCAATCTTGTTGTTTAAGGGTTAAAGGCCCACATTGTGAAGAAGGGCAGGATCAGGACTTTAGATGTTCATTGCCGATTCCCTTACTTCCTTATTAGAGAGTCTGATCCATATATTCATGTCCCTATCTTGACAAGTGCTGATTTCCAACCACCAATTTTTTTGTACAGTTGATCTGATTTAAACAGCCACAACATTGGTGATAAATTAGTACTAAAGCCAATTCTTATATAAATAGCTTCAGGATTAAGGAAGAAACTCTCTGGACATTTTTAATTTATAGGCATGTATATGTGAGTATACACATATATGTACAAGTGCCTATGGAGTATAGAAGAGAACATTTGATTCTCTAGATCAGAAGCAATAGGAGGTATGAGCTGCTTGTTTTATGTGGGCAATGGGAACTAATTTTGGGTCCTCTTGAAGATCAGCAAGCATTCCTAACCAATGAACCCCCCCCACAGTGTGTGATATTGTGTAAATGGGGGATTAAATCAAATTAGTCTGAAGTTATGCCTCTAACCTCATCTAGATTCTTACCTGATTAGATAAAACTGTTTTTTTTTTATCATGTTCAGTTAAGTTATAGACGAGTTCAGTTTCAAGAGCTAAAATTTGTGGACACTAATGTTTGGTGATACTAACCTTTTCAATAAGTCACTGTCCTTGGTGATCAGAGTCAACCACATCCCTAAGAGTGAGACCAGAGTCCTTGTTAGCTGTCCAAATTCACTCATTTGAGCTACAACAGAGCTCCTTTCTAAAGAGATTGTTTCTAAAAATACACAATTACACTTCTACTAGAAATAAAGTATTTCCAATTACATGCTTCCCTGTGGGCAAAAAAACAAAGAACATCTTCATGTAAAATGTTTACAGCCAGATGGACTGGTAGAGGATATTCTTTTCCCAGTCCAATCCAAGTCCCGAGCTCCCTGGAAGCTTTCTCAGCAATATGCCATGCGATGTTTGAGTTAGCACTTTGAGCTACTTCATTCTTGGAAACATGTCCAGTTAGGGATTTTATGCCAGCATACCAGAGGAATTGTTATTTTCCAGAATCCCCAAATGAATAAGACATTGAAGTGTCTGCTGTCATTGCTTTTTTGTTTGTTTGTAAGAAAAAGAAGATTTAGGTGTCATGATGAGAGCCCCCAACAAAACTTTACAGTCGCATCACTGGGTACTCTTTTACACTAAACAGATATGTGAACCATTGGCAAGTGAGCTAAGAGTTTCACAGTTTGATCCCTGAGCTGTCATTAATTTCCTTTGCTATAATGAATGTGTCATCCCAAGTCTTCTCTACTTCACTCTTCTTATCCAAACTCACATAATAAGATGATAATATTCACTGACTCTAGAGTAGTGGAATAATGAGCAATTTAATGGGAGAAATTTATGGTTAAAATATCTGGAAAATCAGCTAACTTTTTAATATATACAATATAAATATATTAGATATTCTCATCATTTTTTTGATGTGGGGGTCTCTGCAATTATTACAGAAGATAAAGCATTTATTTATGGGCTAAAAGGAAGAATAAAGATGTTTTCTTTTGGAGTTTCTTGGCATCCTATATTAAGGTACAGAATGAAATTAGAGTGTCATGTATTTGTTGGGCAAATCTGGAGATGTGTGAAACTGACATTTCATACAATAAATTGCTTTTATTATTCTTATATGATATAAAATTGTATATGCTGAGCATTTGATAAAGAATGGAAGCTCTAGTACTTGTATCTATTTAAATGCAAAGTAAATAAATCTAACAAATTAACATAAGCAGTAGAAAGACAACAGAGCACAACATTTCAAACTATTGAATAGGGCCGGTGTCTCAAAATCCATTAGGCAGCATCACTGTACCTTGTTGGTCAAGGGAGTATGGCCTTTTAGGAAGCATCATCTATGATAGCTCCTCTTAAGGATCTTGAGAATTCAAGCAATTTCTAATGTGCCTTTGCTCTATTATAGCTTGGAGCTAAAGTAAATTCATTTTTCCCCAACAAAGAAAATATCAAATTTCATGGAATATACTATTGTTTATATATCGCTCATTGAGCTAAAAAACATTTTCTGTGGCTAAATAATCATGCTGGCACCTTAGTCTATATCTGAAGAAGTACTGTGATTTTCTTCATTCTGATAACAATGAATAAAAAAATATATTGACAATTTGAAATTTGTTAATTACATATATTAATTTAATTTAAAAGCTCATTTGCTTATAAAGAAGAGATGAAATACACACTGAGTTGGAATGGTTTTAAAGACTTTTTTAAACTTTTTGTAAATGTAGAAAACTATTGTTTTGAGATATTAAATATACATATTAAATAAACACTGTTCTTTCTTACATCTACCTTTAAATTATGCAGTGTTAATCACAAACAAATAATTGAAGATAGTGACTATGGCCTATACACTGTTTATGGCCATAGAGATTGTTACTTTATGGCATTATTAAGTATCTATAATAATTTGTTGGGCAGATGAATTATTCATTTTGGATTATGTATATCAGTTAATATTGGAAGGTTTAAACTACATATGAATACAATATGTGTTCCATAAACTAGTAGAAAAGCCACATTGATAATTCAAAAGCCTAGAATATATTAAAAATTCATATTTAGGAATAATTTTCACTTCTACAAAATTAAATGTACTTCATAAAAGGAAGTAACTTTTTAAAGAACAGAGTAAAGTTTCTAGCAGAGAGGGTCAAAACCTTTCATTCTTCAAGTCTAACTTTCTACCATGACCCATGACAAAGCTAGGATCCTCTCCTTTACCACTATTGCATAATACTTTCTCACTTTACATAGATATGTATGTTGAGTAAAAATTAATATAGACCTCCTTAAACATTGACCAATATCCTGGATACAGCCACATGCTCTATTCTGACTCTTTCCTTGGGTTATAGACACAGAAGCTGGTTCATCCAAATTTAAAAGGAATGAAAAGAATAACTGATAAGACTTTGAGAAAATTCTGGTTTTACAGAATATTTTATAAAATAAAAATTTATTTAGGGGCCTGTATTTCTGAGATCAAATTATTTTTCAGTTGTAGACTCGAAGTTGGTGAAGCATTCTTATGGATATGAGTTTGCAGTTGTTTGCCTACTCTTTAGTCCAAATTTAATGATTTTCCAAAGGTGAAATAAACAAAGCCAAGTATCTGTTAAGATACTAGTTTATAGATTATTTATAAATGCTAACATTTAGGATTGTGAAATATTAATTTGAAAAATATACTGAGTTTTGAAAAACAACTTAAAAGTTGGCTTTACGATGGAGCTGGAGGAGGGAAAATTGACAATATATAAGGCAAAAATTTAAAAGTGACCCACGAATTCTGACAGTTTCCCATCACCCTTGCCCTACAGTGGCGCCCGAACCAGCGACTCGGAGCACGGCTAACTATCGGACGACAACGCGCAGTCCCGGGACAACAACAGATTAATTTCAGTACTGTGTTTCTGTTGCAAAGTTTTAAAATCAAAGATTGTGATACATTCAGAGGATTTTTAGAATTGTTTAGGCTATCCTG
>NC_022022.1:49068388-49077728 GCF_000317375.1 Microtus ochrogaster | reverse complement strand
CTCTAATAAACGGAGGCTCTGACAAATGTAGCATGGCCTTCTTCTTCTCTCCTAGCCCATTTATCTTACAGATAGTGCCTCTCCGGGACCCTGGAATAACTGACCTGCCAGACGGTTACCAACCCTAGACTGGTGACCCGTCGAGGCAATTACACAATTATATGTTAGTATTAATTTATCAAGTGAAGAAATTCAGTAGTGATATGGAGAGCCTTATAAGAACCTGTAATAAGCTTGCAGGTCTTTTTGTTTACTACAAAGCCAGCAATTCCATAAGATGTTACATCAAAATTGAAATTTCTAGATTATAGCATATATTTTCCATAAGGAAGAGAGAATTGTGTCTTTGCATACACACAGGAATGCACACACGCACACACACTCACACACACACACCCTCAACATTATAGTTGAACGATTAAAATGTAAGAGTTTTAAAAATAACACTAGTGATTTGTAATATAAAATGATTTGATTGTAATATTTTATTCTGTATTTGCCAAATACTTTAAAGATTGTGTCCACAATTTATAATTTTGAAAAGATTGATTTCTGAATTTTGTGACTGGTATCATTTTAGATGAACTTTCCAAATCAACTTCTACTTCCTCATGCCTCGGTTTCCACAGGACAAGACAAAGCCATTGATGATGAACAGCCTCCAAGGGATAAGTTTCAGCGTTAGTTAATGTTTGTAAAGCTTCCGCTGAGAGTTGGGGCTGAATAATGAAACAGAATCTCAGCGTTGCATGATCATTTTTGTTTTCCTCGATACTCTCCAAGAGGCTTCTTGCCAACTGTTAAAATTTCAGCTGCCAGAGTGGGGGTTTCTCTTTTAATTTTGGAAGGAAAAGTGTGCATTCTTGAACATCTGGGGCTCACCTTGGCATAATTCCAACTGTGCTTCTTTGGAATCAGGCACACGATGTGTGATGGACAGCAAGCACGGAGGAATTCAGATCCAATTTTAAGCCTGCTGTTTCAATTCATAATTTAGCTCACATATTAAACCTATTAGGAAAAGCAGAATATCAGTAACACACTTGAGATTTATTGAAGTTTTTATGTGAGAAGATTTTGCTTCAAATAAAATCTCATTAAAAGCATGTTATGGGGATTGGGCCAGCAGAATGGGATTCAAGTTTTGGACAGTTCCACCCAGAGTAGCTTTCCGTAAATGTCAAATCCAAAAAATGCACAAACATTCAAAATGTTGCTATAAAACATTTATTTTCTTCATTTGTTCAAAAGTAAATATTGGAAAAGTGTGTGTGCACGCGCGCTCATGCGTGCGCATTCATGTCTGAACATGGATGCTTATGTCATGGTGTGCCATGTGGCGGCCACAGGAATATCTCAGTTGTACACAATGTTTCACGTAGGTCCCCTTTGATGTGTTTCCCGTGTTTTACTTTGACCTATGAGTCTTTGGGTACTTACCTGTTTCTGCATCCCATATCCCAGCGGACATGGTTTCCTGATATTTACACTATGCCTATGCATCTAGTTTTTCTATGTGTGTTTTGGGCCTACCAGTGAGCCATGACTCTGACCAAACTTCTTCTTCTTTTTTTTTGAGTCAAATTTTACTTGGACAGAATGAAGAGCACAGACAGTTTAAGTCACACTGTGTACCACTGGGGAGCAGCTGTAGGACCCGGAATGACCTGAGGATGTGCTATGGTGTTCCTTGTGCTGTCGTGCGGCCTGTTCGAGCCACCCAGAGCATGCTTGATGAAAGGAAGGAAGAATGTTACACTCAGGTGCACCTAGATGACGCAGACTCAGTTGGGAT
Source organism: Microtus ochrogaster (assembly GCF_000317375.1). NCBI lineage: Eukaryota > Metazoa > Chordata > Mammalia > Rodentia > Cricetidae > Microtus > Microtus ochrogaster. Next base: position 49,075,933 of record NC_022022.1, on the reverse strand, counting down.
TTTCATTTCTATGAATTTTATTTTTGTGATATAGCATCTGATCATTATAGGTCAATCAGAATTAATCAAATTTTATTCACTTCAAATAAGTAATGTCCTTTTTAAGATTAAAGTCCTATTGAGCGTAGATTACATGGGACATATGTAAGTACAGATTGATAAGAATGCTTGAGGTTTTTTTTTTTTCATGTTTCAGGAAATTAACTTTAATGAGAGGTAACTAAGAAAGTAGTGAGGAAATAAAATAGTAGTCTCATTATATTGACTCAATAAGTTCAGAAAAATTTCCAAGTGTTTATGTCCCAATTTGGACTATAGCACTTCTCAAAAGCTTCTCCTCAGTGATAAAGATACATGCCACGTGTGGCGCACGCCTTTAATCCCAGCACTCGGGAGGCAGAGGCAGGCGGATCTCTGTGAGTTCGAGACCAGCCTGGTCTACAGAGCTAGTTCCAGGACAGGCTCCAAAGCTACAGAGAAACCCTGTCTCGGAAAAAAAAAAAAAGATACATGCCACGTGAGGTTACTGACCATGTTAAATAGGCCATTGCAAAGGAAATATTGAACAATTATTTTAAAAAGTATAATGACTTATCTTTTACCAGATGAAGGCTCTGTGGTGATATGCAAGATATTCATCAGTGTGACTATGGGAGAAGGCCAGTTCAGGCACCCTCTCTTCTGCTGCCCATAGACCTAGCTAAGGAAATCCCCTTGGATACCTGGGAACCCCTCTAGAGCCAAGTCTCTTACCAACCCTAAAATTGCTCCCTTAAGTTAAGATATCTTCTTCCTGATCCCATATCCACCCTTCCTCCATCTCAACCATCCCATTCCTCCAAGCTCTCCCCAATCTTCCCGTTCTTACTTCTCTCTCCCCTTCCCCACAACCCACCCCCATCCCTCTGCTCCCAACTTTTGCCCGGCAATCTTGACTATTATCCAGGAGGATTACTATATGTTTTTCTTTGGCTTCACCTTCTTATTTAGCTTCTCTAGGATGACAAACTATATACTCAATGTCTGTTGTTTATGACTAGAATCCACTTATGAGTGAGTACATATCATATTCCTCTTTTTGAGTCTGGGCTATCTCACTCAGTAAAGTGTTTTCTATTTCCATCCATTTTCATGCAAAATTCATGGATAAGTCTGCTGGAGACCATGGGCCTGTAGGCTGAAGATGGATGCCCCAATGCTACAGAAGAACTTTGGTTGACTCTCCAGGTAGCAAGATTTCGCTGTCAATTCTAGAGTTTTGGAAGTTGCTTACAACATACTTGCTGTTTTCTTAGGTAATATTATATCCTATTAATTGCTTGTTAATATTTTGTTTCTGAGAACATCACATTTCTCAAGATTCACTTCTTCCTTCTTTTTTACCACTTCTGTAACTTACAATTCTACAGTGTCTCAGACCCTAGAAATTTAATTCCGTCCAGTGGTATCTTCCCCTAGAATAATATATTGACACAGATGCCTTGGATTACAGCTAAAACAAGTAGAATATTTTATCAAGATGGGAAAATGGACTTCCACTCATGCTAGATTTCCCAAGTTATGAATGCAATGCGAACTGCTTTGCAGAAATAGATCATATTAAAACCCAGAGAGATGCAGTAATCATATCTGATCTGACTGACATAAGGAGAAGGTGGACTTGGACCCCTGGACAACTCTGGTATTTGATGCCTAGGTACTTATTTAGCCTTTTCAAGTTAAACTATCAATTTGCATTTTTCAGTTAATATATTTTATTAATTAATAGAGAATTACACACAATGTACTTTAGTCATTCTATCTTCACTTCTGCTTTCGAACTTCTAGATCAATTCAGACCCTTTTTGAGCTATCTCACAGATGATGTCCTGGTCCTCTGCCTTTTATGATCTGAGCTTTGGAAAAAGCTGCAAGGCTATGATAAACTGTTGCCAATAACCAGCAATGCCTTCAAATAGTACTGAGATGCAGTCAGTGACCACAGTGATTAAGGGAAGTGGCAGAAGTAGATTCTCCTTTTATTTCCAAGCCCACACTAGCCATGGGTGTTTGGTTCAATTCATAGCACCAGGCATGAATTCCCTCTCGCTGAGTCGGCCCTAACTCCTGATAGCTGACTGCTGGTTACACTCACAATACAGGTACCACCATTAGGGATATCTTGCCATGTCAGTCGTTATGTTTTTCAGGCATTATAAGTGAATAGGACTATTGCTATTGATGACTTTTTTTTGGGGCAGCTTGAATGATTCCTAAAAAATTTTGAGAGCTAGTCTTCAGTGAGGAGACCTCTGGCTCAGATTCTTATCTATTTCTCCAAATCTTTTTCTGAAACATCTGGTGTCTTTAGCAATGGGGTCTTATCTTCTGGAGGCACCAAAATTAAAACAATTCTGTACTCCAGTAAGTTTCATTTTATATGTTAATATTGAGATGAGATTCTTCTTAGTTAATTGATAATAGCTTCTGTTACTGCTACATAGGACAAAGATCAAAGGGAGAACAGACCCACGAAGCCAAAAAAAATGTTTTTGCACAGAGTGAGACATACTAGGAGAAATGTGAAAAAAATTAAACAAATATCAAATCAGAAAGAACAAGCCACTTGTCAAAATGAAAAACAGTGCAGTCTGTAAGAGCACTTGGTGGAGCAAGTAGAAATCGCACTTGGATCTTACCACCCACTCTAGAAGTCAAGCATGACTGTCTGTACCTACAGTGATGGGCTATCTGAGGATGAAGAGGGAGTTAGGCAAAGACTGATGGATCAGGACACTCAGCATCCTCTGGACTATGATCTGAGGTCACAAGGAACCCCTCACACACATATGCACACATACACCACACTCACAGTTAATATGAAGAGGTATCTTTAAGTGATCAATTTTATAAGTGTGCAGATAGCATATTTGCTTATAGGATATGTTTATCAGAGTTAAGAATTAATAGACAAGGAACTCCTAGCTCATGATACTTGTGCATGATAATACAGTGTTATTTATCAAAATTCTTTTTCTTTTCCAGTGTTAGACTAATCTTTGAAGCATGTTCTATACCTGTGCTTGAGTGTGGTCAGCCTCAATAGAATAGTAGAATAAAAAGAGCAGTACTCATTATGAAATGAACACAGTCAAAGCTTAATTATGATATTTTCCCATATCTGCTAGGAAATTCTGATGCATTCACGTTAGTAACATGACTCCATTGATTTACATACATCATGTTATTGGCAAACAAAGGTACCTGAGGGATGATCACACTTTGATAGTCCCAGCCATTCATGAATATGTGAGGACTGCTGAGAATTTCAAGGTTATAGTCAAACAGATATGAACATGTCCTCAGAGCTTTGTGATTCTTATTGAAATTATCTACAGAGGTGATCTTTAGAGAGTATAAGAATCCTAATGAATTTCTAAGCACACCTATAAAATCCTATTTTATTTCTCCTTGTGAAAAAATGTCTAGTGCAGTCACATTTATCTCATTCATTACAATTGCTGAATGATTTGTGTAGTACATTTGAACTCCCAAATATTTTATTATAAAAATAAAATGTTACAGATGTATATAAGTATACTGATGTCAATATTCTTTTGACGTGGTTTCCCTCTGTATGGTGTGATTACCCCTCATGAATGAAGGAGCTAGATGGGGAAAACCAAGCTGAATCCTGGTAGAAAAAAGGCAGAGTCAGGAGAAGCCATGTAGCCCCCACCGGAGAAGGACACCAGAACAATAGCCAGTAAGTAACATCCATGTGGCAATACACAATTAATAGAAGTGGGTTAAATTAATATGCAAGAATTAGCCAATAAGAAACTAGAGCTAATGGACCAAGCAGTGATTTAAATAATATAGTTTGTGTGTGATTATGTCTGTACGCTGGAACTTTAACGGGTAAGCCACAGACACATGGCAATACACAGCTTAATAGAAATGGGTTAAATTAATATGTAAGAGTTAGCCAATAAGGAGCTAGAGCTAACTGGCCAAACAGTGATTATTTCAGGGCTAAGCATCCAGGAACCACCAAACGGCCCCTTCCTTACAACATTCTTTCTCATACTGAAAATGTGGGTGCTTGCTTGTAATTTGATGTCAAGTAAAATAATGACGCTTATTGCTTTGCATATTTCTAGTAAAAGTAAGATTCCCTGTATTTTGATGCAAGTTTTCCAATCTCCTTCCATTTTTAGGGTTCAGTCTTTGTTTTATTTTTCTTCTTTGATCCCTCTGATCCTGCTTTCCATGAAAGCCTTGCATTAGATTTTACATTTGAGGCTACTATAATGAAACATTTATCTATCTGCTTTCATCCTGACAATAAGCTAACCTCTGACAGCCAAGACACAAGGCCTCCCATTCTACCGTTTCATCACACAAGAAAAGAGTCAAACCTTTTCTTCTTATGGAAGTAATGTTCTAGGAAAATACTAATTTCATATTCACGATCTCTTTCTTGGCTAATTGGAACTCGGCCATGGTTAAGAGTATAGGTCTACGTGTCTGGGTCTATGATCCTATGTCAGTTTGGATGTGTACAGAAGTCCAAATCTCGTATTGCCACCAAACATCTCACAGAAGCCTTGGGTTGGGGTTGCAACCTGAGGTCTTGGTGGTGTCTAGGGCTCAGAATCTTCCTGACTACTGGCTAGTGCTTCCACTCAGAGCCAGAATGTCATCTAGGTTCAAGCTGCTGCTGGGGGTTATGTCTGGCTGTTTGATCCAGCTTCAACTGTTGCCTGTGTTGATGACTGTGTCTGTTATCTTTGATCCACCACCTTGGGAGGCCACAGGAACAATGTGTGATGAAATAAGGGGGCCAAGCTACGCCATTTCTTCTGTTCACTGGCTAAGGGAAAGCGGGCCCTGCCTCTTCCTGGACTCTGAAGCGAGAGAGCTGGCCTTGACTCCCACAGGACAGCGGGCTTCTCCCTTCATTACAGGCAAGGGAGAACTTATCCTGATGATATGTGTGTAGAGAAGCTTGAGTTGCCTCCTTGTTTGAAGACAGTGGACACAGCCACTTTGACTGACCAGCTCAGATACCACCCATACTATCCCTAACATCTACCCCATCTAGGACCTGTTGGAGTTCATGAAGCAGCTGGCCCTGTAGAACAGTACCCACAGGATATCCATGACTCAGGGAGTTCCCAGGCTATCCCAGAGGCGTTCTGGTGAGAATCCAAGGATGGTGATTTACCAGAAACCAGAGACCTTGTACCAGACCAGAGAATCGTTGTAATGAGCTGTTATGGGAATTTGATCAGCGGTGGCACCTGCTTTATTCTGTATTCCTGAGTCTATTTTCCATTGAACCCCTTAATAAATTATTGACCAGACATTGTGGGTTCTTACATCAATGAACATGTTTTAGTAAAGCTGATTGGGTAAAAAAAAAAAAAAATACTATGTGGCACACTGCTACCAATGCCACCAGGATGGATGAAAAGTTATTGGAGAGGCTGGAAAGATGAGAAGCAAAGACCGTTTGTTTGCTTGCTTGCTTGCTTTGTTTTCGGTTTTTTTCAGGGGTGCTACAGGGGTGAAGGGAGGGTATCAGGAGATTGAGAGGTGAGAGGAATTAGGGTGTATAATGTGGAGTTCCCAAGGAGGTAATAGAGCAATTATGTTTTAAAAAATAAAAGTAAAGGTTACAAGAAAGGAAGGAAAGAAGGAAGGAAGGAAGGAAGGAAGGAAGGAAGGAAGGAAGGAAGGGAAGGAAAGAAAGGAAAAAAGAATATAGACTCAATTGTGTCAGATTGGCTAAACTGAATCCCAGCACTGTACAAGCTGTATAACATTTGACTAGACAGACCCTTTGAACCTTAGTTACTTAATGTTTGAAAAAAGAAACAGAGATAGTCCACTCATTGATAATTATGCCCTTAGGGCAATATTAACAAGCATGAGTAAGTACAAGAGATATTGAGTGTAACTAAGTATTTCCTGTTATTTTTTTTTGACATGGTTATTATGGATTGGATGGCACTAGGTGTGCCATATGTATTGGAAAATAAGGCTGAAAGCTAAATGATTCTGAACACAATACTTTTCAGCTCTGTGAGAAAAATGCTTACAGAAATCACAATTCTGAAATACAGTATACACACTATCATAATGTATTTTAAGTGTACAGAAAATAACTGACCATGTTTTGGATATCACGTTTTCTAGTGAGTTACATTCAGTTTGGGTTTGTGGAATATGTAACATATCAGAGAAAGAAGGAAACAAAACAGGCAAAACTCAGACTACTAAAACATTACCAGTGTTCAGTTTTTTTTAAAAGAAATCAGCATTTTTTAGTTCAGAAGTGGTTCACTAGTTAGTAACAAGCCTGACATATTGACTGAGCATTTATAATTAATATTAGACCTCTGTGTGGTTAGTTGGGATCAGCTTATAGGACAGAAACTTCCAGCTATAGACCAATTGATTTCCTAAGGTAGCATGATATTTAGCATTTTTAATTGCTACATATAGAACAACCAGCTTCTAAGGAGTCACTTCACTCTGCAATCAGGAATATTCCCCATTTCTCTATTAATGTTTTTTTTTCTTTCATTAGAACCAGTTTCATCATTTAAAGCTAAATATTCTGTCCTTCTCAGTACCAGTCTACATCTCTGGCAGATCTCGGGACCTGACTTCTTTAACACTCTCCTGCTTAGCTCAGTTTTTCCTTCCTGAGTCTCAGGGCTCCTTCTTCCCCTTGGCTATCTGCACCTTTTCCTCCAGCAGATGCTCCTGTGCTCTGAGGTATTTCCTCCCCTCGATTCCTCTTAGTCTTAGAAACACACACTTGTAGCCCGTTAATATACAGCTGTTTGTCTTTCTTAGTAGTGGAAGGCTCAAAAGACACAGTAGAGAAAAGGGAAGACCTATGGGGGATCAGAAGGCATGTCACTTTGAAGGCTGTGGCTTTTTAGTTAAAATGTTTCCCTAACAACACAGGCCTACCTGACTAAAGGAATACAGGAGCATTTAGATAGCAGAAACAACAAAACAACAGCTTCCCATGCTTTTCCAGAAAAAAAAAAAAATCAAAGTATAGCTGAGAGTCTTCTACTTCCTGCTGATTTTGTTTTTCTAAAAACCCATATTGATTTCTTCCACCTCACAGATTCATAAATGTTATTAAAAATGAATGGCAGGTCTGATTTAAATTAAATGTCAGGTGGTTGATAGGTTTCATAATACTTTTTTAAAATTTTAATGACATTCTTACTTGATTTGGTATTAGAGGCATGCAAAACATGGAATGCCAAAATCCACAATGATGTGCGAAAGCAAAGTGCATGAATAATGACACCCTTGCTCTTTAGAACAGCAAGAAAAGGAATGGAATATAATGTTTGCTACAGCTTTTTCCAGTGCCACACAAGTTAAATTAGGCTAAACAAAATCCCTCCATTCGACCTTGCCATTCTTATTTTTGCCTTACCTTTTAAAAGCTTTGCTATATTTACTCTCTCTCTCTCTCTCTCTCTCTCTCTCTCTCTCTCTCTCTCTCTCTCTCTCTCTCTCTCTCTCTCT
>NC_022022.1:49059403-49068288 GCF_000317375.1 Microtus ochrogaster | reverse complement strand
TGTGTGTGTGTGTGTGTGTGTGTGTGTGCATGTGCACACAAATAGGGAATGCAAGCACATGCATGCCAAGGCACTTGTGAAGGTCAAAAGACAACTTCTGGGAATTGGTTGACTATGTAAGTCCAAAGGATCAAACTCAAGCTGCTAGGCTTGGCACCAAGAGCCTTTCACCACTGAGCCACCTTACCCACCCTATTCATGTCTTCTTAAACAGGAAAAGTGTGTGAATAATTGGTAATTCATTGCTGATTGAGAAAGACCTTCTATCTGCCTATGAAAATTAAAGTGGAGGGTTATACCTTAATAAGATCTATCAAAATCCTTTCAGGACCAGTGTCAACCTTTCTGAATGCCACAATCAATGGATGAGGAAATAAAAAGAGATTGTTTTATTTGCTCAAAATGGCTTGTCATCTGTTTTAAAGGTCCAGATGAGTAAAATAGACTTTGTATGTGCTTAAAGGCACAGAGTTTCCTTCCTAGCCCCTTCCTTTGCCCAGGTGAGGGCTCACTGGATGGAATAGCCTGATGGTCATACATCTCTAAGAGAAATTTGATGACTCTAAATTTCGCCCTGCACCTGCTCTCCTCCACCTTGAAAGTTCTCAATTAACCAGAAGGAAGAAGCAACAGCGGTCTGGGAACTTGACGAGTTTATCTCTGGCAGACAATTTGTGTTATTTTCTCTCTTTGTGGAGCTCACCCCATGCTGCTCCTTGCGATCCAAAGTACCTCTTTCATTTTTTCTGACAGTGCTCAGGGAGGATGCTGGCACACTCTGCTATCTCTACTTAACTGTGTGCTATTTGGCCCCCTGTGAATCATCTCTGTTGAATTTTCTTTTCCTTTTATCTTTTTCTTTTCTGTTTCCATTTTTTTTCAACCCCTGCTGACAAAACCTGAAAAGACAACTTGCATCCTTAATAGACAGAGCACCCTGTTCCCAGCAGGGTGACCCAGGCATTCACTGCTCAAGTATGTTCACGCTCCTTAGGAAAACAAAAACAAACAAAAAATAAACCCCCCCCCCAAAAAAAAAACCAAAAAAGCAAAACTGTCTTTTCCTCACAAGCTGTCTGAAAAATCTTTCTGCTTCTCAGAGGACCTATCTATTCATCCATGCCAATTATTTACTTTCTTTTAAAGGAGGAGGAAAAGATAAATATAATGTTATTGCCAGAACTGTAGCAATAGTAATCTATTTGATCCCTGCTAGTGGTGCTTTCATTTCCACCATCAGCTGAAGATTTAAAAGACAGGAAACAGCCTTGTGTAAAGTGAAAGCTTATTCACAAAGTTGAGAGGATTCTGTCGTAGAGAAGGGGTCCCACACCGCTTGGGGGATCCCTGACTCTAAGAGGGTTTGGATTGTTATTTCCTACTCTTCCCTTCTTTAGTTGGTCTAAGTGTGACTATGTATTTGGTCTCCGCTGCTGTCCAGACTCTCAGAAACACCTGAATTGTTTATTAGTTGGATAAATACAGGCAAACAAACATCATCTGCCCTTTATAAAACAGGTGTGAAAGACCAGCACTGTTTGAGGGGGCGGGGGCTGTGTTTTAGAGAAATAGAAACTTTCTATTTCTATTTGGAGGGACAAAAACCCACAACCCACCCCAAAACCAGACGTATTTTATACGACCTTATAGGTGAGGACCCTAGGACTAACAGCCTTCTTTACACATTGCCCTTTTTCCCCCACAGGACAAAAATAAACTAGTTCAGGGATGAGTCACCATGTAATGTAAAAGGGACAGTCGAAAGAGCTCAGTGTTCCTCGGATTCCAAGCCTGGAATCCTAGGACTCAAATGGACCAAAGTCAACCAACTTCCTCATGTTGTCCTCTGGCCTGTACAAGTAACCCCATAAACATATACATACAAAATAAGTAAGTAATAAATGCAATTAAAATCGAAATGTCTTTAGTTAAGCTTCAAATATTTTTCAATAGTTTAATAACTCATTTTCCAAATAGAGTTTTAAAATAATACTATTATCTTCCATTTTAAAAGAAATAATCTGTCCTGCCAGCATCTACTAGAGTGATTGGAATCACGGCATCAGCATGTTTAAAGCAACACTGATTAGCTGATTAGAATTAGTGGAAGTCAAAGGTGGTTTTATTTGCTTGTTTGTTTGTTTTTGTTTTTGCCATTTATTGTTAAATATGAGTGGGTGCAAATTCCTTAACGTACATGGGTAAAGACTGTGTGTGGTGAGTGTGTGCCTGTGTATGCGTACTTGCATAACTACATGATTGTGTGTGTGTGTGTGTGCATGTAAATGGGTATATGTTTCCACAGAAAGATCACAACTTTCAGTAACATGAACAAATAATTACCTTGTTCTGATTGAGTCTCATTTTGTCATTCATGTCAATCTTTACAGCTAAAATGACGGAGTTCTAATTCATATTCTTTAAGAACTTATTTGTTTTTGGAAGTAAAGCAATTAAAACAATTAGATATGTAAACAGGAAGACCTTATGACTGTTTCATCTTTTAAAAAATCCTATACATTCAAAATGATTATAAGACAGAAAGAGGAGTCTGGATTGTATCATCAGTTGCTCTTCCAGTTCCGCTGGGGAATCAGTTCTCCACTGCTGCACCATAACCTTATTCCTCAAGGGCCAAGAAGAATCAAAGCCTTAGCTCTGCCAGTTCCCTCACCATCCCAGAGAGCATGTAACCCTCATGCTCAGTTCTTATCATGTACCCAGAGAAGACTCTGCCCATAGAAATAAATCACCCCAACACCATTGGGTTGTGAGACTGAATTTTCACGACATTTCCCCCTTTTTGTCTAATTAAGAAGGCTCTAATTGCTAACATAAAATTATATACAGTAAACAATTATCAAGTATTCTGAAGAAGAAAGAAAACATAATAACATAAGCAAAAATAAGACTACAACCAAAACCAACAACATTGAGTAAGAATCACATTCTAGATGTCCAGACCACAAATAAATGGCAATTTACAGTAATTGTTTCAACAGTTGTCCTTTCCTGCAGAGTCTAAGTCTTGTATGTCATATCCCCTTAGCTAAGATTGGAGAGGTGGAGGAGCATTTCATTTGTATGTTAATAAATAAAGCTTGCTTGAAGTTCATAGAGTAAAACAGCTGCACTGGCCAGCCTTACGGACCAGAATGCAATGACACACACCTTTAGTCCCAGTAACCACTCTATTTTGCCCTAGAAACCAGGTGGTGCCTTTAATCATAACAGCATATGCCTTTAAACCCAACCCTAAAGAGGATGGTGAGATGAGAAGAAACAGCTCTCAAACTCAGTCTCATTTTGAGATTCCTGAAGACAGGATCAGAATTTCAGACTGAGGTCTAGGTAAGAACCAGTGGCTGGCTACTTTGCTTTTTTTGAACTTCAGGTTAAACCCCAACTTCTCTCCTTCTCTCTGTGTAATTTTATTAATTATGCTTCAAAGAATGTTGTAACGGTAACTCTCTAGTCTTCAATCTAGTCAAAGACCTGAGTAGGAAAGTAATATATAACCTGAGTAAGCAGGAAGTACAAGCAAGTAACTACCAAAAAATTGCAAGAAGTAACAGAAACACTGGCTGCCTGGACAGTCACCCAAGGTTTCTCTGCTAATTTTGGACATCCAACTTTGGCTAAGGGCCTAGAATAACTGAAGGACCATTTTCAGAAAGAGGAAAATTTGAACGACTGTCCTACTCTGTCGAGGCAAGGATCAGAAGTTGCTTTTCCTTTTGTCCTGCTTGTCCAGATTGGATGGCATGCTTACTCTCAGAAGTTGAGGCAAGGGAAGTTTTTTTTTTTTTTTTTTTTTTTTTTGTCCAATAGGTTAGTTTTTCCATGAAGAAAAAAAACTTGATATGGAGTATGTTTAGTGCCCATGATCATCTTAGGAGTAGCTGGGGACATCTCTCTGGATACCTGGAAGCCCCTCTAGAGTCAAGTCTCTTGCCAACCCTAAGATGGCTCCCTTAATTAAGTATATACTTCCCTGCTCCCATATCCACCCTTCCTTTATCCCAATATCCCATTCCCCCAAGCTCTCCCCATCCTCCCCTTCTCATTTTTCTCTCCCCAATTCCACATACCCCAAACCACCCCACCCTCAAGTTCCCAATTTTTTGCCCGGCAATCTTGTCTACTTCCAATATCCAGGAGGATAACTTATTGAGCTTCTCTAGAATCACAAATTTTAGGCTCAATATCCTTTATTTACGGCTAGAAACCAATTATGAGTGAGTACATCCCATGTTCATCTTTTTGGGTCTGGCTTACCTCACTCAGGATAGTGTTTTCTATTTCCATCCATTTGCGTGCAAAATTCAAGATGTCATTGTTTTTTTTTACCATTGAGTAGTAATCTAATAAGTATATATTCCACACTTTCTTCGTCCATTCTTCCATTGAAGGGCATCTACATTGTTTCCATGATCTGGCTATTACAAATAATGCTGCTATGAACATAATTGAACAAATGCTTTTGTAATATGATAGGGCATCTCTTGGGTATATTCCCAAGAGTGGTGTTGCTGGGTCCTGGGGTAATTTGATCCTGAATTTCCTGAGAAACCGCCACACTGATTTCCAAAGTGGTTGCACGAGTTTGCATTCCCACCAGCAATGAATGAGTGTACCCCATACTCCACACCCTCTCCAGCAAAGACTATCATTGGTGTTTTTGATTTTAGCCATTATGACAGGAGTAAGCTGGTATCTCAAAGTTGTTTTTTCCTAATCAGCTAAGGAGGTTGAGCATGACCTTAAGTGTCTTTTGGCCATTTTAACTTCTTCTGTTGAGAATTCTCTGTTCAGCTCAGTGCCCCATGTTTTTCTTTTTCTTTTTTTTTCTTCCACTCAAAATATGACAACAGGTAGTTTAATTACTTTTTCATTTTTTTTAATTTTTTATTGAGAAAAAAAAAGTTTCTGCCTCCTCCCAGCCTCCCATTTCCCTTCCCCTCCTCCCGCCCTTCTCCCCCTCCCCCCACTCCTCTCCTCCTCCCTCTCCAGTCCAAAGAGCAGTCAGGGTTCCCTGCCCTGTGGAAAGTCCAAGGTCCTCCCCCCTCTGTCCATGTCTAGGAAGGTGAACATCCAAACTGGCTAGGCTCCCACAAAGCCAGAATATGAAGTAGGATCAAAACCCAGTGCCATTGTCCTTGGCTTCTCATCAGCCCTCATTGTTCACCATGTTCAGAGAGTCCAGTTTTATCCCATGCTTTTTCTGTCACAGTTCCTTTATTGTATAAGTTTTTTTTTGTTTTTTTTTCTTTTTTTTTTTTTTTTTTTGCCTATCCTGGGTATTTTTTCCATATAAAGTTGATTATTGCCCTCTCAAGATCTGTGAAGAATTTTGATGGGACCTTGATGGGGATTGCATTGAATCTATAGATTGCCTTTGGTAAAATTGCCATTTTTACTATGTTGATCCTCCCAATCCAAGAGAAGGGAGATCCTTCCATTTTATGGTGTCCTCTTCAATTTCTTTCTTCAAAGACTTAAAGTTCTTGTCAAATAGATCTTTCACTTCCTTGGTTAGAGTTACCCCCAAGATATTTTATGCTATTTGTGGCTATCATGAAAGATGATGCTTCTCTGATTTCCCTCTCTGCATCCTTATCCTTTGTGTATAGGAAGGCAACTGATTTTTTGGAGGTGATCTTGTATCCTGCCATGTTACTAAAGATGTTTATCAGCTGTAGGAGTTCTTTGGTGGAGTTTTTGGGGTCGCTTATGTACACTATCATATCATCTGCAAATAACGAAAGTTTAACTTATTCCTTTCCAATTCGAATACCCTTGATCCCCTTATGTTGTCTTATTGCTATTGCTAGAACATCAAGCACTATACTGAAGAGATATATAGAGAGTGGACATCCTTGTCGTGTTCCTGATTTTAGTGGGATGTCTTTGAGTTTTTCTCCGTTTAATTTGATGTTAGCTGTCGGCTTGCTGTAAATAGCTTTTATTATACTTAGGTATGACCCTTGTATCCCTAATCTTTCCAAACCTTTATCATAAAGGAATGTTGAATTTTATCAAATGCTTTTTCAGCATCTAATGAAATGATCATGTGGGTCTTTTTCTTTCAGTTTATTTATTTATATGATGGATTACATTGATAGATTTACGTATGATGAACCAGCCCTGCATCTCTGGGATGAAGCTTACTTGATCTGATTTTTAGCAACCTGAGGTAGTATAAGCTTCTACATTTCTAGTGTTGCTCCCCACAATCACTAAAAGATATACATTTCCAATTTATGATATATTTTTCAGATTCTTGAATGTTTGTCATAAATCAATAAATTTGGGGACTATATTGTAAAACCTGATTGATAAAAACTCAGAGAGAAAAATTGGGGTTCAGCCTGAAGATCGGAACAGCAAAAGAGGTAGCCACTGGTTCTTACCTCCAACTCAGTCCAAAATGATGATCCTGTCTCCAGGAATCTCAGAATGACACTGTGACTGAGAGCTCTCTCCTCCTGTCTTCTAATCCTCTCTAGTCCTGAGATGAAAGGTGTGCACAACTACTGCCTGGTTTCTATGGCAATCTAGTGTAGCTACTGGGATTAAAGATGTGTGTTATTGTTGCCTGGCTTATAAAACTGGCCAGTGTGGTTTACTTTTCTGATTCTCAGACAATTTTTCTTTACTAAAACAAAGTGAAATGCCTCCACAAGACTTCTGTATTTGATAAAGTGAAATTACAGTCCAGTCTATGTCATCCTAAATGGCCCCCTTCCATAATGTCTATTACTATTTCTCATAAATAGGTGATCTTGTATTTGTTATTTCCTTAGAACTCAATTTATACTCTAACTTTCTTGAAATCTATCCAAAGTAGAATCTCTCATGGTATTCCAGGGCTGCACAATTAGATCACCATAATGTTTTGAACTCTTATCTTTCCAGGTTATATGGACTCAATACAAATAGTCAAACCTCACCCATTATAATTCGGCCTTTCAGGCATATAAGTCTTTAACTGGACATTCTCTAAAAGGGAAATCACTGTGACAGGAACTCATGGTAAAATAACTTGGGAGAATGTGACATTCTTTACAGATAAAAACGTGAGTACCTCCGTAAGTCATGATCCTGAAACTTCTAGCGGGTTGAGAGTCCCTATGAAAGGCAGGCGACGTTTGAATGAGTCCTCAGGGGTATTGATGGTCCTATGTTGCCTGAGAGATTTATTCTGAACTAAATACAAGCTATGTTTCCTTTCATGAGGATGTACTTCTCAACTTCTCATCACAGAGAAGATACCCACATAGTTAAAGAGATGTGCATGAACTTTTGACAGCCTTGAAACCATAATAGTGCAGATTAGTTGAACAGAAACATAACTTAAATTTTCAAGTATTGGATCAAGTACTCTATAACTCTTTAAGATCTGTATACTTTTAGGAAAATATATTGCTATTTAAGCTTTGCTTTACCTATCAGATTAAAAGTGGCAGTATTAGTATCTAGTTCATTTGAATTATATTAAAATTTAAACAGTAACACAGAAAAATTGGAACACTAAAATAAAAGTGTGCATATTAATAACTGAACAGAGCAGAGTAGCTATCATTCGGTCAAGGATCAATAATTATTTGTTGCTTTGGTGATTCACACAGATGTTTATAACTTAGCAGTTTTATGTAGCCTACATTATTGATTTTTAACAGTGAATTAAGTACCACACATGCTTTCTTTATTTTACAGTGTAGGAAATTGAAGCTAAGTTATGGCAATCATATATCATTTGGTAGAATTCCAAACCGACACCATTTTTTGGTGACTTAGTATATTCATTTAAAATGTTTTGCAAAATTATCTATATTTCAAAAGAACATTTTGACATACATTTCAATTTATACTTATTTGGAATGATCATTTCACCAATATTTACAGAAAAAAATTGAATTACATTATGTAGTGGCTTCTAATTTTAAGTTTTAGACTTTTGCTGTTAAGAGTCTATTTTTTAATCATGCATTATTTACGAAGTATGTATTTTATTAAAATTTCCATAGCAAGAATAGGATATAGGCTGATACCATGAAACTACAGACTGTCTTAAGTGATAATTGGTATAAGAGTTGTTAGAGAAAATTCATCAATTTTTATATAAATTTATAATGTCAAAATGTACTTTATATGTAAAAATACATGTAGATACATCATGATTTCTGAAATCTACTCATTTCTTGTATACGATTTTCTTGTAATAATATTGTCAAATAAAGTCCTAAGGTTGTCTTCTATGGAACAATGGTCTTATACTCTTTAAAGATTTGTCAGTTGTATTGTTTTAATGTAACTTAATTTAATAAAGCACTGATTGGGCAGTAGCCAGGCAGGAAGTATAGGTGGGACAATCAGGAAGGAAGTAGAGGCAGGTTAACAAGAATAGGAGGACTGTGGGAAGAGGAAAGACTCAGTTTGCACTCACTACCCAGACACAGAAGAAGCCAGACATGGAGCAAGCAAGATGTGATTGCCTCACTGAAAAAGGTACCAAACTATGTGGCTAACACAGACAAAAATTATAAACTAATATAAGTTATAAGAGTTACTAAGGCCTGAGCTAATAGGCTAATCAGTTTATAATTAATGTAGGCCTCTGTGTGTTTATTAAAATAATTTATTATTATTAATATATATTTGTTAAACAGATGTGGAACCTGGTAGGACAAAAATCTCAGTCAACATTAGTCTTTCATTGTTATTTTGTTCTATTGCTTAGTGTGCTCCTCCTCCCCACCCCATGTCTCAGTGAGCTCAGCTACTCCTCCCCACCCCATGTGTCAGTGAGCTCAGCTACTCCTTCCCAACCCCATGTGTCAGTGAGCTCAGCTACTCCGCCCCACCCCATGTGTCAGTGAGCT
>NC_022022.1:49049335-49059303 GCF_000317375.1 Microtus ochrogaster | reverse complement strand
CCATGTGTCAGTGAGCTCAGCTACTCCGCCCCACCCCATGTGTCAGTGAGCTCAGCTACCTCTTCCCACCCCATGTGTCAGTGAGCTCAGCTACCTCTTCCCACCCCATGTGTCAGTGAGCTCAGCTACCCCTTCCCAAGCTCATGTCTCAGTGAGCTCAGCTACTCTTCCCCCATCCTTTGTCTCAGTGAGCTCAGCTACTCCTTCCTGATTCTCACATCTCTGTGAGCTCTGCTACTACTTCCTATGTGTCAATTAGCTCAGTTACTCCTCCCCCACCCAAGGTGTCAATGAGCTCAGCTATTCCTCCCCCACCCAAGGTGTCAATGAGCTCAGCTATTCCTCCCCCACTGTCATATCTCAGTGAGTTCCGCTATTCCTCCCCAGCCCATGTGTCAATTAGCTCTGCTCCTCCTCCCCCATGCCCCATGTGTCAGTGAGCTCAGCTATTCCTTCACTACTATGTGTCAGTTAGCCCAATACATTCTTATTACTTTCAAATCTGTCCCATGATTAACACTAACGGAGGACCCCTTTAACTTTCAGAGATTATCATGGGCATGTTGTGTGGCCTTTGCCCCACTTTCTCTTCTCTGAGGTAAAGGACTGCATTGGCTTCAGCTGTTTTCTACATGACTTGTATTACCCTTACAGGTCTCTTTCCCTTTCTCTGGAGCATTTCGGATCTAACAATTCTACAACCTGTTCTCAGGCCTCTGTGTTGTGGAACCAATGTTCCACACTGGACACTGGAAATAACTTCGAGAGATTATCTAATTTCTGAGGACCAGGAATATCATCTCCAGGAAGTGTAACATGAATGCTTTCCTCTGCTGTAGGATGTTCTTTTCCAACTGAATTGATGATGGCTTCAAAAAGACCTTAAATTCTTTCAATGCTTCCCTGTGCTGTTTTCTTTCACTGAACTATAATTATCAAGTTATTCTGTGTATACAGTGTCTAAACACTGCCCGTAGCATAGTGCTCTACTCAACACAGTACATGTGAGGACTTTATTAAATTTATTTTTCTCTTGATTCCATTTAGCAAGCATCCTTATTTACATATCATTGAAAAATTATGACTGTATTTTCTAAAGCCTTAGAGAAAATAAGTACAAGAATAGCACCTTTTCATGTGTAAATTAATTTTAATATTACTTAGTGAGGCCTAATTTTGTCTTGGATATTATGAACAAGAAGTTTAGTGAGTGAACATAGTTCATCTACTCATGTATTCTATTTCATAGGAAAATCCATTCTACTGAGAAAGAAACAAGTTATTTGCATCTACACATGGCTTTCAACAGTCCAGCAACTTTAAATTCTTACATTGCAAATAGAAAGATGTCACAGCCTCCTGTGCCTTCCCTTGTTGTACCCTTTTCTTCCACTTTCTGATTAGGTTTTCAAAGATTTATACCTTTTAGGGATCTAAAGCAACTTCTGTGTCTCCTTCAAGCCCTCTGTCTAACAGGGGACCAGTATTGTTTGACAGTGGCTTCCCTGCCCTTACTGCTGGGCTGACTTTAGTTGAGTGCACAGTTCTCAAGCTCCAGTTAAAAGTCATTGCTCTGGTGTGCTGTCAGAAAGAATGTGTGTTCAGAGTTTCTCAGAATTCATAGTGCAAACACTGATGAGAATGCTCAGACACCACACTGTGCCCAGGTAACCAAATGGCTAAAAATTGAAACATATTTTGTGGCACAACTGCACGATCAACATATTTGCCTTTAAACATGTGTGCACACACACATGCACACGCAAACACACACACACACACACAAATCTTTGCTACTAAACCACACAAAAATTATAATGAGTATTTTTTGTATGATTTTTGAAATTAGATATTTTAAGTATCCTTCTGAAACAACAGTTCTCATCATCTTATACTGTTGGGTAGCATCTAGTTCATGCAGAACAGTGGTAAGTTCAACTGGCCTTGAGCAACCGGGGGCATAGCAGTTTCCTGTGTGTGGGGGATCTCTAGAGCATTTTGTGGAAAGCATGGATTAGTTTTTCAGCTACTTAGTAGACATGGTTTAATCCTTTGTTTAGACTTTCTTCAGAGAAGGTCTTTCAAACCTACCACATAAATACTTGATCCCCATGCCCCTAGAATCATTTTCCTATTTTTCAAATTTATGCTGAGCCCAGGAAACCTGCATAAACTTGAGTGCACAGGGAGTCTAACATCAGCATGTGAGGGTGGAATTGGGCCCATAATGGGCATGGAAATAAAGAGAATAATGACTTGAAACCTGTGTACTTAAATGTGTGCTTCCCATTTCTGACTGAAAATGGTGCTCACGTGAAAGCCAATTTTCTTTTTATGAACTGAACTCATAATTAGAAACTTGAACTATAATAGTCACAAAATGGTGCTTATAATATACACATATTACATTTGATTAGATTTTGTGCTAGGGAAAATTTCCTTTGTATTAACTGGGCATCTAATTCCAACACCGCAGAAAGTAACTTTGAAACGGTAGGCTGAGGATTGTCTCCTGCTCCAGCACTCGAGAGGGTCACTGCAGCCCGCAGAGCATCAAGGCCAGCACTGCCTGAGCTTGACATGCCAATTGTCATTTTATTTTTTTTTAAATTTTATCTTAAGTTATTTTTGATTGGTGTGATTGCTTTGTCCACAGTGTAAGTCTGGGAATAGGATTTGCATTTAGAATAATGTAAAATACACTGTTCCTTTGGGTGTACTAAAGAAAACAGCATGTACCGATTCACATAAATCAAGATAAGAATACTAAACGCAGAGCGATTTGATTAGGTACTAAATTAGAAACATTACAAGATTGTGGTCTTACAGCCACCAGGAACTTAAGTCATCTTACATCTATAGCATTGTCTAGTGTGCAAAATCAAAATGACAGCTTTAAGAGATAAAGGCCATCTTTTCACATTGAGCTTCATCATTTTTGCCAGTTTATCTGGGTTAGGAGGTGTAATGTGATATTATATACACATGTTCTATAAACATTGAGATTTTATAGACATGTCAAAAGGGTACCACTCCATGTGAAATAAAGTGAATTACAACCTTGTAAAAACTCCAGGATTTGCTCTAATGGGGGGGGGGGGGGATTCTCTTTCTAGCATCTGAAATTCCCAGGGAAACTGGAGGTAGGAGAGTGTAAATCTTAGCCTAAGAATAGTCAGACCAGTGCTGTGTAGTTGTTCCATGGCAAGAATCAAAATCTCCCTTGATTTTTTCATAAAATTAAAATAAAAATTTACATGTCACAGGCTAAAAGCAATCTCTGGAGATTTTCAAGTTTATTTACATATACCATATAGAGAGGTTGTCTCTCAGTCTTAAATGCATGTTTTGAATGTGCACCATAGCAGTTTTATTTATTTAAAATCGTAGCCCTTGCTCTTCTAAAACATATATAATAAACATATTTACATAAGATGTATATTAGAAAATTTCCTTTTGTCTTAGTGAATTCATTTTAAATGTAATCTATTTTCCCCTCATCTTGTATTCTATGGATGACATTGCTATGCGCCTGATTTTATTTCTGATGTGTAAGAGATGTTTGGCAAGTGATATCATCCCTTTTCTTATCAAGTTTTACAGCTTTTATGTCGCCTGTACAACCCATTTAAACTCATATTCATTCTGTGTGTATTGGCTGTTAGTGAGATTTCTTCTTTCTATGCCCTCTTATAATTAGAAAGAAGGCCCCGAAGGGCCCAATTAGCCAACATGTGAATGTAATTATAACTCTTGACTTTTCCTTTTCACTCTTTGTATGTATGTCTGTGTAGTATATAGCAAAACCTAGCTGGGAGGAAGACCCAGCCAGAAATAAATTCTATCTTGCACGCTAAGCTAATTTATGGCAAGCATTCATAGGATTTCCTCGGAGACTCAGCTTTCTTCTGTGTCTATTAAGGGAGTTGGTGTACAGAGCCACTTACACAACCAACTCTCTTCCCAAGGGGAAGTTGAACTAATCAGCCCAGCTTGCCATCAGTCCTGTGACTGATGCCTAAGCCCCAATCCAAGCTGAGTCCATTAGGATCTTTAAGAATACTGAACATTGGGTAGCAAGTTAAGTAAGATATGCTGTGCAATCAGCAGAAGTTTATTAAAGAAATTAAATTGTATTTGTAGAAAGACAAGACTTTGGAGTAAGAATTAAGGCTTTCCCAAAGATATTCATTCCAAGGCCTGAGTTTCTAGATTATAATGATGTTATCACAAATACTCAGGGCTGGCCACAGGCAGACATCCACCCTACTCATATAATGCTTTTTTTTTATATATCTGTGGGCATTTCCTTCTTCTCTGGGGTCATTTAAAGTTTATCTCTGCACATAGTAAAACCCAAAAGACACACTGGTCATTGAAAACAAGGCATTTTTAGTGTACTGGTGAATAGAAGACTAGCTCGCTTTCACTTCACACCAAGCAGGAAAACTAAGGGGACTAGAAGACTATTTGGCTTGCTCCCAGTTAATACCAAGCAGGAAAATTAAAGTTCACAGGCATTTTGTGCACTGTACCTGATGTTTGCAACCTAGGTGGATGTTGCAACAGATTCATAGTAACACCTAGTCGGAGCTCCACAGTCATTGTCACTCAGGCATTCAGGGTTTTATCTAGAAAGTGCTAGTCACAGACTGATGTTAATGATGCCCTGTCCTGCTCCAGACTCAGCTGCGTCTGTGAGAGCTTCTACTCTCTGACAGTAGGAAAACAGTATCTGTTAGTAGAACATATTGTAAAGTGGAAGAAAAAATTCTGAGTTCCACACCTTAACATATATATCCTTCACAGCTTTTGGTTTTTTTCTTTCTAAAGCAAACAAAATGATAAGTATAAGAAAGAAAATTATGTAGAAAAACAGAAAGAAAATTATGATAGGAATTGAATGTGGTACTATAGTTAAATAAGCTTAGTTCTCATTAACTACTGTCATTACAATCCATAGAAGCACATGCCCGTATATAAAAATAAACTATTGTTATAAAAACAAGAGGGCAAATCACAAAATAGTGGAATAGGTTGGAAATTAGTGGTTCAGTTAACCTAAAGTGCACAAAGCATCATCAGAAACAAGAGAGAACAGAGAACCCGCTTCAACATAAGATGGTAGGAATGAACTAACTCCAGAAAAACACATACTGTATACACATATGTGTAAAAGTATGTATATATGTGTGTATGTATCTTTGTAGATATATCCAATGCATTTAAAAGTAAAATTGCAAAATCAGTTAACATCCAAGGAGATTGTGATGTGAGATTCCCCTCACATATTCTATGAATATGTCTTATTACCACTTGGTTAATAAATAAGCTGCTTAAGCTTATTGGAGAGCAGAATATATCCAAGCTGAAAGACAATATATAGAGAGAGTAGGCAGAGTCAGAGAGATGTCACGTAACTGCCAAAGAAGAACCCGGAAACTTTTCCATAAGTTACAGCCTTGGCAACAGACAGATTAATAGAAGTGTGTTAATTCAAGATGTAAGAGCTAGTTAGAAATATGCCTGAGTTGAACAATGTTGTAATTAATATAGTTTCTGTGTGTTTATTCAGGTCTGGATAGCCGGGAAATAAACAAGCATTCTCCATTTGCAAGTTTGACAATTATTGCTACATTAAAATTATTTTTATCAGTGACTACAAATTAATAATAAAACCATTATGTAAAATGAAGGATCATTCAAAATGTAGGGTATAAAAAATGAACTATACAATTTGAATTTTGAGGGGGTCCATAACGTGCATAAGAATTTTAACTAGGTTTTAAAGGATATCGATTCTAAGATTCAATAAAAAACATACACACAAAATTGTAAGGAAGTTCATGCTGACTAAGGAGGAGCCTTTTCATAAAGGAAAAAGACAACAGTGTTTTTGGAGAACTAAACCCAAGAATCAATTCTGGTCTTTTTCCACCTATCTCTCAGAGAGAGTATGCAATGGAAGACTGAAATTTTTGCGTGAGTATTTAAGCTAGAAATAGAAAAGGGATTCTTTAGAACATATCTGTGTGCATAAACACACACACACACACACACACACACACACACACACACACACACCTACCTTTATTTATGCCTGCATAGTTCGCTCAACAAAGAAAAGTGCTTGCTACCAAGCCTGACAAACTGGGCTTGCTGTGACCCACATGGTGGGATGGAAAACCAACTCTGGCAGTTCTTCTGTGACTTCTACATATGATCTTGGTATACATACTCCCAGCTTCTGGCAGTTCTTCTGTGACTTCCACGTATGCATCTTGGTACACATACTCCCACATATTTGAACACATAAAAATGGAAAAATAGCATATAGTAAGATAAAATTGAATTTCTCAGGTTAAAAAATAAATTTATGTAAGAAAATCATTTAAGAGTAGATTAAGTATAGCTGATCATAGAATCAGTAGATTGGAAGACAGTTCAGAAAGGAATATATTAATTACCTTGGAGAAGAAAAGGTAACGTATAGAAACAGAAACTTATTCAGAGCTGAAATGACACAAAAATTATCCTCAAAGAGTCTTACATGAAGACGCTCACGATCCACCTATTTGCTGCCCCCAAAGTCACTGTGAGCTACCTTGGGAGACATGCAGCTGTTCAGACACATCAGGATTGTTGGCTCTTCTTTCAGAATCCGGATCCTTTTCCAGACCTACTGCCTTCCACGGCAATGTTTTCTTATTTCTTCTCCCTTAGACTTTCTTTTGAATGCTCATCTACCATCAACTTTTTTATCTTCTCTTGATGATCTTAGTAAACAAGTATTTTCATAGTTATAAAAGAAATACCTGATAAATGTTTACTGATTTGCACACTGTTATATTTTTCTCAAGAATATGAATAATCTTCAGTAAAGAAGATGAAATCATTCCCCAATCATAATTAAATTTTACAATAAAACAAAAAAATATTAAAGTATTTATGCTGAAAAAAACTATAGAGAAATGTTTGGTGGAGAACATATTGCTGTAATTTTATTACATATAATATCGATCTAGAACCAGAGATGTATTATTTAAAATTCTCTTCAATGCCTTTAACATAGATGATCTAGACTAGCTCATTTTACTAAAACTGAAATTAAGACTCAAAGATAATATTAGCTTCTCCAGGGTCTTATAAGATAGTGATGACCAGATGAGCTACAAAGTCCAAATATTATATATGTATATATAAAATCAAAAGGGCAAACTATTTACTTCTCTTGTGAAACTAAAATGCTTTGAATATTGAAAGGATAACAAAAGAGATGATATTTTGCTTAAATGTGCCAACAGTTGTATCAATATCTTTATATAGTACATGTTTAAATTATGGTTCTCTGGAGATTTTATTTTATTCTCTGATGCTACTAATTTCAAATATTTACTTCAAGAATAGATGTCTAACATTTTTGAGTTAAAAACATTGGCAGGTAAAAATATTATTTGGCACTATATGTAAAATCATAATTATTTGTGAATGAGCTACAAGCTAAATGTTTTCTACCTTGAAAAATGATATTCAAAAGTCCTTAAGAGTGCCATCTTAGTTGTGATATGCTTCTAATTTATTATTGTAACTCTATTATTAAAATATTTCTCAATGGCTTCGTTTTCTTTTGACTAAAATTGTCACAAAGCCTTCTGTGATATCACAAATGAAATATAGAAAAGACCTTTGTATCCCAGACAGCTATGACCACCCTTTCCATTTTCATTAAAAAAACAACTCTGAAGTGGATGGCTTCAAAGATGTTTTACAGATTGAAGTCCTAATGCATGGGAGAATTCCATCGCAAGCAGTTCCTTCAAAGCACTTCAGCGCACGCTGGGTGATGGGAGGGAACTCAAGAGCCCTCTTAATCTTGCTTAGATCTTTCCATTAATAGAGTGTTATAAAATTACCTTTAGCATACATGAGAAAAAAAGGGGTCTAACTGGGAGAACCTTGTCTCCGCCCTGAATCATCTCCCATCAAGTAGAGTTTTACACATCATTCTAACTAAAGACAATTTCAGCTGCAAAAGATTATTTTGGTTTGGAATTATTTTATTAAATATTGAATATTCTATTCCTTGGAAACATATGGCATGCAAATGTTAAGAATTTCAACAAAAGCCAGCATCTCACTGGAAAGGCATTCTCTTAAAAGCAGATACACAAGGGATTTGTTAAAGTATTTATTATTTTTAATTTGTTTATGTTCACCATCATATATATGTCCTTTGATCAAAGTCCCTGCATTATCTTCATTTATCCCCTAGTTCTTCCCAAGTCCCTCCCCTTTACCTTTATGCACTTTATTGTGATCTACAGCATCAAAAAATAGTTGTCTGCACTTGGCTTACTTGAGTCAAGACTATATGCCAATTTCAACACTACTGATGATTGTGACACACTCCCTGAAACCTTTAAATATCTATAGCTACAAGTGTTTAAAAAAATGTACTGCTTATCTTTCAGAGTGCAATGGTATCACCATAAAGTTGAAGTCTACAAGCTACACAAAGTTAATGTCTGTAACAAAATTAACTACTATTTCACCTAGTTATGCAGAGAGGCATGTTGGTTCTGAACTGTGATGCTGTCGTAGCACATAAACTGTATCACATTTGAAGAGCATAGTGCTACAAAATGCTAATTTCATGGGCATGAGAATCTGGGCAGCAAACCAACCATTCAACAAAACCAAGAATACTGCTAATACAACAAAACGTTAAAACATTTGCCAATTAATGAAAGTCTGCTTTATTTTTACCAACAGTTAAGCAAAATACTAAAGAAAACTTTCATATGTTAATTGCTCCTGAGAAGTCTTCAATAAGCAAAAGCTATATTTTTAGATATTATCTCAATCCCCCTAAATTATCAACCATTGCACAGTTTAGGTATATGAAATAGAGATGATGATTTTGAAAACAATGTAAAATGTATGTATGTTTCTAGAAGGAAGGCATTCTATTGTGCTGGTTTTGTTGTTGTTTATTTTTTTTCCTTTTGCATTTCAATTTGTTTTAAACTTGTGATAGAACAGATTTAACTTCTTGGATGACTATTAGTTCTTGTATCCCAGGTAGCAAAAGGAAAAAAAAAAAGTCAAACCAAACCCAACAAAAAACACATACTTGCTATTTAATTATGAACAAATATCTACATTGTGTGTGTATAATTTGTGTGACCATGTAGTGCATAGTAAAGGGTACTCCATTTGGATTCTATCTACTCACAAGATAACCTTAAATATATAGCCAAATGACGATGATTCACCTCATCTATCTGCAATAGCACAGTATTATTTGTATTGTAGTATTGTAGTATAGTGACTAAAAGTAATTTTTGAGCAGATGCTTTCAATGGTAATGTCTGATTACCATTTACTAGCTATAATTATGTTTAACTCTGAAGGTTCCACTTAGAGTGTTCATTGGAATGCATTTTCTCTCTAGTTTATAGCTCCTTTTCCCTCTAGTTTATGGCTGGACAACTTACTTCCCTCTACTTAATAGAGTAGGGAGTCCAACTGTGATGACCTGCCTAAATTGGATGACTAGAAAAAACAAAGAAGAGGAACGACATTCTCAGTTCATTGTTGCTCTCCACCCATTATCCCCACCATCACCTCTGCTAATAACATGAGTTTTACTTGATGAAATCCCTGTAAATCAATTGGACGATTTACAAGGACTCTTTTTGTCTCAGAGATTTAAACATAGATTGGATGCTTGGGTAAATATTATGCCGTTTTTATAAAATGAAAGTTTGACTGCAGCACCATTAAATAGTTGGGAACCAATAAATAAGACAGCATTCCAATCCTGGCAAATCATTAAGCAAAACAGCAGTGAAATTTATGAATGTGAAGGCAAACCTTTCAAAACCAGGATATATCTCTCATATATACGAGAGAGAGAGAGAGAGAGAGAGAGAGAGAGAGAGAGAGAGAGAGAGAGAGAGAGAGAG
>NC_022022.1:49033188-49049235 GCF_000317375.1 Microtus ochrogaster | reverse complement strand
GAGGGGAGACGAGAAGGAGGGAAGGAGGGAGGGAGAGGGAGAGAGATATATTTGGGTGGCCTTTGCATAGCACAGGATATTGTAGGGTGCTTCGTAACCACTCACTTGAAAAACTTCTCTTAACTGTAGGACTCATTTCCTTTCCATACTGAATGACGTATTCATCTCCAGTATTCTACCATCAACCTTTAATGGACTCAGTGTCTATGTTATGATTTCTTTTGGTATCAGCACTGCTATAAGAAGAGTAACCTGCTTTCCTTCACTTCACTTAATTGTTTTTAAATGTCAGTTTTTGGTTTATTTATTTGACATAAAACTCATTTATCATTCTTGGCCCCTTCTGCATGTCTTGCTGACCCCGCTGCTTTATGAGGAAGGATGTATCAGCCCATTTTCGGGAAGTGTTCTTTTTTTTGTGGGTCTACTTGTGTTTGTTTATTTATTCAATCTTTAGGACTGAAAAATGAGTAAACAGAACTTCATAGACAACCTGGGATATAAATCATCAAAGAATGGCTACAGAGGGGTTTTAGTAAGGACTTAAAAGTGAGCAATAAACTTGAGCCTGCTGTTGGGGCCATGACTAGCTGCAAGTACTCATGACCATGTATGATGTATTCTATGAGACTGAAAACCCATTTCAGAACATGTAAAATTGCTTTAGGTCTTTGTTCTAGCTTTTATCTCGGTGACCCTTTTGAATTGTACAATCATTCTAAGCTTTGAATTCTAAGGAACAAATGACAAAAGACACTAATAAGCAATTCTGAGTATAGTAGCAATGTTTATGGTAAAATATATGTATGTACATATTTTATTTTGGAAGAATATGTCTGTAATTTTTTTTTGCCTGTCAATAAAGGAAATGAGATGAGATTCAGAAGAAATTCAAACTGTAAAGTGCTTGACTTATGAGCAGGATATGGATAGCATCTCCAATACCACATAAACCAAGAGTGGTTGTGGATACCTATAATCCCAACACTTGGAGGTAAAGACAGAACGCTATTAGAAGTTGAAGGAAATCCTTGGCTAAGGAAATCAAGCTCATCCTGAAACACAAGAGACCCTGAATCAGAAAATGAATAAATACATAACAAAATTCAAATGACCAAGTCCCTGAGAAGGAGTAATAGTCCTGCAGAAAGAAATGTAGAAATGTGTATTGTGGTGAACTTAATTTTTTTGTTTTGTTTTGTTTTTTGTTTTTCGAGACAGGGTTTCTCTGTGGTTTTTGGAGCCTGTCCTGGAACTAGCTCTTGTAGACCAGGCTGGTCTCGAACTCACAGAGATCCGCCTGCCTCTGCCTCCCAAGTGCTGGAATTAAAGGCATGCGCCACCACC
Source organism: Microtus ochrogaster (assembly GCF_000317375.1). NCBI lineage: Eukaryota > Metazoa > Chordata > Mammalia > Rodentia > Cricetidae > Microtus > Microtus ochrogaster. The sequence goes on along the minus strand of NC_022022.1, from coordinate 49,047,888 downwards.
GCCCGGCTTACAGTTGATTTTTGATTAAAGAGCAAGCAACACTTTTAAAGAAACGGTGGCTTCAGTGTGTCTCTTCTTCAAATTAACAAATATCTATGAGCAGCAGCTTATTTTTTTTCTGACTCCCAAATCTTTATTTTTATTTATTTGTTTGTTTGGTTGTTTTTATTTTTATTGAGCTCTAAATTTTTCTCTGGAACAGCTTATTTTTAAGAAGTGGTAACTGACTGGGACTAGGAATTTTCTAGGCATGTAAAGTACTTGTTTAAAAGTATGAAAATATGCACGTAGATCTCCAGCATCACATAAAAATGTTGGGCATGGCTGTGTGCATCTGTTATCCTCATGCTGAGACAGAAGGGTTCCTGCAGCTTCCGAGTCAGCCAGTCTGGCCATGCCGGATGCTTGGGAGAAAACAGGTATCGATGATCTTACCCAGCGTTGAATCTTTTGACCCACAGTACAATCCTACAAGGAAGATGTGCCCAGTTGTGCAATAACAGCACTCTGTTATGGGGTTAACCAACTGTTCTCTGATTGAATTTGAGGCTCAGTTCTCAGATGAACTCCAAGCCATGAGTTGTAAGTCTGATCAACAAGTCATGCTAGGAAACATCATAGGCCTAAGGGGTAATGTGAATACTGTAGCTAACTTGGCATAGCATCATCAAACTGTCTTGTAACTACTTATGTTTAGGTCCACAGAGAAATCTACTCTCTGTCTTAATAGGAGATGTTTCTCTTCAGTGAGTGATGAATGCAGAGACTCATAACTATACAAGATGCTGACAATAAGTGAGAGATGAGTGCTCAGTCCTAAATATGACATTTAAACTACCTTGTCTAAGTAGCTCACCAACCCTCCTAGATAGTGTGTGGAGGGGGAGAGGGGTAGAAATAATATACGATTCGGAAGATAATGGAAACACAAAAGTGCCATCTTCTGAGTAAGACAACAATGAAAATGAAAAGCCCACAGTACCTTCAGATGCCTGCACTGTGTCTATGCAAGAATAGGGTTAGCAATAATCAGACATGGATGGAGAAGAACTCAGCAGGACAGTAAACCTGAGTGCTGAACTATTCACTGCTGATTGATTCAGGGAGTAACTGAATTCAGTTCTGCACCCACAGCTGACCACACCAGGTTCTCATAGATTGTTCCAACTCAATGATCAAAAAATAAAATAAAACTATGGGCCTTGGAAAGGGATTGTGCTGGGCCAGGTGAAGTTGATAGTGGTGGGAGGAAGATGAGAGATGGTGGGCAAAGAAGAGTTATTACACCGCATTATTTACATGTATGAAATTGTCCCAGCACAACTTAATAAAAAATGAATTATAAGATCTACTTGTTATATAAATTCTTTATATTTCTATTCTAAAACTAAGTTTGAGAATATTATTAGCTACTTATTCAAGGAAATATTATTACAATATAAATCTTCTTTAGTTGCCAATGTGCATAAACTCTCTCTCTCCTTTCTTTTTTTTGGGGGTGGGGTGGGGTGGGGATTTTCAATACAGGATTTCTCTCTGTAGCTTTGGAATCTGTCCCGGAACTTGCTCTGTAGACCAGGCTGGCCTCAAACTCAGAGAAATTCACATGCCTCTGCCTCCCAAGTGCTGGGATTAAAAGTGAACACCACCAACCGCCCAGCTGAAATATCTCTTTCCAATTTTAAATGTGACTTATTTGGATTTCTAATATTTTAAATATATCATTTTAAACAAATGTCAGAATAAACTCAGTACAGTGCAGCAATTTGTAAATTGTAAGAGAGGAATATTTTAACTACTTATATCATTATTCATAATTAGAAGTATGATATACTCATTCCTGAGTATTTTAAAATATATTTGTGGAAATTTTAGAAGATGCTCTCATCAATCTATTTTCTATGAACAAACAAGTAAAAGCTTATCATTTTAAAACCACGATTTACTTGAATCAATCTTAGGATAAGTCAACTCTGTTGGAAATTGAGTTATGTGTCCTTTCTCCATAATTTCTATTTTTAATTTTTTTCTATATTACACTACCCGGAAAAACCTTATTCTTTATTTTTTCATATTTGGTTTGAAGATATAATGAGCTAGTAAAAATATCTTTCCTTTGAAGTTAGTGCCAGACGCCGAAGGACTGGGGTAATTTTCAAAAGGGGAGATTTGGATTATGGAATGTTCATGGTAAGGATGCAATGTGACAATCATCAGTAGGCATGTACTGGGGACAGAGATCACAGTAAATCTGCCACTACGTGTATAGTGCGCTTTTCAGCCCAAGAATGTTGAATGAAGACTACAATTTATGCAGAATATGGAATTTGTGGTATTATATTTAGAGCATCTGTAATTAATTAACATTAAAAGTTACCATTTTTGTAATGACTTTTAAATTCTGTTTTTCAATTGAAGAAATTAAAACGATGAAAATATTCATGAATAACTCCATCTTATTTTTAATATCTTTTACTATTATGAGGCACTTTTTCCAGACCATCACAATCCTAAAATATAAAGATTTCATATTTCATATTCAACTTTGAAATATTGTTTCTAGCTAAAAGTACTGAAGGTCATGACCAAACTAATTCAGAGATATTGATGATAGAGATAATCCATCCTAAAATCAAGTATAAAGTATTAAAATCCATAAATTGAAGATATACTTTCAAATAGAAATGATCTGTTTAATTTCTCTGCTTGATTTATTTGTAGAGAATTTTGAAAAGCCTACCTTCACAGTCAGTGTTCCTTGAAGATGTGAGGAAGTTCCAGTTTTCATTAGAGCTGTGATTTTAGCATCTACATGATGCCCTTAAACTTAAGCTGTTAAATGTTGTAAAAGTGCTTAACCCAAAGGAAGGGTGTTCACGAGGTGTGTTAAGGCGCTAAGATCACACCTGTGCTTTTCAGTTCAAGCACTCTTGTTTTAAACTGAATCTCAACTTAAAAGTAAAGTATTTCTATCTTATGTGCACATCTTGAAAACTGCTCATTTTAGTTCTATGCCAATGAAAAGTAGATAGGACACAGTCTTGAATTCAGACTTAATTTGTTTTCTGTAATCTGTGGGTTTCCTATATGTCCTCTTACGTTAATTTTTCTTACTGTATAACATTCTACTACATAAGTAAGCTACAATGTGTTATTCATATGCATGTGGAGTAGGAAATTAAGAGTATCAACTAATATAGTGAAATATCAATGAACAAACAGTATTTTCATAGCATTTGAGAAGGGAAGTCTTTCTTAAAATGGACAGAATTTAATACTGATTATGAAAAAAGTTGAAATAATTCATAACTTAGATGATTTTCACCAATAGCAAATTTTTAAAAAGAAACATGAACATCACAAGCAGAGAAACTTTTACAACCCTATACTTCTTTGTAAAAATATGCTATAACTTTTATAATAAAAAATGACAGATGATTCAACTAAAATTTATCAGAATACTTCCAAATACATTTCTAACAAGAGTCATCAAAGAGTCAACTGTCACACCAAATGTTCATGTTTCTCCACTAGAAAACATGACATAAAACCATAAAGATTGATAATTACATTCTTATTATAATAAAAATATTAAGTGTCTATCAATATTAATATTGTTCTGGGGTTTGAGCTCTTATTTATTATTTATTACTTATGATATAATAAATTTGGGATTTATATAGTAAAGTTAATTAACTGCATATCTGTGGCTCAAGAATTGAATGCTTAAGAAATATCTAAAGGAAATTAAAATACACAGTTATCAGAAGGTATGTATGTTCTCCTTCCTTCCAAGGAGACACTGTCTTCCAATGAAATCCTGTGTCTAGGAGGATCACAGTACCTATCAAGGAAGTTGGTAGTAATATTTAATGAATGGATTAAAGTCAAATAACCTTCTAAACATACATGTTTATACCCATAGACTAGTGCTGCTATCATCCTTGATTGGAGAAATTTGATTTTGCAGAGGCTGACACTAAATACAGGCTCATAAATAATCATGAACCTATGAATGAGTGATTGCTAAGTCTTCAGTTTACATTGGATAGCTGTAGCACCCTTTAAGGACAAGGAGATATGGTCAAAGAAGGGGTCAAATAATTGGAAGATACAGATTATGAAGACTGCTATGGAGCACTGTCTTATGATCAAAGTAGGCCAAGGGAGTCATAGACTTACTTTCATTGTGGTCCTTTACACACACACAAAAAAGCCTGAAAGTAAGACAAAAACTAATTAAAAAGAACAAGAGGGTAAGCAGGACAGGAAGGAGATGAGAAAGTGTAATGAGCATGCAAATGTAATCATAATACATTGCATATGTATATGTACATGAGACTGGCAGAAAAGTTTTCTAATATAACCCTTATTAATAAGCCCATTATGAAACAATACACCCATCCATCCAAAGAGAAGAGATTATTTGTGAAACACAATAACTACTAGCAATAGCTATACCCATTATGTTTGTATCTTCCCTAATGGACAGAATCTATATAGATGTCATACTTTTCAAACTTAGTCTTTGGGCAAACAATTTTGACTGACAAATAACTGTTTTAATTAACCTTTGTATTGGTAGAGTGGACTTTGATAAATAACTTGATATCTTTAAGAACTATTATCCTCTTCTCTATGGATCTACTCGCTAAGCTCCTGTTTGCTTTTTTCTTTAAGAAGTTTCACTATACCCTTGCTAGTATATTTGTTCTGCTTTCTTATATTCATAAAATCTATAGTAATTAGAATTACTATTAATGTTGAGCCAGGTTTAGAGAATATAGGTAGCATTTTAATTTGCTTTCTGCCAATGTGAAACACCATGACCAAGAGCAATTTGGCATGCTTCTTAGCGGTTACAGTCTGTCACTGGGAGAAATCAGGTAGGAACTTGAAGCAGAGACTACAAAGAAGCACTGATCACTGGTGTCCGTCTAGACTCCTGTTTAGTTACCTATTTTGTGTATTTCAGACCCACCACTCTTATGGGTGCCACTTTTTATACTGGGTTGGATCCACTTATCAAATAGCAATCAAGAAAATTCCCAAAGAAATATCAGTAGGAAAATTTGATGGAGGCAATTCTTCAGCTGAGCTTCCCTCTTCCCAGATGTGCCTGACACCCAAGGTTGTGTCTCATAGTTGGAATAAAGTGAGAGGAGAAGACAATGTTCTTTTTATCATTGGAAGCAATTTTAACCATCTCAAAATAGTTTTATTTTAAAGGAGAGAATCAGTGTACGTAGACAAGAGAAGAAATTCATATACCTTCCCCAACATTCTATCATGGTTATTCAGTAGGAACACAAGGTAACAGACTCCACTGAGGGTTTTGAAGCATGGAATTGTCTTTTATGGAATTCTTGTTGCTCAACTCAGAAGTCAACATTGACCTTCCATACCCAGAATATTCTTGAACAAGCCCTCAAGACATTCTAGGCTGGAGATGAACATATTGCCTTTCAGATATCCTTATTTGTTTGATCTTCGTTGTATCACTACATTGGTTGACAAACATGAGCTATTACCATTTACAGTAAATATGTGTGTATATTTTCTGTGTGCACAGGAAAAGGTCTCTTCAGTTATACTATTGTCATGGAACAGCTAAAAAGATGGATTATCTCATTGATCAAATGATTATACTGCTATATTTTACAGATTTTTATTTGGCATACATACATAATCTTTCCTAATGGTTATCATAATGGTGGTTGCTCTCAAATAATATGCCAAATGAATTCTTAAGGAACATTGATACATGTCTGTAGGCTGTCACTTTCAAGTGCTTTGATTGTTTTCCAGAATACAAAGGAAAAGCTGCATTACTCATTTTCTAGACAGAGAGCTAATATAAAAACCTGATATATGTTGGTGGAAGGCCTGCTTGTTGGTTTCCAGCTGCCTGGCTAGCTTAGACCTGAAATAATCACACATAAGCTGCATTAATTAAATCACTGCTTGGCCCATTAGCTCTAGCTTCTTATTGGTTAACTCTTATATTAATTTAACCCATGTCTATTAATCTGTGTATCACCACATGGCTGTGGTTTACCGGCCAAAGTCCTGAGTGTCTATCTCTGGTAGCTCCATGGCTTCTCTCTAACTCCACCTTCCTCTTTCCATGTTATAGGCCAAGACAGTTCTTTATTCATTAACCAATAAAAGCAACACATAGACAGAAGGACCTCCCACACCAGAGATAGTTTTAATAAATGAAGAAAATATCTGAAAATTCACCATGATAATCTGTGAATGAAAAGAAGCAATTTTAGATTCATTTTAGTAGCTGATATAACACAAATTACAAGTATTTTCTTGATCAAGACTCCAAATCCCACAGAAACTGTTTAAAAATTCATAACATTGCTAAGAAGCTCTTTAAATGATGTAGTGAAGCTATGATGATGGCAGCCACTCACATTTCTTGTGATCACCTTCAGTTTACCCAGTTCTGTTCACACTGTTCTCAAAGTCCTATGGTTTGTGCTGCTGTTTTCCAGATACTCAAAATCATCAAAGTATGATGCAGGAGAGCAAGGAACTTTTCCCTGATGAGTATCTAGGAAGTGGTGAAACTGGGCATCAGGTTTTTTACTTCAGAATTTGTATATGAAAGTTAAATGTCTCTAGAGGTGTCGGAGGTCACTTTACATATTGCTACATGTTTGTGAAAATCATGTCTGTTTCCTCTTGAGAAAATCTGGTTGGATAAAGAGCCAGAAAAAGAAGACTGCATTGGTGAAGGTATTTGAATTTTCTTACAATGGAACATGAACTCAAGGCTTTGTCTGCAAGGTTCATTCAATATCACTGAAGTTCATCTATAAAAAATCACTCAGAATTTTTAAATATGCAAGCAAGGGGAATATCATATGATTTTAATATTAATTTTATTGGTATGTGATCTTGTGAAAGGTGCCCAACTTGTTATTTAATAAGAAAAGGCATTGTCAGCTGGGCAGTGGTAACATATACCTTTAACTCCAGCACTTGGGAGGCAGAGGCAGGCAGATCAGAATGAGTTTGAGGGCAGCCTGTTCTACATAGGGAGTTCCAGGACAGCCAGAGATACAGAGAAAAATACTGTATAAATGAAAAATTAAAACACATTGACATTGAGTGTACACTTCTGATGGCATAGTAAAGTTTTAAAAAGTTACAAGTCTATGAGATATTTTCTGTACAGTTGCATATCAAAGAAAAGTTGTGTAATTTGAGAAAGTTCACCTAGAGGTATGAATATCACAGAAAATTATAAGATATATTTAATTTTAAAACATATTTATATGTGTGATTATTCAACTATACTGCTGTATTATTTTTGATTACAAAAATTAAGGGTATAAATTGGTGAAATACATGATAGGTCAAGGAGAAACTATGGTGGAAGGGTCTAAATCAAAAGAGATTGTAGTAACAGAATAAGAAAGGAGATTGATCTGTAAATGGACTAGCCTTTGATTCTTTGCTACAGCTCCAACAGCTCTGTAGTCAAGGACAAACACATTCTATGCCATTCCCAAAGGACAAATGACAACATTTCCACACATCTCCCAGTGTTATAGAAGAAAAATATTATACACCTGTGACAAAGACAGCTTTGTAAGAAAAAGTTACTTTTTCTTAAAATATTACAATTTTTATGAAATCTATTATTTACTATTAAAAATGAAACAAAAATAAGCTCTTCAAGAACATAATTTATGAAGACTCCTGAAAAATTCAAGCTATAGTTTACAATGAGCAAAACTTCATGTCTCTTATGGATCAATAGGAAATATTTCATCATTCATGGGATTCATGGTCTATCAATAATATAAAAATAAATAATGATTGAGTAAGAAACGATACCTATTAGTGGCTATAGAATATATTTATTTTCTACTTAAAAGCTTCATCATGACAAATTGTCAAAATGATCTAGGCTATCAGAGTAACCAGATCTCTACTGTTTTTCCCATGTTATAGATTTTATTTTTATGAATATTCCAGGGTGTTTTTATTTTATTTTAATTTTATTGAAGAGATTCTTCTTTTATACAATACATCCTGACAGTATTCACTCCCTCAACTCTTTCCAGCTTAACCCAATCTCCGTTTTCCCCCAGATCTACTTCCCCTCTGTTTCCCTGCAGCAAAGAGCAAGTCTCCCTGAGCGAACAATTAAACACCATAAAACAGGACATGATAAGATAAGATGAAGGCTCCCATAGCCTCATATCAAGGATAGACACAGCAGTTCAATAGGAGGAAAAGAGCTCCATGAGCAGGCAAAAGAGTCATAGTCATACACATTACCACTGTTAGGAGTCACACAAGAATAAGATAATAGCCATAACATATATGCTCAGGACCTAGTGCAAGTGCGTACAAGTCCCATGATTAGCTCTTCACTGTTTGTAATCCCGTATGAGCCTGGATTGGTTGATTCAACGGGCTATGTTCTCCTGGTGTACTCCATCCTTTCATACTGCCTTTCATTTTTGGGGTCCCCTGATCTCAAAGTAGAGGGTCCCTACGGAGACCTTCAATTTAGAAGCTCCTTACATTGTCTAGGTGTTGTACTTTGCACCTCCTCCCATGTGCTTCTGACAAAAGACTGTCTGGTGACTAGACAAGGCACCAATCTATGAGTATAGAAGAATATCTTTAGGAATCATTCTTTGACAGTTTTTGGCTAATTTTGTTTACATCATTTTTTTTAGATAAATAATTTCAATAACTAACCGAGTGTTCTCCCAGTACAATGATTGACTGACAATTACTTTCCAACTACCACACTGAGACAAAACTATATAGACTTTGACTTTGAAAGATGATCATCAAAATTGTTTAATAATTGCTGTTTTTGCTCAAACATATTTTAGTTCCCGAAACCTGAGAACATAATTTTATAGTCCAAAGCTTTACATTATAGGCCAAATTTTTGTAGGGCAGTTATCATAATGAAATTGAGAACTTACAGGTTTTTTAAGAAGTTGGCAATGACTTCACAGGTGTTTCTCAATATAGATAGAGTATGTAGAAAAAGCTGGGGAATTGTTTTGACAACATTTAACGTCTTCTGGAAAATTTCCAAAAATTGCTGAGGAGTGTTTTGTCATTAACAAAAATAGTGTAAACATAGCAATTGCAGATCCTCAAAATCATACAGTATTCTCAGACCTGGTTTTGGGTAATTGCAGTTTTAGAGGTCTCAAAAAATTCAGGTACATCCCTATTTTTCATGATTTTTTTTTTTTTTACATTTTGACTACTGCAAAGAAGAAATGCCATCCAACATAGAAATTATAAATCGGTGAATTTTGATTAAAAAGTATATCTTTAAATTTTCTGTTGCTAGGCATGGTAGCATATACGCACTTGGTTGCAGGAAGATCAGGGGCAGATCGATCTGTTAGCTCCAGGACAGTGTGATTTGCATAGTGTTTTAGACCAGCCATTGCAACATAATAGACCTTCTATTACAAAAACAATAACAAAGTTGTTATATTTATTTATTGAGGGGGCTGGAGCATACCATGGTGTGCCTGAGTAGATCAGAGCACAACTTGTAAGAGTCTGTTCTTTCCTTCAACTATGTATATCCTAACAATAGGATGCAGATCGTCAGACTTGGTGGAGAGAGTCCTATGAGGTGAGTTATCTTGTCTGTCCTGTGGTTTGTTACAACTAAAGTGCCAAATCTAGTAAGTTACCTTAGTTATCTATCATCATTATTTATTGCCTATTAGTTTTTCATCCATCTATATTTTTTATTTATCCCTATCTTGAAAATCTCAAAAGTATATAGCCATAATACAAAGTTTTTTTTATTGTGAAAATCTTTATTACTGTCTCTTATGGTAAAATAACATCTTATACAAATAAAGTCACTTGGTTTGTTCTGGAATGAGGATCTTGGGTGAAGGGGAAGGAGGACAGAGGTGTTTCTCACATTCTGTGAGAAATAGATTTACAGGGAAAACAGACTTTCACAACTTTGATGACATCACATGATCCTCTGTGAAACAAGGTGGGGGGCACCTCTCCCCACCCCACCCACCTGTGGCTATGATGCTCTGGACATGGAATGTGGACATTTTCAGAATCTGAGTCTATGGTCAGTCCCAGATGCTGTAGCAGAAAATACCCAAGGCCTGGAGAAGCTTCAGCAAGTCTGTGCAAGACAGCACGGAGCTAATGGAAGACAACAGTTGATCTCAGCCTCAGGTACTGGCCATCTTTACTCCTATGCTTATGGTTTAGAACAAAATAAAAGCAGATCAGGGGCAAAGCTGCTTGCCCCCCCCCCCCCCACACACACACACACTTTTATTCTGGATATTCTGCAAGACCTAACGTCATAAATCTCTATAGTTAAACGTAACCCTGACCAAACAAACCTTATAGAAACTCCATATCTGATTGGCTCACCTAGCAAAAAGAATCACCAACAAAATGGTAGAGATGTAATCAGAAGTAAAACTGAGAAGTGATTTTATTTATATATAAATTTTAAAATAATTACATTTTCGCATACCAATTCGCCCATTCATTTGACAAATTTTCTTTAGGCTTACCATAAATCAAGTAGATAGGAGGATCAGTAAAGTAAGGAAATGGTCCTATACCTCTGTCATTGTGGAGGTCAGAATTCAGAGGGAGAAACAGTTATTTTGGATGGGAAATGAGGAGGATCCAAGACCTATTCAGGGAGGGGAAAGTGTATGACCAAATTATATCATAGAAAAAAGTATAATTAAATAATAGTAATGCGATTTTTCATTTGTTTATTTTCACAAAATGCACTAATCCCAGCGCATATCTCCTCAGTCTGCAGTAAGGCTTCCAAAGCTGCCTTTACTAAGCAATTGCATCCACTTACAGCATTACGAATACACTATTTTCAAAACTCAGGTTCGTCTCTTGCTCAGCTTTCTCTAGTGCCTTACCATCTGATGCAGAGTGAAATCCCTGCTCCTACCCAGGAGCTTACAAGCTGCATCTGTGGTGGCTGCTCTAGGCTTTCTGCATCTCTGCTTCATCCATCAGATCCTGGGGTCAACTCACCTTGATGCTTCTCTCACGTGAAGTAGGTGGCCTTCTATCCTACAATGTCACTCACTTCCCACTTCTGGAATTCTTCTTGGGCCATGTGAATGACCCTCGCCGTCTTCAGTTTATTTAACTGTTACGAGTATCTTTCAATATATTGTGGAACATCATACCTCCAAGTTTTTGGTCTATTCACTCTCTTCTGAAATACATGTCTCCATTCTACCATGAGTGTTCTCTGTACCCTGGTGTTCCCTTACCAAAACTACTGACTGCACTCAATATGAACCTAATGAATATTTTTAGACCGAATGAACAAATAAGTGAAAAATACTAATGATGAATGACTAGTTTTCTTGCCATTGAACTTTTTTGTTTGCATCATTAAAATATTTAACCAATATTTTATTTTCCTATTAATCCAGATGAATTTTCATTCATGAATTTTCTTTATGAACAAAACAGGCATGTATTATATTGTGTTTAGCTCATAGTCCTATGTTTTAAAGATAAATTTTGGAAAGTAGGATACTTGAAAATTATTTAATTGTTCCAATAGTGAATAATCTAAAAATACCAATTATTTTGAATGAATGTGTAGTTTCAAAACAAATGATATTCAGTTGAGAGGTTGACTCCGTATTTACCTCCAAATTTCACCTCAACCTATTTTGAGATAATTATTTCTCTGCTTTTTGTCTTGGTTTGTGTTGAATTTTTATTTGGCTTTCTCCAGTAAAACTTCTGAAGAATAAATTGTTTAGGTAAGAAGCACAAAAGTGAGTTTTAATGTGTATAAAGTATGAGTCTCAGAAAAAAGTTTTAAATCTTACTTCTAAAAATCCAATAGTTTTATTTTAAGAATCGAACAGAAAGCATAAATAAGCCACCCAGCATGATCCATCCACTACTGCTTGACTGGGAAGTGGATTAAAATCTTAAATTATTGCCGAGGCTATCCATGTTAAAAAAAGAACTCGAGCCTCAGAGCTGAGAGCAATCAAAGCTCCCATTTCAGCAGCACTCTTTCCTACGGAGCTAATCTATGCAAGGAGTGTTTGTCATTTAAGCAGTCCTACTGCAAAGCCCAGGATGGCACTATGTTGCCAAAAGAAGGAACTTCTGACAGTTACTTTGGAAGGAGAAGGAAGGAGTAAAGGGGGCTATTCACATTTAGCTCACATTTTAAAATAAAGAGAAAGTAAAGAGAATTTTCCAAATTTGACATCAACTCTACCACACGCACACCCCGCCCCCGCTTTCCTATAAAGCACTGTTTTAGTTTAGAAAGATTTGAAATTGACATTTAAATGGTGGTGGGGCAATTCTCTTTCTCCACCATGCGAGATGGTCTCTGGAAATGTACAATTATGCTGTCATGCTGAGCACTCCACATTGGACAGAGTTTAATTATTAATGTGTTTCCCTCGGAGAATGACTCGATCATGTCACAACTCTAGACAAATACAGCAATGCTAAATCATAAAATATTCACGTGAATACTGCAGAAGTGACAGGAAGTTAATTCTATGAACACTTTTGATATTACCAGAAAATTAGTTTCAAACGCATAAGACTGAAATAAATGTGCTCATAATTTGCTCAAGGGTAACGCTCATCTTGCAATCAGTTGGTGTCTTTTTATAAATGTTACAAGTATTCAACATGGCTTTATGATAAAGAGAACAGCTAATGTAATGTATTATTTGTAGACAATGTTTTACTTGTAAACAGCAGGGAGTGAAGAATAGCACTCTCAGAAATATTTAAACTCCAGTAATATTCTGCTATTTATCATTTTGTTGAATGGAAGGAGTGCCATCAACAAAAAAAAATTTAAAAAAAGCATTGTTCTCTAAAGATTGAGAAGCTTAGGGAATAGTATCAAGATGTTAAACTTTTCATTTTAGAGAACTTATCTCTCTTAATCTAAAAACTGAGAGATGATGATTAATTTCTAAAGATGATTTGTTGACCAACATGAACAAATATGAAGTTACAAATTTTAGAGACTAAATGATGTCCTCAAGAAAATTTATTTACTATTCTGGGATAGCTTAAAGATGTTAGTATAGTATATGATTCAATTGTTACTTATTCTCAAACTGTATCAACTAAAATATCTAAAAATGTCAACAGTTCTATCATTTATTATTATCATGTGTATTATATGAAAGCTTCATGAATAAATTATCCAATATGTAAACAAATGAATAGAAAATTAATAAAAGAGTAATTCTCATTTAAACATCAATAAAATATTAAATGAGTGAATATATGGTAAATGTACTTCACAATCAAAAATACTTCCAAAAGTTATTCTGAATGGATGTCCGTCATTACTTCTACCAGAAGATGTTTTTATCTTCTGAGATAAGTGTTAAGTGGCCAAAATTTGCTGTGAATATTTACTTATCCAAGCTAAGCTAATAAGACACCTTCCTGTGACTGGAACACCTTGACCTTTTTGGAGTTGAGTTTGTGACTGATGGTAATCTTTAGAGAAAGCCTAAAACCCTGGCACAAATGTCACATTCTTTACATCATCATGAGTTTATACTTCTCTTTCTCCTGATGAAAACCTTCCACTTCAATCAGCCATACATTGTCTTATTTTTAGAAACCAAAGTTTAATTCACGACATTCTATACAACAGAAGATATTTTGACAGTGTCCTACTACATTGATTTTTTTTCCATTTTAAACAAATATATGACATTTAAGCCAGGCAGTGGTGACACATGCCTTTAATCCCAGCACTCGGGAGGAAGAGGCAGGTGCATCTCTGTGAGTTCGAGGCCAGCCTGGTCTACAAGAGCTAGTTCCAGGACAGGCTTGAAAGCTACAGAGAAACCTTGTCTCAAAAAACTACAAAAAAGTGATATATTACAATGTCCAGACATTTAGACTTTGCACATTTTTATTGGGCATGTCTACTCAATATAAATAAATAATATAATTGGTATCTGGCATCCTTTTTATATTGTGTGCAAAAATGCTATAATAAAATAATAAGAGACCAGAGGTATAAATGAATAATTAACCACTTTTGTTTAATCATTTAAAAACTACAGAAATTATTTTATTAATTATGATATAAAGGTATTTCTTTTCCTAACTTTCTATCATTTTTTTAATTTTTTTTTTATTTTTATTTATTTATTTTTTATTTTTTTGGTTTTTCGCGACAGGGTTTCTCTGTGGCTTTGGAGCCTGTCCTGGAACTAGCTCTGTAGACCAGGCTGGTCTCGAACTCCCAGAGATCCGCCTGCCTCTGCCTCCCGAGTGCTGGGATTAAAGGCATGCGCCACCACTGCCCGGCACTTTCTATCATTTAATCTTTGTGCTTGTCACATCAAGCATCTTGATCCCATTCATTTCCTATCATTGCATATCCACGCTCTGACCTTGCTGGCTTCTCCCCAATAAAATATAAGAGAAAAAAGAAAGAAAAAAAGGATACTATCTTGTCATGGAAGCTGTAAGTATGACATAGAGAATCATGCAGCAAACCCCTTTGTCTATATATCTTTACATGCACGTACTTATTGCAAGAGCCAGTGGTCTGGTTTGTGCTATACTATTGATGGTGGACCCTCACTGGGATCTTTTTTTTTTCTTAATTTATTTATTTATTGAGGATTTCCGCCTCCTCCC
>NC_022022.1:49015368-49027389 GCF_000317375.1 Microtus ochrogaster | reverse complement strand
TGCCGCCGCGACTGCGTGCCGCCGCGACTGCCCCTCACTGGGATCTTATTGCTTATCCTAAGATAACAAATGGCACAGTAAATATAGTAAATGGATGCATTTTATATACAAAGGACAGAAAAGCATGAAAGTGGAGACATTTTAAGAGTAAAACAATGATTCAGTATTCTTCTAAATTTGTGCTGTAATATAATTTTTACAAGTTAATTATCTTAATATTCACTTTATATGTGCATATTTTTTTCAGGAATGCTTATTTATATGACTAACGAGAGGTGTAATGCTTAATAATTGGTTCCTGAAAACAAGTATGCAAAGCACCATGCTTGCGAGGCCTTAACCTAGGAGCCAAGACAATTGCCATGACAAAGAAAATTTTTTTCTATCCTCAATTAGGAAAGAAATGTAAGAAACCTATACATAGCAGAATACAACTGAATGTTAAAGGAGGCATAAATTTAAAAGATTATGAAGAAGTTTAGATTAAAGAAAGTAGAGAATTCTAGAAGATTAGGGCAATTATGGAAGTATTAACTAATAATGTAGCCTTGACAAGAGAAAATGGTCAGTAGATATTTATGGACCTAATGCCAGATAGCAAGTTAAAAATGTCACTATGACCAAAATAGGACACAAATGAAAATACACTCAAGAACTGTTGCAAGTTATTTTATTCTACTATGTAAAATATATTATTGTGATTTTTTTTAATAAAATGGCCAGCAGCTAGGCAGGAGGCATAGGCTGAATTTCTGGACAGAGAGAACTCTAGGAAGAAAAAAGTGGGTGTCACCAGCCAGAATTCAAGGAAGCAGGACATAGAGGAAGAGATGTAAAACCAAGTGCTATGTGGCAGCATATAGACTTACAGAAATGAGTTAACTTGAGTTATAAGAGCTAGTTAGAAACAAGCCTAAGCTAAGGTCAAGCTTTCACATTTACTGAGTCTCCACGTCATTATCTGGGAGCTGGTGTGACAGAGAAAAACTGGTTATATATGGGGCTTGAATATTCACCATAGAGTCCAAGAAATGTAAGAGAAGTTGTGCACATGGAGTTGGATGGACTTTCTAGTCCTGCAGCTTCTCAGGTGGGCTAGAGCTTGACACATGGAGGTGCAACTACTGATGCTGCCTACGGGCTGGAGCCACGGACCAGGGCCACGCATCAGCACCATGTGTTAAATTGAGCCACACAGTGGCTGACATAGCAGTTTGAGTCTTTAGAAAAAGTATAATCAAAAAATAAGCTGTATAAGGATGGGAAACACACAGGGTACCTGGGTCCTTTAATTTTGTTTGGTTGGATTTGAATTTTTTTGAATACTCATGAGTGAACTATAGCTGTTGCGAGACATTGGATTGTGGAAGGGACTGCTGAATTAAATCAGCCTAGATACTTTAAAGATATCTTTGTTTCAGAATAGAAGTTAAAATATGTTGCATTGTGGGGGGGGGGCGGGGGGAGAGTGCTTTTGTTTCCAAAGAAAATGAGTCCTTCAAAGTTAATCAAGATTAGATATGATTAGGGGAGGCCTCCTGAAAATATTGATTACCAACATGAAAAAAGAAACAAAGAAGGAGTAGAAGGAGTACAGGACAGGTGACATACATGCTAAGCTTTCTCCCATGGGAAGAGCTCTGAGACTAGAGGAAACCCATGATGAATCTTTTTGACTCCATAATCTCCATGACTTATTTTATCTGCTATATTATTTTTATCTCTGCCATATGGCACAGATAGAGGTTTGGTTGCATAGTTCAAATAGAATTATATAGTTGACAGATGTCTTTTATGTAATCAAATATAAAACAAAATCATTTTAACTGACTTGTGCACACCATACATCTCATAGTTGTGTTAATGCAGATATAAGTTACTTTTAAAATTTTGTGTGTTTTCAGAAAAAAAAAAAGGAGCAGATACCAATAAAGACAAGTAGTTCAAATGATACTCAGAATGACTCTGTTATAGTTTCCTCAAAAATCTATTTCTGGAACAACTTCTGAGCTGCTAGTTGAGATGGTCTAGCCTCATACTCTATCCCAGTAAAGACTTCAGATAATTCCTACTCTTTTCCATTTCACAGATACTAGACAACAGTCAGCTCTCCCAGGAATTGATCAGTATCACAAATTTGTCAGGGTCCCCTCAAGATGTTGGCCTCAGGCCAACATTAAGGAGTCTAGAGAAGATGATGTCCATATTGCCGAGAGGTGTGTGGGTGGATTTTTGGTCATTTGGGGGACTATGTCTATTTGTCCTCATTTAGAGAACATGGTTACAAGTTGTTATTGGTCATTGTCAGATAAAAAGCAGAGCAAAGGCGATTAGTATCGAGTATCTCCTTCTGAAGGGAAAAAAGGGGGATATAGTAGAGAAATGATGGAATAAAAAAATGAGATGTTGAGTCTACATTTTAACTAAAAAACAACTACTAGCTTCAAATATTTTCTATTTCTATGGATTTTTGTTTTTAAAAATGCAATTAAAAGCTCTAGTCCTTAAAATCTATTATTATAAAACATAAATGTAATTAAAAACCACAGCTTAGTCATCTATAGCAATGGAACTTGTAGCCATGTTAGGTATGTTTTCAATGTCATATGGAAACATATTTTAAATATATAGATGGTCTTCAAGGACTTAAGAGACCTTCAAAATATGACATTTTAAAGTAATATTATCATAAAGCTTCTCTTGACAGTGAATATCTTCTCCTGTTAGCACCTATTTACTTCAAAAGAGGATGACAGACATCAAGTAACTTCCATATGGAGTTCGCTTTCTTTGCAGCAAAGATTGGCACTGGGTAAGAAACTACCCTTGTCTTGACTGTTGACAGTATACAGTCTATACTGGACAAGCAGGACAAAAAAGAAGATGACTGCCAAACTTTACCAAGAGATAGTAGGATAGTTCTTTAAAAATTTCTTGCTTCAGAAAAAAGTCTGTCATATATTCTAGACTTGTAGTCCAGAGATGGATGACCAATGTTGCGGAGGAACCTTGGGTGATTGTCTAAGAAGCCAGCTGTTTCCATCTTTTCTATAGTTTTGTCAGTTGCTTTCTCTGTACTTTCTGTTTACAGTACTATTATATAATTTCTTCATCTCTTATGGGGATTGAAAACTATATAGCTATAGTTTTACAGTTTTTCTTGTTACCAAATTCAGAAAATAAACTTATATTGTAAATTTATTAGGCTGAATGGAAATTTATTAGGCTGAATGTTGTATAAATGCCGCTCATTCGTTTCCCAGCCTCCCGACAGCTCAGACTCAAAATAATCATGCTGAAACTCATCATTTAAATCACTGCTTGGCCCATTAGCTCTAGCTTCTTATTGGTTAACTCTTCCATCTTAATTTAACCCATCTACATGAATCTGTGCATCACCATGAGGTTGTGGCCTACCAGCAAAGCTTTAGCATGTCTGTCTCCAGCATGAGCTCCATGGCTTCCCTCTGACTCTGCCTCCTTTCTCTGAGCATTCAGCTTCATTCCCCCTCCCACCTATCTAAGTTCTGCCCTATCAATAGGACAAGGCACTTTCTTTATTCACCAATGGTATTCACAACATACAGAGGGGAATCCCACATCAGCTGAAAAACGTAAAAAACTAAGTTGTTTATCTAAAATGATATTTTAAGGTATAAAAAGATACCTTTAGAATTGTAATATAAGTTATAATAGAAAATGGTTTATGTATAGAACTTTGTACTCACTAAGAGAGAATGCATAACACAGTACTGGACATTATAAATGCAAATCTTACCTGATAATTATTCTAATTGTACATAGTTTTGCCATGTGAGAGTTAAAACTTTTCCTTTTTATTCAGATAAAGGGGGGGGTGTTGCAAGTTATTCTGTTACACTATGTAAAGATATGACATTATAATTGGTTTAATAAATGGCTAAGAGCTATATAGGAATTGTAGGCAGACTTCTGACACAGAGAGCTCTGGGAGGAAGAAAGGGGGAGTCACCAGCTAGAAGCAGAGGAAGGACAGACAGGAGGAGAGGTAAAACTATGAGCCACATAGTGGCATGTAGATTAAGAGAAAAGGGTTAATTTAAATTATTAGCACTAGTTAGAAAAAAGCCTAAGCTAAGGTTGAGCTTTCATAATTTATAAGTCTCCAGGTCATTATTTGGGAGCTGACGGAACTGAGAAAGATTTATTACAAGAATCCAAAGAAAGCTGTCTTCTGCCTCTAATAATCTAATTTCTGTGTTGATAAAGACATTTGTTTTATACATGGTTTAGAAAAAGCAAGAGTATTGTTTCCATTACTTTGTATATTTCTCCAGTTCTTGGAATCTCTTAGAAGCAATACAGTAAGAGATTTTTATTTTTTGTATTTTAGTCAGATCACCAATGAAACTCGCATAAGTATATCCAATAAAAGTGATTTTTTATTTATCTACATTTAACAACCAGTGTAAGAACACCAAACTAGTTTCTTTACTCAGTACCTTTTTGCCTATTTGTCTTCTGGATAAGCCTATATCCTTGCATTTATGGTTTGTTTGTTTGCTTGCTTTTAGTGTTTCTAGCATTTTCCCTGTCAATGTCTAAATTAAGTACCCTTAATATATCAGACAAATTGAATGAACTAAATTATCACATGAGAAAATAATGAGACCCCACAAATTTGCACCAAATTCTTATTTTTCGCTGTAGACTTATCTTTTAACTGTTTTATAAATAACATCATTTTATTTGTCTGTGCGATAGTTCAAAGCTGTCACTATATATTATCCCAAGTCCACACTGTCTATTCTCAACCCTCCTAGTTAAACCCCACTTAATCATCCTACTTTCTCAAATCAAAGTATAAAGTGCCATTTTTGATGAATTTTATTCAATCCTTTTGCCAGATCCTTAGGATGCTAACTGTAGTATGTATCCAGAGCCTAGCATTTTTTTTTGCCACTTTAACTTATCCTTATCACTATCTTACATCTGCTATTCTTGTTTTCTTTGTTTCTGGCCCTGTTTTCATTCATATAATTGTCAAATTTTGTCAATGTTGAAATATAAATCAGATCCTAATTTCTTTTATTCCACAACTATAAAAAAATACCCACTTTTCTCAGAACAAAAGTCAAAAATCCCTGGATGTTTCTATTCTATGTGTTGATACTTTTAGCTCAGATAACTTCATGCTAGCAGGTTTCTGAGACACACAATGTGCGCCCTGAGGATCTGCTGTGCAGTTATTGAATCAAACATCAATCTATGTTATTCTGTGAAGATATTTTGATGTGATTAACATCTGAAGTCAGATGGTTCTCAGTGAGGGGGATTACGCTGGATAATCTGGGGATGACATGGTTACTTGAAAAGACTGAAGAGCCTTTCTGAGCTTTCCCTGAAGAAGAAATTCTTCTTCAGGCTTGCACATCAGCTAGAGCCTGACATGTTCCACCAGATACAGGGTATACCTAAGCTTCTTCTAACAGGAAAACTCTCAATCAACCAATCTTGCATATTCTACTCTCATTGCTCCATCATCTAGAAATTTTCTCTTTGTGGAACTAAAGAGATATGACATATAGGATTAAAAACTACTCAAGGAATTCCCTAACTATCAATCAATGCATTTACTAATTTCATGTACTCTCCTATTTAAAATTGCCTTAAGTTTTAACAGTGTGGTTACAAGAATAAAACACACATGTGTGAAAAACGCATTCAACAAATTATGAAGAACATATATGTTTACAGAATACATAATAGAACAAATGGGCATAGGTTTGTCTTGAATGATTTCATTAGGAAATTTGTTGGATTTCAGGAATCAAAATGGTTTGGTACTCTAAATACCATGAAAATGACATATTTATTTATTTGTACTGCTTTGGGAATTTAAAATGCCTTTTGATAAGTACATTGACACTCATGCAATATACATATAATGAAGATAAAGGACACTACCTTTGAATAAGGATGTATTTATGTATCATTTTCCCTTTGCCCCAGTCAATAAATATACGTGCAGTGTACCTTAACATGCGTGCATATTTTGGAGTATTTATCATGCTTTAAGTTTATGTATATGTTTATGTAGCATTTGTATTCATTATGCATCTTCCTTGCTTGCTTCCTACTTCAACTTGATGTAAAACCCCAAAGATAAGGATTTATGTCTTTTTTGTTCACTGACATGTTACTGTTTCTTAGAACGATGTTTGGCATAATATGTACTAATAAATATTTTTAGAGAATGCATGAAGTTCTTGAGATATATATATATATATATATATATATATATATATATATACGCACACACACACATATATATATATACATTCCAAGATTAGAAATGATTTGCTTACTGCTATGTTCCAGAAACTTTATACTACATTATAGTTGGTATGATTAGTCATCTTTGAAATTCTGGAGTGTGTAACCTGAGCTGCACATACAGCATCTTTATTAAATACCCAACACCCCAATACACACTCACACCATATAATACATGTATGCACACAAACACTGACAAAAGCACACAGATACACACACATATATTTTGTACATTGTATTGTGCTGGCATTCTAAAATTTATATATAATAATGTATATGCTCTATAACAAATGTTGAGGGCTCATAGATAACATGCACTATCTTACTAAATTGTATAATTATACATTGCATAATACATCATATATCTGTTCTGTAGCTTTCATCAGCTGGCAGCATACACATATATTAATTTATTAAATTTTATAATTATATAAAAGATATATGAATTCTTTGTCTAGTTCACAGCATACTATAGTGCACATGAACCTGAAACACACACATACCTACTTGGAGGCATGTAGTAATACGAGTGGTGGGGCTGCTCCCCAGCACCCCACTGCCCGCACCCCGGCCGCCTCCGGCTAGCTTATGCCCCGAAATAATTACACGGACACTGTATTCTTTTAATCACTGCTTGGCTCTTTAGCTTTAGCCCTTTTCTCGGCTAACTCTCGCTCCTGGACTAACCCATTTCCAATCATGTGTGTCGCACCTCAAGGTGCGCTTACCAGGAAGATTCTAGCCTACGTCCATCCTGGGTCGGAGCTTCATTGCGTGTGCCTCAGAGAGCAGAGCTCTCGCCTCTGCCCGCAAGAGTAGAGCATCGTGTCTCTCTGAGGCGTCTGCCCCCGAGAGGAGAGCTGTCGAGTCTCTGAGCTCACTTCCTCTTCCTCCCAGCGTCTGCTCCTCCCACCTACGTTCTAACCTATCAGGTCAAGCAGCTTCTTTATTAAATCAACCAATGACCTTCCTCCATCAGAGGCACTTCATTGAATTACACATAGCATAAGTGCTAATCAATATTTTTGACAGAATGCATGAGGTTTTTGATATATATATATATATATATATATATATAGAGAGAGAGAGAGAGAGAGAGAGAGATTTGATATGATTTGCTTACAAGATTGAAGTCTGTAAGATGGGTAAATGTTAAAATTGTGGAGTATCATTCTAGTACTGGAGGAAAAGACATATCCTGGAAAAAGAATTGCTAATGATGTTAAGGTCATGAAATATTAAGATACTTGTATATGGATTGGGTTGTGTATTGGTAAAATCACAGTGGGAAGTTATATTTTGGTAATATATACTGTGGTTAAAAGATTCAATTTTCATGTCATGCTACTTTTCTGATTCATTTTTTTAAATTTTTTACAAAAGTGAGAATAGAAGACCATCAAAATACTTGCATAAGAATACTTTTAGAAGTTTTATTCCTTGTAGTTATGAACTGGAAACCACTTAATGATTCACGAAAAGTGTGAGATGAATAAATAAATTATATGTTTATAGGATGGATCCTAGTATAGAAATATTATTTGATCTTTTTTTTCAAAAAAAAAACATTTGAGCAGAAATGTTGTTCGGCCTATGCACAGATTTTCAATGACCACTTAGAAAACAAATGATCACTGTATTCTATTTCCAATTTATTCCTAGGATGAGGTAATGTGAGTCAGGTAACATGCTTTTGAATTTGAAATCTTTGAAGCAGAACTGGGAGCATGTAAACTTCATACAAGCATGAAAACAAAAGTTCAATTCTTAGTATTCATAGAAAAAAAAAAGCCAGATATTCACTGGTGGTAGTAGGTTCTTACCAGACAGGGAATCAGACCTTACTGGCAAACTAGAGGCCAGTGAAAGATGCTGCACTAAAATACAAGGACCCCAAATCCTTTTAAACTCAATTTTTACAGGAAATATAAGAAGAAAAATAAATTTTGTCTGCTTATACATGGGGGGGGGGAGTCTGTTTTTTTCTAAAGTAAGGTGAAATGCTGTTTCTGACTGAAAAGATACATAAAAATCTGAGCTATATCATTATGGAATATAATTAAAACCTCCCCAAGGGCTGAATAGTTTTTCTATAGAATCTAATTAAACTCTCCCCAAGGACTGTAGAGTCTCAGGTATTCACACTTTACAATTGAGGGACTCTGCCATAGTCACAAGCTGATTTTTTCTTTTGAAACATGAACACACACCTCTGGTGTTTGGTGAATCTAATCTTCATTTATACAATTACAAATGCACTCCCCACTGCTCATTCTAGACCCCAAGCTCCTAAGTGAAATTATTCAAAATGACCCACTTATATATAACACAAACTTATCTCTCCCATATTCTACAGCTACACAGAAATATGACAGAAGACACTAATTTTAAACCCAGTGAAATGAAGAAACTTTAAAGATATGCAATGGAGAAAGAAATTAGAAAAAGAAGACATGCTTTATAATTCTTATATGAAAGTCAAAGGTCTAACTGATCTATCACATGGAAAGACATAATAATGTTCACTTTTAGATGGGGACACAAATGAGAATTTTATGACAGAAGAATTTCATGTAACTTGTTTTGTGGTTGGTTATGTATATATAATTGAATTTTACAGTTATAGTTTGGGCTTCTTTACCATTGCCATTGTATAAACAATAAAATATCTCTGAAAATACTATCACTTCTGTTAAAGATCTCAGGTTGTCTTTTACAGCTACTCAGAGTAGCTGGGACAAGTTTTTTATACTATAAAAATATAAAAAATATAGGAGATATTGATTTTTTGAGAATGGCACTCAAGATGACAAGTGAAGGGTCTTATTTAGAGAGAAGGTTGTCTTTGATTATATTTTCAGGTAATTCAAAACATGGGAGGTTAAATTAAATTTGAAGATTAAAGAAATCTCAGTTCTAAAAGTTTGTCTAATATTTAAATAGCTTTTTTTGAAAGTATGCTACTTCACCTTGTTTAAACACCTGAGCTGGATAAAGTGCACATGTTTCTAAATCTGAAAATTCTGTGATCATCAAGGCTTAAACATTAAGATGACTCAGTTGAGGCTGTAGAGCTGGGACGTAGATCAAGGCACCATCTCAGTCAGTGCCATTGACTTGAAGTGTATATTCTGTCTGTTCTCTATGACATCAAAGTTTGATACAGGTCAAGTGAGTATTTTGTGAAGCCTCCATTATAAAAAAAAAAAACATTGATAGGTTAAATATAGATTATCACCTGCTGATAAGTCCAAACATTTGTGGATTTTTCTTTTATTAGATTTCTATGTTAAAAATAAGGAGCTCAGTATTCAGTAGGCTTCGGAGATAGCAGTAAAGCCTCATCTTTACAAGCTGAAGGGACAAAGCTTTGGAAAGGGGGATATCACACTAGGATACAGTACAATAAAGAACCTCCTTGATTTCATCAAGTTTACAAGACATTAAGAAATTTCCACAAAGAGGAGGCCTTGCCATTTCTATCTGTAGGTGGAACAGTCACTGAGTACAGATTAAGCCAGATGAGGAGTTGAGACTGAGTCTGAGGTACAATAGTACCTTACACGGGAGTGGAGGGAACAGACTCCCAGCATTTGAATGACTTATAGTTGAAGACCCAAACTCTCCTGAATACATCACTGTACCCAATTGGTCCACGGGGATCAACTAAAGATTTTATCTTAACTAAAATCTTAACTCATGATTCTGAGTTAACCCATTTCCTGAAAGAACATCTGGTGGAAGGTTACGGTGACAAACTAATATCTCACTGCTGGGTCTGTCCTTGAAAATAAAACCAATATCCACCCTCTGCTTCTTGTACCATTAAGAATGGATTTACCTTAGATTCAAGTAGCAGTGCTACCAATGTGGTTCATCTGTGGCACTCCTCAGACTTCAACATCTCTTTTGTATTTACTGTGCCCGTAACAGACTGTGCTGACCTTGATAATTCACAGAGGTAAATATCAATCCATTGGTATTTTAATCACAAAACAGCTGAAACTGCGTAACTTGTAAAATATGTGGACCTGTTTTCCATAGTTCTGAACTGAAAACATTCAAGGTTAAGGTTTCTTTGTCCTTGCTTCCCAGGGATGCCTGCTGCTTTTGAAGGTTCATGATGGAATGCTTCACCCTCTGTAGATTGTAGGCTCTGTCCATACATGGTGATGTGGATCTATCAATAAATGGTATGGAGATTGTTATTCTTAAGTTGTTAAACCTTCACATGCAAACAGTTACATCCATTTCCCAATTTAAGTACCCACCTTGCCAATAAGTCTCATTCTTGGCATTTGGAGTCATCACAGGTAGGAGAATTCAACTCAATCATGTTTCCTACTATTTTCATCAAGTCCTGAATCTAGCATTCTATCCCCTCTGTATGGTGTGAATACCATTGGTTAATAAAAAAACTGCTTTGGACCTATAGCTGGGCAAAACTTAGTTAGATGGGGAAAGCTAGGCTGAGTGCTGGGAGAAGGAAGGCGGAATCAGAGAGAAGCCATGGAGCCTTCACCAGAAACAGACATGCTGAAACTTTGCCGGTAAGCCACTGCCATGTGGCGATACACACAGTAATCGAGATGGGTTCAATTAATATGTAAGAGATTGGCCAATAAGAAGCTAGAGCTAATTGGCCAAGCAATGATTTAATTAATACATTTTCTGTGTGATTATTTTGGGCCTAAGCTATCTGGGTAGCCAGGAACCAACAAGTGGCACCCAATGTTGCATTTAAAATGAGAGGTGGAAGAAAGAAGAGATAAGATTTTGTTAACTATACATATAGGGATAATACTGTTAACCCACACAGAATCAGGGTGTATAAATAATCTTATTGTGCAGGAAAACGGTAAATCTGTTAGATTTTGATCTTTGAAGAATTAATTAAACATCTTAAAGTGATATCTAGCTTACTGGATATTCTCCAATTCCCAAGGCCAGTTGATCAGAGGAGAAGAAAAGGTTACTATGCTCTGAGTTCCTTTATACAGTAGCTGTCTTGAATAGGAGTTATGATATATTTCAAGTGCTACAAGAGATAATAAAAGTCCAATTCTCACCGCTTAAGCAGCAAAATCATCCTTATGTTCATATTCTGCTTGCATTTTATGATCACAGGCTTCAGGCTATGATCATATTCTTTTCCTATTTTGTGAGCATATTATTCAAAGTGCTTTGTTAATTAGGTTTGTCATTGTTAAGTTCCAGGTAGTTATTGAACTTGCAGAATTAAGAGGTTATGGCTCCTGTTGTCTAGGGAAAAGATGTACTGTAATAAAATACTATTTTGTTTCCTTTCATTACTTTTGTTGTGGTGTTGTGAAACATCTAATTTTCAACCCATAAATTTATGTTATGTGGTATTCTCAGGCTCTTGAGCTTGCAGTTTAAACTTAATTTTACACTCAATAAGTCTTCAGTTTTATAAAACCTCATGTTTGTCAGCATTCCTCTGTTTTGATATGATCCTGAAATTCCATTTCTCTGCTGTCCCAACTGCAGATGGTAAAGTACTTCTCAGAAGTTATCACTTGTTCTGTCTCCTCAATGCTTGCAAACCAAATTATATTGGAAGAATTCAGACTCAAATCACTTTCCAATTTTGTACAATGGAAAGTTTATAGTTTGAACTTAATGAATCATTTCTCTCTCTCTCTCTCTCTCTCTCTCTCTCTCTCTCTCTCTCTCTCTCTCTCT
>NC_022022.1:49005306-49015268 GCF_000317375.1 Microtus ochrogaster | reverse complement strand
TGTCTCTCTCTCTCTGTCTCTCTCTCTCTCTGTCTCTCTCTCTCTCTGTCTCTCTCTCTCTCTCTCTCTCTCTCTCTCTCTCATAATTTATACTTGCAGTTGAAGCTTCCATCATTTTTTTTCTCAAAACTAAAACTTCAGATCATGTGACAATACTTAATTATTGAGATACTTATTATCAGAACTAAACTTACTAATCAAAGACAGGACTGAAAAACCCACAAACTATAGATTTTTCTTGGAAATGAAAAACAATTTTAATTATAAATATCACCAGTAAAACTTGGTAGATATGGCATATAGGTTCAAATATAATATATTTGCATAATTCTTGTTTGAGCAAATGATTCTCCATCATAAACAAGGTGACTGTTAACTTGTGCATTTGTAGTTAACAGAATGTTGGGCTGAGTCTTTAGAGCTTGATCATCTAATTATTCCTTTTTATCCTGGTGATCTTGAACTAATTATCATCTATAAACTTTAGTCATATCTGATTTGTAAAAGTAAATAATATTTAAGATAGGGAAAATAATATTGATAACAGAGTTGCTGTAAGATTTAAGCCAGCTCACTGGTTGAAGTATAGAACACACACCCATGTCATACCAAGTGAAGAGTAAAAAGGGTTTTTTTGTTTGTTTGTTTGTTTGGTTTTTTTTTTTTTTTGGTTTTTCGAGACAGGGTTTCTCTGTGGCTTTGGAGCCTGTCCTGGAACTAGCTCTGTAGACCAGGCTGGTCTCGAACTCACAGAGATCCACCTGCCTCTGCCTCCTGAGTGCTGGGATTAAAGGCATGCACCACCATCGCCTGGCTAGTAAAAAGGTTTGAGAGCTCCGGAGAGAACTGGAGAGTTTATGATCAGTTCCCAGACAGTTCTAGAGCTTTCTCTGTACTCTGTTCATGTCATGTGGCTTCACAACACTCTGACAAAATGACTTCCTGGGTGTCTGGATTGTGGCAAGTCTGTCAAAAGATCATAGAAGCACTTGTTGGTTGGATTTGGTCCCTCAGAATCTCTGTCTTCACTATGGACAAATCTGGAAGACAAAGAACACATTGTTATAATTGAATTGTCCCAAAGCTGTGGTAGATATCATTTTAGTTAGACTGATCTCACACCAGCTTTCAGACAGGTGAAAAGGCAGATCACCTGAACTATGATCTTTTATTTTTTATTGATTTGCAAATATTTTATTGAGAATATTTGCATCTATGTTCTTAAGGGAAATTGGTGCATAATAATTTTTGTCTGGTATTTTTCAGTTTTCTAATATAAAAATATTTTTTAATTTTACATACCAATCTCAGTTCACCTGTGTAGTAGGGTAGGCTGCTTGTTGGTTCTCGACCACTTTGCCCTGAAATAATCAAGAAGAAATTGTATTAATTAAATCATTGCTTAATCCATTAGCTCTAGTTTCTTATTGGCTAACTCTTACATGTTAATTTAACCCATTTCTTTTAATTTGGCTGTGGCTTACTTGCTAAAATTCTGTCTGGCTCCAGTGGAGATATATGGTTTCTCTCTAACTCCTTCTTTCTCCCAGCATTCCATTTAGTTTTCCCCACCTGGCTCTGTTCCCCTATAGCTCTGCTATAGGCTCAAAGCACTTCCTTTATTAACCAATGATATTCACAGCATACAGAAAGGAATCCCACATCACACCTGTTCTCCAATTTTCCCAATCCTAAATCCACCCCCTTCTCACCTCCATCCTCATCTTGGAATGGCAGAGTTTGTTGTTGACTCCCCAAGGGACCTTATTCCCTCTGATGAGCCATGATCCTTGATTTACCTATTCAAGGCACAGTTGACTCAACACTAATTAACTACAAATTTAATATATTTAATATATTAAATTGGGTTATATTACTCATTGGCAGTTTTGGAGGGTTTTTTTGTTATTTCATTGGTAGCCATATGTATGTCTTCTCACACTGATTTGTTATTCTTGCGGTTATTTAAGACAAAATCTATATATCTCAAAGATTATTTTATATAGGATAGTAATAGTCTATTGCTCATGCTTAGAAAGTCTTATTGTGTTTCTTCAAATAAATCACATACACATTTAAGTATTAAGTTAGTATGATAGTCTGTCTTTATTTTGAGAGCTTGCTATGTATCGATATTTAAGTGCAAATAGGCTGAATATATAGATTGTAATAGAAAATTTTTAAGAAACAGGTTTAGATATAAGGCACAAGAGAAAGTTAGATAATTATAGTTTTATTCCTAATATATTACTATTTATAATTTTACCCATTATCAACACCAAATGGTTGAATATGATTCAAAAAATGCATAAGATATATTAGAAAATTTGTTAGCAATTATGTTAAATAATACTATGTTGGAAATTGATTACCAAAACATCCAAATGAATAATTGAAAATTTGTCATCTTTTACAGAAATGTATAACTTATTCACACAGAAAAAAGAGAAGGTAACATCATTTCTGGAAATCTAAAAAAGAAGGTATTATTTAATGTATGACCAGCTTTTCTGTCTGAGAGTATGGATCTTGAGTAAAGAGAAATATTTGACTTAAAGAAATACAATGGTGTTTGGTATAAACCTAAAGGTGGAGGAGACAGACAGTGGAATAAAACATAAAAGGATGAAATGAAAGACTTTAGATACAATGATTTAAATAAAGAGGGTGAGAAAGAGCAGCCTGGGAATGGAGATGAGTTTTAATTTTAAGGACATATGAAAAACAATTGATGCTGACATCAGATTTTGCCCTATGGGGGAAGCTCCTTAGCAGATATGTCACCACTATGTTTATTAATCAGAACACTGACTTCCCCAAGACCAGTCCTAGTAAAATATGTAAAATGTGACTCAATTAGATGACAACGACAGGGACTCACAGGCAAGCATATATAGGAGAGCCAGGGAAGAGTACAGCCTGTCACGTTAGCATGGAAGAAGGCTCATCAGCATTCAGTGATCCATGAAATCTGTAAGAGTGAAACACCATTGAAGAAAAACAGAGCATTTGTTGATGCTATATCCGGAATGTCATTTGCTCCTCCTAAAGCTCAATTGTTAGAATTCAGTCTTCGATGTTAAGGAGTTGCTGGAAAACCTTTCAAGGTCTGTGCTTACAGGGAGGTTAAAGGATCCATTGAGCATTTCCCCTTTCCAGGATCAAATTTTGTCTTAGTTTCCATAAGAGGATGGCACCAAAACTCTGAGTTTGGGCCAGTCTAATTCTGAGCACAATTCTATCTTTGCTCTTTGGCAATGTAACCATGAAAGTCTCTCTCTCAGGTGAGAAGAAGTCAACTGAATACACTTGAACACCTGAGACTGAACTAAGTTAACTGTTTCTTCACAGCTACCCTGCCTCTGATGTCTCAATATAGTAATGAAAAGATGATTGAAACAATTACTAACAATATTTCCTTTTCAGAGTTGTGAAAGAATGAAACTACATGATGCTAATGAAGAAAGGTAGACAGAGACTCAATCGTGGTGGATAAATCACGGTGTCTGTACCGAAAATGAAATGAGGCTAAATGAAGTTTAGATAGAGTACATAGAGAAATGGTAGTGCAAATATAAAGGCAATTAATGTTGAACAGAGGCAGCTTACCTAGGGAAATTGACCTGAGTTTGTATGGACATGGAAGGGAAGGAAAGAGGTATTAAGAAAGATATGTAGAGAAACAGTTGAAGGATTCAGGGAAAGGAAAGAGCTGAAAACAGAATGTAGAGATAAATACAATTTTGTATTTAGCATTAGGGGAGCAAGTGCCAGTTCAGATACTTCTGAAAGTTTGTGGTCACTCATTTAAGTTTTAAACATAAGTATTCACAGCTGTAATATTCAAAATATTGTGTACTCACTATTTTATTAAATTAAATTATCATTAATTGAAATACTTGATTATTTTAGGCAATAAAGATGATCACCTTGAAGCTTATATGTTGTAGGTATTTCCTTAAAAGGTAATTTAAGCCGGGCGGTGGTGGCTCACACCTTTAATCCCAGCACTTGGGAGGCAGAGGCAGGCGGATCTTTGTGAGTTCGAGACCAGCCTGGTCTACAAGAGCTAGTTCCAGGACAGGCTCCAAAGCCACAGAGAAACCCTGTCTCGAAAAACCAAAAAAAAAAAAAAAAAAAAAAAGGTAATTTAAATGGGAAAGCACGTATGAGAAACAAAGGCTAACCATAGAAACAGAAAACAAAACCTTGTGGGAGAGGCTGCTGCCTAATTACCATAACAAAATATGGATTTTATATTATAAACATATCTCTGGATAAAGTTTTTCACATGTGAGGTGTATGTGCATATATATTTACTTTTACTGTATATAACATTAATCTATAAATAACGAATAACTGTTGATGATAGAGAAGATACCATAGCAAAATATAATTCATTTTACCGTGTAGATAATAGAAATGATATTAAATAAATAAGGATAGCCTCCATTAAATAAAAACAGGACTTCTTTTTTCCCAAGTAAACAAAAATCATAGCTTTTATTTAGAAAACAGTGTCCTATGGAGGTACTGTTAAGTACTAAAAAAGTTACTTTCTTTCAAGAGATGTATTTCCTTCCCTTAAGATGGGAACATCTGTTTAAAAAAAATGACAAACATCTCAAACTTTGGCCACACAATCTACTCTCATCACAGAATGGAATGTTTTCATCTTATCTCATACTAACACAATAAGTAAAGAATTCTGAAGAGTTATGTTTAGAAAAATTGATGTGTTTGGAAAAATTGTACTCACAGAACAAATGAGTCCACATAGGTTTGCTATTCATAAAGTAGGCTCATTAGTTTGGTTTTCAAACTTTTATCCAGAATTACAGAATTTCAAGTAATCAGAAAGAAGGCATGAATAGCCAGCTAAAAGATGTTCACAATGATCTGTGTTTGCACCCTTTCTGGGTGGTCTGTTTGTTGGCCAATCACATTGTTTTCTATATCTATGGATTTCTTTTATTTATTTGTGGTCTCCTAATCTTATGACTTGAAAGTCACATAGGATTCAAAGAGAATTTTTTTAAAAAAGATTTATAAAGAGAAATAAAGAACTAAAGGACAAGGAAATACTTTGTCAATGATCTAGAACTAAATTAAATATTGCTCTAGAGTGAATATTCAATAGAAATGCTTTTCTAGCATTACCTTTTCTTCTTGTTTTCTGTTGGAGGTTTATAAAATAAGTAACTAGCTTAACCTGTCAACTGGACATACCCCACAGAAATCAGAGAGGACTCTTCTGAGACTTTGCAGAGATCTGATTGGCAGGAAGGCATATTTGTGGGGCTTATCTTGATTGATTATTGATAGAAGACAAAAAGTAGGCTCAGTCTGCTCCTGGTAGTAACATCCCTACGTGGCATAAGAAAACTAGCTAAGTATTGGCCTAGGAGGAAGTCAGTAAGCGGTCTATGTTCCATCACACACAGTTTCTACTTCAAGGAAAAAGATGTCTTCTTGAGTTTCTGCTTTGACTTCCTTCAAGAATGGAATGTAGCCCTGAAGCTTATTTTAAAACTTTCCTCCCTACTTTTATTTAGGTCAAATGTTTTTTTGTTTTTTTTTTTCTTCAGAAAAACAGAACGATTCTAGGAAAGATACCAATGCCATTTAACAGAGGAAGTATACATTTTAGGGAAAATGAAAGACAGGCATATTTTCATAAATAATCACTAGAAAGGAAAGAGAAGAAGGTGGGTGAGAATACGTGTTGAGCCCCTTCGCAGCTCACTCAAATTCTCACCAATGCTGTGTGACCTCTACTGGGCTTTGAAAATGAAATATTCACCAAAGGTGCATGTGTTGAGAGATATAGTCTGGAATGTTGACATTTGGCAATCAATTACAGCAGGATGGCTCTGAAGTAATCAATGGATTGATCTACTGATACTTTCATAGTGTAATAAAACATCAGGAAGTGGCAGGAACCAGCAATCTATCATTGCAGACTGTCTTTATGCACTGTATCTTCTTCCCAGCCTTTTCTTCTGACTGTCTCTCTGTTTCCTGCTGTATCAGGACTAGCAACTTGATGCAGTCTTCTCCCAAGTATAATGTTGAAACTTATCTTGGAATCCAAGCTGCGGGGGCAAAAGAACATGAAATGAAACCTCTGAAACCATGAGCCAGAATTCCTTTATCCTTCAACTTGTTTCTCCGAGATATTTATCTGGATGACAGAAAACTGACTCACATCATCTCTCAAAAAGACCCTGCATTCTTGTCATATAGACTTGAGCCTTGGTCAGTAAAACTATGAGCCTAAGGCTGGGAATTTTAAGTACCCAGTATGCTGGCAAGGTAATAAGTCCTATAGCACCAGGAAATCACTTCAATAGGTCATGAAGTCAAAGTAGGAAGGGTTTCAGAAATAATGTTCTTGCCCTCACTTCACGTTTCAGACGGGCAGCTGCTTTCTAGGCAACCACTGTGTTTAGAAGACAGCCATAGAGAACGGCTGTTAATGTGACCGTACGGGTCTGGTTCTGCTGCCGCTTATTCATGTAACTATTCTCAATCAGGCTCACAACTGTGATCCCCGGTGCATGCTTGATCATAAGAGGACTCCGGGAAAATTGGATGGAACGGAAAAAAGGTTTTTCTTTTACATTCAATTTGCTTTGGTTATAGAGACCCAATCATTGTATCTTTCATGATGTGTTAAAAGGAATTGCGGTCCAAGGGCTATTGTGGCAGATGTCATACAGTATTCATAAGGCACCGTATTGGGAGATTCAGAGACCTAGACGTCCCACCACTCTCCTTGATCTCCTATGTCTCATCCCATCCATGTCAAGAGTCCTTGTTCTTGGGTCTCTTCCTCATGGGAAAACACAAAAGGCAATGCATAACCCGTTATCCACATAATAAGTTTTACTCTCGGTTTTTGTCTGTGGAAATGAATAGCTATCTTTGGGGCCAATTTTCGAAGTCATAGGTTCTGGGCCTTGTTGTTACTTACTATCTGAAGTTAGGCAAGTCATTTAACCTCTCTGAGCTCCAGTTATCACATCTATGGAATTGAAATTATAATAGCTCTCTTGCGGGGTGTTATGGGTCAAACGCAGTACTGCAAGTGAGAAGGTTTTGCACTTTGCAAAGTAAAATGTATTAGGGACCACAGTTGCTCTTATATGGTGCACCAGGCATGTAAAAGAGAATTTATTTTTTCAGACAGGGTATTTCTGTAGCCTTGTTGTCTGTCCTGGAACTCACTTTGAAAACCAGGCTGGCCTCAAACTCACAGAGATCCTCCTGTCTCTGCCTCCTGAGTGCTGGGATTAAAGGCGTGTGCCACCACTGCTTGGGCAGAAATTATTTTATTGCTTCCTTTAAGTCAGGACAAACAGAGTTTGACATGAAAGACATTTCTTGTACTTGGGTTTCCAAAAGGATAGGCAAACACTTACTTCAGGATTTAACTGGCTCTATTTTATTCTTTAAAGAATAAACACAGTAAACACAGACACATACACACACTCACTTGCATGCATGTGTATATACATGGAGAACAATATTATTCACTTCATAATGTCCAATGGATTAATATATTTTGAATAGAGGAATATTAAAATCAAAAACTTCCAATTTCTACTCATGTTTTGTCTAGTCTAAGTGTAAGACTAAAACTTGAGGTCAGTATTAGGCATCTTACATGAATCCTTTGAATTTTTCTTTTTCCATAAGGAAAAATAATAATTGAATATTTATGCATGCTATGCTTGAACCTCCAAAAGGGTCATACTTATTTTAAGGACAAACTTTGACCAAAAAGAGCCTCTTTCTTTTCAGTGGAGGATTCTGTTACATCCAGTTCTGTTACTGGAAGGTTGAATCATATAATGAATCCTGATTAAAAAGAAAGGGTGAAAGAGAGGAAGTGGAATAGAGGGGAGGATGGAAGAGAGATGAAGCAATTGAGGGAGAACTTGTGTGTAACCTATACTGTAAAGTGGACCCCAGTTCTTTACAGGCTGGGACTATTAAGCTCGGAAGGAAAAGGAGAAGATAGGCAGAGGAGATTGAATGGAGTCATTTGGAATAAAGATTTGAGTATGAGAAATTGAACGTGGGAACTAAGTTGCTGTCGTGAATGTGTCTTATTTAGGGCTAAGAATCACCTATAGAGAGTATATGAAATGTGGAAGCATATGGCTTGTATATATTTTAACCTATGATTATATTTGTGTAAATGCAAAGATGTTATGTTGTGCAATTGTTGACATCTTAAATGTCCCAGGGAAAACTACCCAGGGATATCAGCAGAAACACCTTACAATAGAGAATGCTGCTTAGCTTTCCAAGTTGTTTATAATTAGTCAAATTTAGTGACTAGTCACCATGCCTAAATTTTCTAGAAGTTTACTTTCTTAGATTCTCTGATAACTTACTAAAGTGGTCTCAAATTATAAATCAATAAAATAAATGATTTACCAAAACTAACAGTTAATAAAATTATACTCTATTCTCTGTTTAAAATGTGTTCCATTATACATCAGTAGAACATTTGCTTTGTATACATTCATTAGACAAAATTAATCATTCTTTCTGCAAAATCTAGCATCTTGATATATTGCATTAAATGTTGGATTTATTAGGCTATTAATGCAAATGCTTTTAAATTTCTTCTTAATATGTACAAAATACTGTCCATCTAATTCTTTGAAATCATTTCATTAACTATTAATGGTATCTTATTGAGTAGAGAGTAGGCCTAAATCCAAAGAAAATAGCATCGATGAAACAAATTTCCATCAAAAAGTACTATATAATAATAAAGAAGTTGTTTCTCTTTATTTTCTAACTCATTTGAAAGTGCAGTCATGCTGTAATTGAATCAACAAAATTATTTTTAATTTCTAAAAGAGATCATCTGATACAAAAAATATTCAATTTATTTTTCTCACCAAATGAAAGTAGCAATTTAACTTAATTAAAATACATAAAATTTGTTTATCCACTACTAGAGACCAGAGGCAAACATGAAAAATAATAACTATGCCATTTGAAAACTATATTTTTGCTAATGAAGAATTGATATCATAATACTTGTACTGCTTGGACAATATTTGGTAAGATTGTAAGTAAGCCAAGAATAAACTGGTAATTATTTCTTAAACATTGTGTACTTCACATTTATTTCCAGAAAACAATGACTATCTTTTAGACTAAATATTCAATATCCTGAAAACAAGGAATAAATTAACAGCTAGAAGAAAACTGCATTTCATGTTAGAACCCTTTCTGAGCTGTCTCCCACTATAAAGAAAGTAAATTATAGAAAAAAAACTGTGTGATAAAATAAGAATATCGACCTTCTAACGACTTTGAGGAAGAATTCCAGAAGACAAACTTCACCTTGACTGTGATTTAAGCTTTCTTTTGGAACTGTGCCTTCATTTTACTGGCATATAAAAGCTCACATCATCATTTCTAAATAGAGTTTCCACTGTAATGGGTTATTAATATTGCCAGTGCTGTTGACTGAGAATCTCAATGGGCGTGAGTGCACTGTAAATTTAACACTAAGTATTAACTGACTGTCACTGAAAGCTGTTGCATATGAAGGAAGTCCTCCTCCATGTTCTGAGACACTAGTGACTTTATTAGCATCTTCTTTTTGGTCTTTCCCACCAAAAGGCTTTTAAATTTATAAGATAAGAAGGAAATGAACTGATCATTGCAACAAATCTGGGCTCAAATTAATAATGTGGGAAGCACAGATTGTATTAAGCACAAAATATTATAAATTCTACTTTAGTGTGTTATATATTTTAGAAATGTATAACAATTTCATAAAAAAGATGATGGAGGAAGGTCATTGGTTGATTTAATAAAGAAGCTGCTTGACCTGATAGGTTAGAACGTAAGTGGGAGGAGCAGAATGCTGGGAGGAAGAGGAAGTGAGGTCAGACTCCACAGCTCTGCTCTCGGGAGCAGATGCCTCA